>NC_134404.1:152324247-152924247 GCF_038048845.1 Mixophyes fleayi
TTGTGCTGACATCACAATTAGTGCAATTGTTGTGGCAATAAACTACAACTCACATAATCAATTAATGCATGTATCCAGTAGCAGCACTATACACAATTTGCCTCTACAGTAACATTATCATCAACCTTTAGTTACACAGCATCACCATATCACACAGCAATTTCCAGAGAATGTTTAACTCACATTCACATATACCCCTGACTCACTGGGGCTAAAAAGTATATTCACTATTACACAGACACTAAGGCTAGCTTTATCAGAAGCCAAGTAACATACAAATATGTTTCTGGAGTATGGGAGGAAACCCATGCAAATATGGGGATGACGTATAAAGTCTACATAGTCATTATCACTAAACTGCCCGGTTGCATCACCTAGTGTTGGAGTCCTGTATATTCAGCATAGACAGAAAGATTTCAAAGAAAAAGAAAAAAAAAATGCAGGGAGCCCAGTGACCCCGCCCGCCCTTCAGCACTGGCGGATCCAAAGGGGGTGATTTTCCCCCATAGCCGATGTGTGCTGGCGAGGTCACCGCCCCCTTGGTTAAATAACTGCACAACGCATTCTTGTGCCTGTCGGCAGAGATCTGCCCAGCCACGCTGATCGTGTTTTAAACACAATCAGAGCGGTTGGCATGGTCACTGCCAACAGGCACATGAAAGTATTGCGTGGCTGTAGAAAAAAAAAAAAAAAAAGAAGGGTGCGAGGCACTAAATCGCTCCCCCGCCGCCCTAGAAAAACAATCTAGGTCTGCCATCGTCCTTCAACCCAGCCAGCCCATGAGCACAGACTAATGAGTTGCAAAGGTAACAAAACAGAGCTTAAAATTGGTTTAAGACAAAAACTGCATATCTTTGTCTGTTACACAGAAAAACCAAACTAAACCATTTACAGGAGGCCAGATATCTTCAGTACCATGTTGTTTTGCCAAATATGTATGTTGCATATATGTTGTATGTTTGCCTTTATTAAACATTTATATCAAGTTACTTGTTTAACAGTGAAGTTACCCTTTAAAAAGTGAAAGCAAACATCTGCTGGCAATGGGCAACTTCACTTTTTTCCTTTGCACCAGACTTCATAAAAGTGATTCAGTAAATTGCTAAGCTCCCACTGAGAGTATGTTACCTCCACACATTATGACATCACTGCTCAAATAGTGGGAGGGCTTCAAGCTTCTCTCACAAGAGCTGTCTGGTGCTCATTGGATAGATTGGAGTTGTGACAAATGAAAGTCAGCCATACATAAAACACCACAAAGTAGTATTTTTCTGTAAACCATTAGAATGTTCCCTATTTCTTATCGCCCATTCTCGTTTAAATAATAAAGCTATATGTATTGGGCAGTAAATGCTAACAGGAAAAGTAAAAGGCAGATTTATAAATAAAAAAAAATCATAACTAAAAAAACAATAACATTTCTATAAACATATAGGAAGTATGATATATATTTTGAGTTTGTATTAGTGAATCAAGAAAATGTAGTTATTACTGTGCAGGTGTATTCGTAGTTCATAACTGAAATATATGAAAAACAAGTTATTTGTCTTGAATTTAAACATGAAGAAGTCAGTGAACAAAAGACCGTTATTCATCATTTATGATCTATTTCTGAAAATTTAATTTTACCACTACCATTTCTGTAAATAGCTTCATGAAAATGACAGGGAAACATAAAATCATGAATCATTTCTCTCAGCATCAACTGAATGACTCCTGTGATATACTTAAAGCAATTTGAGTAAAATGGTTGCCTCATACCTATAATGCCTAAAGTGGTTTTATATTTGGATATTTTAGAACACCACATGCATTAATAGATACAACAATTGTAAAGTATACCAATACAAATTACAAAAAGCTGATGTGCCCAGGACAACAGACATTGTATATTGAGCGGTGACCCATCTGCTTTATACGTTATTTAGAGTCTGAGAACATGAATTGATTTTTGTTTAGTTGGGTTTTTTTTTTGGTTTTTTTTTACATCAAGCCCAGAAAATGGGACAAAGAATACAGAGAGAAGTATGAAACAGTCTACAGAAATAAATAATCCAGTCAACATTTTATTTTTTATTTTAAATAAGACCTGTTGGAAAAGTATTTCATGAAAGAATGTTAAACTTGTTTTAAAAAAAAAAAAAAAAAAAAAAGGTCTCAGTTGAACAAATAGTGTTGAACATACCATCAGCTTCTTTTACAGGAATTCTGCAGGACAGCAGTCAATGAGGAGAATCCCCTCTGTCCTCTTGACAGAAACATAAACACCTTCTCATTGTATTGCTAAGATCAACAGGGACATCAACGCCAAAGTAATTTATGAGGGTGCAAATAATGTGGCTGTCCTGGAGAATTACTGGAAAAGAAATTACTGGCAAGTCCGTTTCTCAGTTTGTAGTTCATTAACAGGACAATATTCACATTGCGAACGCAACAATAACTAATTGCTACGGCCATGAAGGGGGGGAGGGGGTGGAGCCAAATGCCATCTCTTAGTTAAGTGAATATCCACTCTGTAATAATAGGTAAATGTATAGATGCTGTTCCATGTGGAAGCACTGAATTTTTTTTCCATGGAGGCCCTGGGTGTAGATATTGTGCTAGCACTGTGCTTTTGTCATCGTAGTTACGTAGTAGGTCTTTCGTAACTTTATAGGGGTTAGAAATTGTTTGGCAAATCTAAATAAATAGCTGAAGCATGTACATGCTTTTGTCACGTATTTGTCAAGTATTACAATTAACCATTACATGTTTCTCAATATTGAGCCTATAATAGCCTCACTTTGAAATATTAGACACAACATCACCAGAATGATGAAAGATCTGACATGCTTCCTGGAATCTTAAAACCACTATCTGGGATCAATAGGTGAAGATTTATGTTTACTTTTTGATATTAACAAGTATTTACACACACACACATATATATATATATATACACATTGTGATTGTGTGTGTGTGTGTGTCATTTATTGACATGTTGATATATTTCATGGACTGTAGCAATATAGAGTAATCCCTCTTTAAAACAAATGAGCCAGTCACACACACGAATATATGTCTTTATATAAATGTGTGATTGGACTAGTCAGTAATTTCACCCTTTAATTATGAGCCAACTAATTGTAAGCCTGATATAATGTATTTTGAATAGATACAATATATGGGAGATATACAAGATATAGCTAGAGATATATTAATACTTATATGGTAAATAGAATAAATATCGGATTCTGCACACTCCGAGATCCTACATCCAAGATGCTAGACGTTTCCTTTGTATCATCAAACATTTACATTAGAAACAATGTTATCATTTAACTACCTGTGACATACAATAATTATACACTAACATCCCTCACCAACTAGTGTTGGATAGTGAGGATAAATTTCTTGTGGGCGATGTAGGAGTTTTAGGGAGGCAAATAAAGTTTATTTTGGATTTTATTCCCTTTATTTTTACATTGTAATATAGTTGTTGTGGTTGAAAAAAGACAAGTCCATCAAGTTCAACCTATTTTGTATCTCCTCTGATCACTCTCTTATATATGAAAATGATCCAGATAAAGTAACCGCCAATCTCTTTCTATCAGGAAAAATCCCTCCTGACCCAATATTTCAGTGCTATTCCTCCCTGGATCCACTACTGTCCTTAATTTGAATTAACAGTAGTAACCCTGGATACCCTTTTCTGCAAAAAAAAAAATGTAACCCTCTCAAACATATTCATTGAATCTGCCATCATAATCTTTCCTGGCAGAGAATTCCATATCTTGACTGCCCTTACTGTAAAGAACCCCTTCCGTTGCTGGTTGTGAAACTTCCTCTCCTCTAACCTTAGGGGGTGACAATATCTCCTGTGTTCAGCCCTTGGGGTAAAAAGTTCCCATGAATGTTCTCTGTATAGACCTTTAATGTATTTGTCCGTAGTAATCATATCCCCTCTTAGATGCCTCTTTTGTAAAGTAAACATGCCTAAACTGGCTAACCTCATAACTAAATGACCATACCCTTTATCAATTTTCTCGCTCTTCTCTGAACTCTTTCTAGTTCCAAAATATCTTTTATATAGAGTGGTGCCCAGAACTGTACTCCATATTCAAGATGAGGTCTTAACAACATCTATGCCTCTTTTTATGTATGTCAATACTTTATTGGCTTTTGCAGCTGCTGCTTGACATTGAGCACTATTGCTAAGTTTACTGTCTACGAGCACTGCCAAATCCTTTTCCATTTTAGATTCCCCTAATTTTATCTAATTTACGTTATAGATGTGTGCTTGTTTTTGATCCGTATGTCCATAACCTTAAATATATCTATGTTAAACTTCATCTTCCATTTGGCCACCCAATCCTCCAATTTATTCAAGTCCTTCTGCAGAGAAACTACATCTTGCTCTGATTTTATCTTACAAATTTTGGTGTCACCTGCAAAAATGGAAACTTTGTTCTCTAAACCATTACCAAAGTCATTAATAAATATATTTTTATCCACAATTATTACATTTTTTTATGTCTTTTTTTTTTATTAAATCCAGACACACGGCACAGCTATGGACAGGATGTTCACTTTTGAACAATGCCACGTGTAAGGTAGTAAGTTCAGGTGAACATTGTGCTCTATTGGAGTTACAAAGATTTATTTTTTTCGAACGGGATGGGGATATTGGTTCAATAAATAGTTTTATTTCACATCTTAATAATTAATTTAAATTTCACACATACCCATGACACGAAGACACTAAATAGAATGCTACTTTTAAAATCTTAATTTTAAAAGTAGCTATTTTCGGCCGTGGCTTAAAAATATCCCTAAGGGACAATTGCAGTGTTTGAAAAGGAATTCTTCTGATGACGCCACGTTTGAAAGCAAAGGACTTGGTATTGAATTTCAAGGGTAAAAGACCCAGAACAGCTACTAGAGATTGCATACAGAGAAGAATGCAACCTTGATAGGGATTCTCTTTAGAAAAAGAACTAAAAAGGTAATAAAGAAACAGTAGGGAAACACAAACTAGATAGATCATTGTCCCTTATTTCCAAATTTAATATCAATATGAATATCAATATTAATACAATATCAAATTATAAAGAAACATTATCCTGTTTTGAAATTGATCCAGTATTTGAGAACAGTACTCCCAGAACAAAATACGTTTATTTTTAAAAATTGTCTACAGTAGTGCATGGACAGCTAGAAAGTTTATTGATTCTAATGAATCTCCAGGTTAAAACAAACTTATTATTAATTCATTAAAATCCTATCAATAAAGGAAACTGCAAAATATTAAAATCTTTTATAGTGCTTAGTGAAAAATGAAGATTTAAACAGTGAAATTAAAAGCTTGCTAAGAACCAGCTAAAATGTATAACTATTATAGTAATAATACTAATCAATAAATCACAGATGTAGATCAAGTGAGTTAGACTTATTTGTTAATCAATTGTTCAGGGGAAGAAGTGATTGTATTTGATGTATATATTTCTTGTACTCACTCTTTAGTAACTGTTGCAATACAAAAAGAAGAATGCAACGTCGTTTGCATTAGTTATATTGTGAGGCAAATGGTAGCAGGACAGTTATAGTCTGCTGCAACGGTTAGCAGGATCTGACAGCGATTTAGTGAGGCTTATCAATATAGATTCACACTGCAATCATTCATTAGGGTGCTTGAACGTTCCCACTTAAGACTGATATTTACACCTTACACTACTTAAATCAGTGAGAGACGATAGCGGTCTTAGAGAACTGGGCTGGATAGAAATGTCTTATGTTTTAACTCTATTCTATCCTTTCATAGGCAGTCTCTAATCTGAATTGCACTGCTTGTATGGTCTATTGCTAGATATGGACGGGGTTTCTTGTTTAAGCTATTGAAGATGTGTCATCTACCTGTTCTGTCGTGTTGGTACACTGTATTCTAAGGCTACTTTATCTATAATATGTTTTTGCAGAACCACCGAATAATCAGCACAGTAAGGACTTAGGCACTCAGCAATAACGTCAACACCTGTTTCACAGAGGCTTGCTTTACCAAGGCATTCACTGTCTGTGTGTAAATCAACTTATCGTGAGATAAATGATCCACTGATAGACTAGAAATCTGACAGACAGCATACATGACAGATCAGAGGCCGACACAATAGAGGGAAAGCTTGTATATTTGGGAGAGAATTAGTATTACAATTTAATTGAGGAGCTCTCAGACCCACATTGGGTTATAAATCTGGGATTTCTGGTTGACATGCTGCAGCATCTGGACAGACACAACCTACCTGTATTTTGTGCAAAATCAAGCTGTTAAAGATGCAACTTCAAAAGGAGTCCATCCCCTGTTTGCACCAGTATGGTATACTGTTATGTCGCTGCTTGTGTGCTTTAGACTTTTATTGCTAGCCTTTGTTGTGGGAGGTTTTTTTGGGTGCTGAGTGAAGTATATACATATATTTCCAAAGAAAATATGGAGTAGGCGCCTTCGGTATAATGAAACATTCAAATTGTATGTGTACCAGAAAGAGGAATATGATCGGACACTTCAGCAACTGATTGTGTTTAATCGATGAGCCTTCTAGATATCCTCTCACGATCAGGAGAAACAGAAAGAATCACATAATAGTGTCTTCAAATATGTGGAACCCTCCACCATAGACCACTCCAATACAGATATGGGTACCGAAAGAAAATAATAAAATATATACATATATATATATATATATATATATATATACACTTAGTCTCTTTATACATGATTGCAGTAAAAGTTCGGCTAGAATGCATAAGTGCAAAAAAATGTGTCAACCAATGAACCCGGTTCTCTGGTTTGGATCAAAATAAAGAGTGCATACAATTTTTGAAAATAAGGCTGTTTTCCTAATGTTTCTAAGGTTATAGCAGTCTGCAACACAGAAATTCAAGCAAACTGTATTTGTGTAATACTGAGCGTGTACCACTGCCAGCATGGGAGATTGCATCATTTTAAATTTATATTACATGTCTTGAGATGTCAAAGGTTTTTTTCCTGTTACGTCAGATTATATATAGAGAAGCCTTTGCTCATGGTATGAAAGGGTAAGTTTCCAGAAAACATTGAAATTCAACTTCCCCACCAAAAGTAAAACCAGAAACAGTGATGACTATTCTTTGCCAAGTCAACCAAATAGCCAATAGCACGGGATTATCCAACTCATCAAAGGAAATCTTAGTCTAAGGGCGATGAAGGAAGTAAACTAGTATAATATTAGACAGAAATTAATATTCAATTCAAAAATTTGTAAATATACAATGATTATGCCACCATTTAATATAACTGCAAGTTGCAGCTTGGATGTATAGACCAATATTAAGGAAATTAATGTCCCCACCTCTATCTATTATAGAATTATGCTTTGATTTGGGTGTTTTTAGCATTCCACATAAAAGTTTGAAATTATGTGGTAAAAATGTTTTAATTTTTTGGGTCAGTAGGAGAAAATTATGCAATGGGCATAATTGAATGTATTACTCCAGCTAGGTGTATTCACTTTTCCCCGTTAGGATTAAAATATTAAGTGCTAAAGCCCAGAACCACAAATTGCCACAAAAAAAACAACTTCTTAAATGCTATGCAGGAGAACAAACCTCAAAATAGTTTATATAAACACATAGATGTTGCCTTTGATGACAAGGTTCCCAAACTAAACTTCAACACAACCTACCACAAAACTACCACATAAAACGCTTTCATTTAAAACAAATCAAATCAATAAAAATGCATATATATTCAATATAGAAAGAAACTGAAAACATGAACCACTGTCTTTCATAGAAAAACATAATTGATAACCACACCAACTCACTGAACAATTTGTAGCAAATCAATAGCGAAGCTTTATTATTGTGGTTATTCACAACTTAAAACAAAAGTAAATAGTGCTTTACAGAAAATAATACAAAAATGCAGACTGAATGAAACAGAATCACACATTACAAAAATAATGCAAGGATTTTAGAAGGATCATAAAATTTGAAATATTACTAAAAAAAATTCGACATAAGGAGTTTTCAAAATGTGCGGCCTAGATAAAAAGTAATGACATGATTCATGAGATAAGATATCTGTGCTCAAGCACACGCAAAAAAAAAAAAATGAATGAGATGGATAAACCTAGCATGAGTCATGCCAAGGTCAATTGATCTTCCTCAAAGGACAGTGTAAAGTTTTGCTCACACAGCACACTGCATATCCGTTCAGTGTCACAAAATATGCACTATGATTGACAATGAACAGTTGTCATCTCTATCCAGACCTAATGATATAACAACTTGTCAAACTGCTATGTACAGTACACAAATACTGTACACTAATATTTGAGAAGATAAAAACATAAATTTACATTGTAAAAAAAAAAACCTTATTATTAAAATGACACAGAAGTACCTTATTTGGGTTGTTCCAACAAAAGCTAATATTGCGCCGTTACATCTAGATTTTCACTTATTTTCTAAAGAAATACATGCTCCTGACTGGGATGATAAACTTTACCAAAATGAAAAGCCCAAAATACCTTCAGGAATGTTGTCATTGTTTAGGAGCAAACTAGGTTCTGCAAAACAGTGTGTAAGAAATTGTATACTGAAATGTAGATATATTTATTATTTGTATAAATGTAATAGCCAAGATTTTCTATGAAAGCCCTTAAAAATTTTCAGATCTGTTGGAGGAGGATAAAAGACCCACGGATGCTAGCTCTCCTAGGTTTGGCCGATACGCATACCATACTGTGTGCATGAGCGGACCGTTGCCGTTGCATGTGCACCTCTTCCTGTGTCATAGCAGTAGCCTTCGCTGCTGCCGCTGTCTGCCTGCTCCACCTCCCCATCTGTCGTGGAAGTGGGGAGTTTTAGTAGCAGATACAAAACGGAGGAGCCTTGATGCATAGCTGCAGTAAACCATTATGTAGTGCTGCATTCTGCAGTAATAGTTTCCGCAGCCCCACTGGTACCAATGATGTATAGACCCCACAATAACTAAAACAAACACAGTAATTGCCTAAATAATACTGTATAATCTTATTTGAAATGTAGAAAGTAGAAGTAACAAAGGCAGATAAAGGAATAACCTGAGTATCCGGTGATCCCAGATATAAAAAATATACATATATGCTCTAACCGTAGGTAAGCATTGGAAGAAAAATTGTGTGGTTGGGAAATAAGAGAGCAAGGAAACCTAGGCAATTTGGAGCTGCAATATATTACTACTGCATTTCAAAATGACACGCACAATGATAAAAATGGTACCTCTAGCCCAATATAGGATTATAAACGCAGTACTACCGATTTTTAGTCTTCTGATGTTAATGTTTCTGCTGTACAATATTTGTTTGCCATGCATGTGAATTGATGCGATCAATCACACAGAACTGGTGCAATTAGTTTTAATTGCATTATAAGGGGTGTAGTCTGCTGCCAGTTTGAATGGAAAATGCTGAAAGCACTCAATGATCCCCTTGCACATAACAAGCAATAGCAGCCAGGTTTGCAGTGTTAGATGGCGACATGTTTTGGCAAATAATTTAGGTTGATCCTGGTTAGAAGAATATAAAAGTAAACATTTGCCTGAAAATTTTTACCCTCTCAAGGAATCACCTATTCCCTCAAGTGTGTTGTATGATATCAAACAGAGCAGTGCCTTGAGAGGAGAATGGAAACCTTCAGGTTTCACCACTGGATTATTGCCTTGTAAACTTAATGAAGTACCTGTGATCTATTTGTAAACTAGGGAATTACTTAATTAACCATTTTAAATCAATGATATTAATGCTACCATTGCGCACATGCTTTAGGGTTAGTGCTTGGACACAAACTGCTTCACAATTTCTCACAATACATGTTTAAAAAAAAAAATTGTCCTATTCATTTCTCTAGAAGTCCATATCCCTGTTCTTCCTTTAATCAATTAAAACCATTCTTCCAACTTTATAAATGGTGATCAGTTGGTGTTTTATCTGAAAGGCAAATCCACTAGAAATACATATCTGATTCTAGTCACTAAAGTAAATATTCATGGCCATATCTTTTTTCTTTTCTTTTTAAATAACATTTTATTAAAGTTAGAAAGAAAAAGTAAAAAAAAAAAAAAAAGGGGGGGTGGAATAGCTGAGGAATAGGGAAGAAAAGGGCAGGCTGGAAAGGGAAAAGGATGAAAGGGGGCAAAAAAGAAAGGTGGGATAGGGGGTCTCTCAGCTCCCTTTCAAGAAAAGAGTGGGGCGGAGCTCAAGTATCAAAGTAACCTGTCCAGGATTGCCAAGTCGACAGGAATTGGTTAGGATGGTCGTGGAATATGCTAATGATGTGTTCCATTTTATATATCGGCCAGATACTGGCTATGAGGGCAGGGATAGTGGGGAGTTCAGAGTTTTTCCAGTTTCTTGTGATTTAACATCTGCTCGCTATAAGAATATGTCCAGGGAGCTTCTGAACTAGTCTGTGCAGTCAAGATTGCAGAGGCAGAAGGAAGGATGAAAAGGGAATGCTATGTGGGAGAACTTACTGATAAGTTCTGACACTTCCCACCAAAACGGTTCAATTTTAGAGCAGTTCCATCATACGTGAGACAGGGTACACGGCTGACCACAGTTCCACCAGCAACGATCTGAGGAAGAAGGAAAGATTGCTTTCAGCCTGGAAGGGACCAGTTAGCAGAGAAATAGAAGTCTGTATAAATTCTATTTGATTTGAGTGCAAATTGATGATTTGGCAACCGCCTCACGAATGGAGGTCCAATCCTGCAGCTCAAGTGGCTCCCCATGTCCTCCTTCCAATGTAACTCATGGGGCTCCATAGAAGGGATATTGTATTGCATTAGTATGAAGTAAAAGGTGGCGATAAGTCCTTTGGAGCAGGAGGACCTGTTAAGACAGAAAGTCTCCAGTGGGGAAGGGCAGCAGGGGGTTCGTGGTTCTGGTGGTTGAAGATGTGGCAGAACTGGATATACTGATAAAAGGAGGTGGTGGAGAAGTGTAGGCGATAGCGGAGCGCAGCGAAATCGGAAAATAAGTCCATTGGGACAAAAATTTAAAGCTGTGCTTTGTCCAATCAGGGTAGGCCTTAGAATTGGTACTGGGGGGGAGACAAGGCCGGAACAAGCCACAGGAGGATCATTCACCTTAGGTTATCGATCAGTTTGAAAGCACAAACGCAGTACCTCCAAATCAAAAGGAAGAAGTGGATTGTGGGAGGCAGGTGGTGTAGAGGGGGTAGAGATTTGGGATTCAGCCAATAGAGGGCATAAGGGGATATCATGCACAGTACGTCCGCCTCCACATCCACCCACAGCCTAGTTACCATTATGGTAACTATATATTGAAAACCATACTTTTTTTTTTTATTTAAATCTAATGTAGGAATAACTATATATAAAATTCAAAAACATGTTGCACATAATAGCAACAACATCTAAAACGACAAACAAAATGTATACAAATAAAATCATAAAAACCATAAAAGGTGTAAAATGCCTTTTCATACATATGGTTTAGGACCCTAAATGATTCATCCAAATTAACTCTACGAATAAAACAGGTCACAACTGTCTGTATGGAGTATAGAAAGAAAAATGTGCCAGGAATCCGACTAAAGCATTACACTCCCAAAACTACCAGGTCCTCCACTAATCCTGGGCCCAACCTGCCTGATGCTCAGACGATCCTCCGCTGTCTCATCCAATGAACCGGATGCCATCCTGGATCTCATCTGGTCCTCCTTGTTCTCCATTACCCACCTACCTTACAGTGTTCCCAGTTTGGCCTCTGAGCCCCAACTCCCATCACTGGCAAAAACCAAGTGCCCTTGAATGGACTATAGCTGCTGACCCCTCTGGCCTACAGACCATACTGGATACCCTCCCTCCCTCTCAGATCAATTTCTCCCTGCAAGCGCCACGGTAAAACTATTACCGTTATTACGGTAATAGTGCGTATAATTACCGTTATTACGGTAATTCTAAAGCCGCCTTTTGGTTAATATTACCGTAATAACGGAAATATCTATAACATGGCGGTCCTTCGAATTGAATTCCCACATAGAGATTTCTTCAATGGACATGCAAGTATAAGAAAGAAAATAGAAGGTGTATTGTTAAATACTGAAAGTTATATGTTTTTGTTTATTTTGGTGATAGTATCCATTAAATGCAGAAGTACTGGATGTCCCTTAATTTTAAACCCACTCTGAATTGCATAAGATACAAACTAAAGTGACTGCATTATTTTTACTGTGGCTTGTAAGCTGTTGTGGGTTTGTTTGTTTTCTTTCTTTTTTATCAATCATAATCAACTAACAACTAATAAAGTGCCAACATTTCTTTAGTACTAGAGAATCTATGATCATCTTTAAATCATAACTGGCTTAACACTATCATCAACCTTCAACATTTATTTGTATAGCGCCAGCAAATTCTGTAGCGCTTTACAATTGGGAATAAACACAGTAATAAACAATACTGGGTAAAACAGACAAAGAGGTAAGTGGACCCTGCTCGCAAGCTTACAATCTATAGACCAATGGGAGTCACATACATGAGGTTAAATCTACATACTGCATATTGGTCCAGCCAGATTTCAAAGGTAAAAAGTGATTCATATGCTATGTGATTCAGTCACAGAGCACTGCTGGTCTGGGGTTAGAGGGTTTTTGTCTTAGGTGAATTGTGTAAATGTTGGTAATAGGGTAACCTAGTGTTGAGGAATATTATAAGCTTGTCTGAAGAGGTGGGTTTTCACGCTTGAAAGTTTGTAGACCAGAGAAAAGTCTTAGAGGGAGTGAATTCCACAGAGTGGGTGCACTTTTGTTGATGGCCTTGTATGCTAGTTTAAGAATTTTATATTGGATTCTGTAAAAGAACAAGCAACCAATGTAGAGACAGAGTGGCTCAACAGAGGAAAACGATTTTCAAGGAAAATCAGTCTGGCCGTTGCGTGCGAATAGATTGCAGGTGTCTGAGTCTTTTTAGGGGAAGACCAGTAAGGAGGGAATTGCAATATGCAATGCAGAAGATGAGGAGTGCATGAAAGTTTATGCAGTGTCTTGTGCAAGATATGTGCGTATTCTGGAAATGTTTTTTAGATGCATGTAACATGATTTAGATATAGAGCCAAAGTGGGGAACAAAGGATAGTTGCGAGTGAAGGATCACTCCTAGGCAGCAAGCTTTCAAGGTGGGATTTATGGTCATGTCAACAGAAATAGAAATGAAAGGTAGATAATATTCCCACCCACCAAGAGAAGTTATCAACTGTTTTTGAAAGATTGATTTTGAGTTGGCGAAAGGACATCCAAGATGAAATGGCAGAAACACAGTCAGTAACGCAGGACAACATAGATGGCAAGAGATCAGGAGAGGATAGATAGATTTGGGTATCATAATACTGAAATCCTAAGTAGCTTATTAGTTTTCCAAGAGAAGTGGTATAGATAGAGAACAGCACCTAGTACTGAGCCTTGTGGGACTACGACTGAAAGAAAGTGGAGCAAAGGTGGATCTAGAGAAATTAAGACTGAAAAGAGCTATTAGAACGTTAGGATGACAACCAGGATAGGACAGTGTCTTGAAGACCTAGGGATTGTAGTGTTTGTATGAGAAGAGAGTGGTCAACAATGCCGAATGCAACAGAGAGATCCAGGACAATTAGAAGATAGTAATGGCCTTTGTTTTAAGCAGTGATCAAATCATTGATAATCTTAGTCAAAAGCATTCTCGGCAAAGTATTGGGAGCGAAAGCCTAAATGAAAAGGATCCACTAGTTTGTCTGTGGAAAGGAAGCATGTGAGGCGAGTGTAGGCAAGTTTCTATAGAAGCTTAGAGGGGCATGGGAGCTGAGAAATTGCAGGATAATTTGAGAGAGTTTGGGTCAGAATTTTGCTTTTTCAGAATAGGAGTAATCACTGCATGCTTGTGTAATGACTGGAAAAAGAGAGGAGAGAGGAGAAAGAGTACAGATTTTAGTTAGTTAGAGGTGGAATGAGCACAGGGGACAGGGATTTACCGATGTGTTCGGGTACAGGATCAAAGGGACATGAGGTACAGTAGGAAGATGATGATAAAAGCGTACATACTTCATCCTCATTTGAGATCAAGTGAAGAGAGGGTGTAGGAGGGTGCTGAGAAGGAATTGAGCTGATTGCTTGTTAAGGAAGAGGATACCATTTCTAGCCAGATCTCATCA
Organism: Mixophyes fleayi; assembly: GCF_038048845.1. Taxonomy (NCBI): domain Eukaryota; kingdom Metazoa; phylum Chordata; class Amphibia; order Anura; family Limnodynastidae; genus Mixophyes; species Mixophyes fleayi. The sequence goes on from NC_134404.1 coordinate 152,338,448, forward strand.
ATCTTGTCCTTGAAGTAGGAAGCAAGATCCTGGGCACTGATAGCAGTCGGAGGATTGAGAAGAGATTTAAATGTGTTAAACAGGTGTTTGGCGCTTGAAGCCTGAGCATAGATGAGAGATTGGTAGTATGTTTGTTTTTCAGTGTTCAGAGCATTTCGATAGGAGTGGTAGATAGAAGTATATGTGAGGAAATCATTAGGGGTGTGAGATTTACGCCAGTGACGTTCTGCTTTACGGGAAAGTTTTTAAAGGTTTTGTGTTATTTTAGTGTGCTACTGTTAACATCGAAGTCGACGTGAAGTATGAATAGTCACTAGAGTCACTTGATCACAGGCTGTTGCTAGGGTTTGGTGAAAATGAGGCACTAGCCTAACAGCAGAGGAGAATGTAGAGATTGGGGAGAGAAGTTGTTGGAGAGGTGGAAAATTGTTGAAGATTAATAGAGTTAAGATTTCTACAGGTATGAGGAGGCTTGGTAGAGTTTGACAGCAGAAAAGTTAAAGTACTGGGAGTGAGCATGTAGCCAATAAGGTGATGATCCGAGAGGGGGAAAAGCGTATAAAGGAAATCAGAAACTAAGCATACTCTATAGAAAACAAGATCAAGGCAATGCTCATCCTGATGAGTAGCATATTCAGACCACTGAGAGAGGTCCAGAAAGGAGGTTACAACCTGTTAATGCTGCATATTTTACAGTGGAGAATCTGTAACATCATCCATAAATACCAACTCTTGCCTGTATTGTACTTATTTTCTAGAAGTTTATACCACTGTGCCGTCTCTATAAAGATCAGCCGCCATCACCTAATGGAATTCGTTTCTATGTGCAACCATCTTTGGTGGCTGAAGATTTCAGACACGAAAAAGGTTATACACCAATGATAACTGCACTTCTCAGGGAGGAACTTATCCTTCCCATTGTCTTTCAATAAGTATCTTGATTTTTCAGTCTTAAGAGTTAAGAGACACAAGTCAGCTCTGAGACAAAACAAAAAAAGAAAAAAATTTAGACAAAAAAATCTTACCTCATAGACCTCTGTCGTCCTCAAAGAAGGCATAATATATGCTCTTTGGTGCACATTCAGGATTTGAAGCCTCATTTTATAAAATATAGAAGAAATTAAATTTAATTTTGCTGAGGGAGCTTAATGTAATGACAAAGTCGGAGAGCAGGGGCCTTTTTAGAGGCATTCAAAGTCATGTAGAGTTCACTGCAACATGCGTATTCTGAGCAGTGTAAGCTGTCAATCACTTCCAGTTTTCCAAAACCTAGTCATGTTTTATCTGCAAATGGTTTACACCAGTGGTTCCCAAACTTTTGCAGTTTGCGGCACCCTTAGCGTCTCCAAATTTTTTCAAGGCACCCCTCCAAAATAATTACTGAGCAGTCCTGTTTTAGTAGTAGTTGGGTCAAAAAATTGTAATAAGTATTTAGGTCAGGACAGAAATACTTATTTAGTTGTATGCAAAAATGCCCCCTCTGCATCCAGACACGCTGCATCCCCTCTGCTGCCCCCCAGTCACGCTGCCCCCCCTCTGCTGCCCCCAGTCACGCTGCCCCCCCTCTGCTGCCACCCTGTCCCCCTCTGCTGCCACCATACCCCCTGCCCCCCTCTTCTGCCACCATACCCCCTGCCCCCCTCTTCTGCCACCATACCCCCTGCCTGCCACTCTGTCCCCGTCCCCCTCTGCTGCCACTCTGTCCCCCTCTGCTGCCACTCTGTCCCCCTCTGCTGCCACTCTGTCCCCCTCTGCTGCCACTCTGTCCCCCTCTGCTGCCACTCTGTCCCCCTGTCCTCCTCTGCTGCCAAGATCCTCTCACTCTGCCCCGCGCCAGCCATAAAAAAAAATAAAGAACAGAAACTTACCAATCCGTCGGGCGCCGGGACCCAGCAGACTCCTCTCTCCCGCAGCTGTCACTAAATATTGACGTCAGTGACAAGCTGCAGCGGGAGAGAGGAGTCTGCTGGGTCCCGGCGCCCGACGGATTGGTAAGTTTCTGTTCTTTATTTTTTTTTATGGCTGGCCCGTGGCACCCCAGTGACAGCGCCGCGGCACCCCAGTGACAGCGCCGCGGCACCCCTGGGATCCGCGGCGCACACTTTGGGAACCGCCGGTTTACACCTTTACTTTCACAGAGACAAAAGATACTCTAGATTCCAATATTTAATCCAGGGTGCAAATTTAGTAATTTCACAAAGCACTGTACACATGTGCTGTGTACTTTACATTCATCTCAGAAAGAGCATTTCGTGGCAAGATCCAGCTCCCACTTTAAACAAGGAAATATTGTGTGTGAAACACACTACTAATTATGTTTGCAAGTTTAATTTAATTAAGGCTCAATTTCTGCATATCATAATTATCTAAGATTTCTGAAGCGTTGATATTTTACTAACTTTTGAGACTGCAAATTTAGTAATTTCACAAAGCACTGTACACATGTGCTGTGTACTTTACATTCATCTCAGAAAGAGACTTGACGAGATGCAATGCGTTTTCTTCAATATGTCAGTCAATACGCATTGAATGATTAAATCCGTGCCATGTTAAATTTTAGTTTAGGATTTGCTACATCTGTATTTGTGGAAATCAGTATTTTGCCATATTACTGGGAAATGTATCATCAGTCCAATAAAGGTATACAATTTATTATATACATGGTGAAAGAACAGTAACATATTATGACAGAAAATGATGCATGCGTGGGATAAGCAAAATGTTTCACTCAAACATCTCAGCATCAACTGCCATGAAAAACATACATTTTAAAAATAGATAACTTTTAAGCATAGTCTATTTAACAGTGTATGCCATATTAATTGAATATGATAAACTAAAAGAAAATTTAAAACATAATAATTTCAACAATTATGAAACAATTCATTGAAAGCAATTTTGTGCTATTAGCAAAAACAGAATTGAAATACTTAATCAAAAGTTACATAATCATTGTTCAAGGTTTGAGTGCAATGAATTTTATAATAATTACTTTTGAAATATAGAAGATGTTACTTTGGGTATTTATTGTTAATATTAAGTTTACATGAATAATACTTACTGTAATAGCCAATTAAAACTGTATTCTCAATCTGAAAGCGCGTGGTATTACTTTCTGCCCAGTCCTAAAAAGAATCAAAGACAAAAAAATTATCACGGCTCCTGTATTGTATGCTTGATAGACTAAAGCATTGATGGTTTTATGGGAGGGTAAATGCTTTTTCCTTAAGGAGGTTGACCTTTTTTTTGTAAATCCTCCCCAAATATAACCTGTTTGACTGTTACCTGAAGCTAGCAACCAACTAGCACACAATATAGAGTGTTAGAAAACTGCATTCACTTGGACCTCTGTATCAGAGTTCCATATAAGCAAACTTTACAAATTATTACACTTGGCTTTAACTGAAGTGGTCCTACCAGGAAAATTAGCAGGCTATTGCACTTTCCAGGGCCTAGCTTCAGTCAAGGTTCAGAATTGCTGCAAGAAAAATTAGCATTTCGTGGCAAGATCCAGCTCCCACTTTAAACAAGGAAATATTGTGTGTGAAACACACTACTAATTATGTTTGCAAGTTTAATTTAATTAAGGCTCAATTTCTGCATATCATAATTATCTAAGATTTCTGAAGCGTTGATATTTTACTAACTTTTGAGACTGTGCAAGGAGAGACAGGTGACTAGACATTATATACAAGTGCCAAACATAAAAAAAAGAAAGCGAGTTATACTCGCAAAAGCTTGCAATCTAAAGGGAGAAAGAAAATAAAAGTGAGGTGTATGCTGAGGTCAGGTGGTTGAAACAGTGTTAGTTGGATAAAAAAAAAAAAACTTAGAATAGAGAGCCAAGATTAATCTAGATATGCTTCTCTGAAAGGGTGAGGCAGATAATTCCACAAACGTACAGCTCTAGTAAAGTCCTGGTGGCATTAATGAGAGGAGGCAAGAAGAAACATAGAAGAAGTCGCATCACCTCCCTCATCATAATACATGGCCCAAATTCACTTACTTTATTTTGCCCTTGTAATGTGTGTCCCTATGTCATTATTTCAGTGATGTAAGAAGTAATGATGACACCATCCTAATAAATATAGCATTGGGTCAATTAATAAATTATTATTCAGCTACGTGCCTCTCCTCTCTACCATCCATGATGTAGTGGCTTCCAGACACTGATAGACTGGGAATGCACAGTGAAGTGATGATGTCACCACACCGCACACTCCCAGCCTATCAGTGACTAGGAGCTACTGCATCATGGCTCTGGACAGACAGAGGGGTCCTTACAGCTGTACCGACTGAACCCCCTGATGGCGACCCTTGTGAGATGAAGACTCACAGAAGCACTTACAACAGATTGATGGAGACAATTAGTTGTAGTGAAGTAGTGCTACCACAGTGGAGCTATGACATGATAAAAAAGAAATTGTTATGCACAAGAAAAGAGCTTATTTTAAGAATGTTTTGTAGGAAAAAAGGGCAACATTTTTCAGGGACAGTATATGGGTAGCAAGGACAAACGCCAATGCACGTTTGAAAAAGCTATCCAGCTAAATGTAAGTTGGCATTTCTGCTACCTCTTCATAATGTATATTTAAAATTATGGACATGGATGTTTGATTATATGATTACTTTATTAGTGCTCACAATCAGCTCTTGGCAAGTGGGAGGACATAGATTACCTTTGGAACACCTGACATGCGATACTTTGTTACAATCCTATATTGTAACAAATAGACGGTTCCGTTTCTGATATGCACACTATATGAAACGGATGTTCACAACCACAATAATTGGGAACTCCATAATTTTGATAACGGAGATACTTTTTGACATGAAACCAGATAAAGCTGTAACATACATTAAGAGTAACATAGTCACTAAGGCTTATATTGAATGTAAAATATTTTTTTCTCTACATCAACATCTGCTGGAAAGGAGCTGAAATTAAGGACACACTTCACACACCTCAATCTTTTTGTGTCCAACAAATGAGAACAGATAAACTATGATTATTTAGGGTGTAACGAACAAGCAGTTTCTTAAGTACTGTGACTTATCCTGGTCATACATTACATTCACACACTAAATATAAATTTAACAAGGGATGTGTGTACATAGATGCTCACAACCTTAAACATAAGATAATAGTTGTTATACAGGCAGTCTTTGAATTGCAGCAAATCTTTTCACAGTTGTGATTTTAACACACAAATGTATAGCTTATTTTACTTTATAATTTATTTCTCTGTGTGATGGAAGTGTTTACATAGTATCTGGAATTATTGAATGCTTTTAATGCATGCCAAAAAATAGTTTTTACTTTTTTTTCTTTTCTTTTAAATCATATTCTTGGTGCCTCTCACAAAAAAAGTAACTCTTTGTCCCTCTGTTGCAATTTTATATGATGATGGGAACTGTTGATACTGGAGTGCTCAAGGTGATTAAGAACATTACATGGAAGGACATGTATCTAATATTTTTAGGTAACAATTAAACATCTAGTTGGAGGTAGTAGTTAAACAATCAGTGACATTAAATGATAGTAAAAGGAGTGAGCAGGGGAATAGACAAATACATTTGATCATCAGTTACAGTATCAACTGACTCTTGCAAAGCCTTTTTGTTAAAATTTTGTGATGAAGGGTAAAAAAAAGAACACTAGTCATAGAACACACCAGTCCCATGGCTAAAAGCCTTTTTTATTGGTAATTGCAGGAGAAATCCATGCTGAGTAAACAGGAACACTGGGTGCTAGGTCGCTTTGTGAAGCCGTTTCATGTGAATAGACCACGCTTTCTCAAGGTATGCATACTGTTTATCCACGTGAAATGGTTGTCAGTAGCGCCAAGTGTACTCATTTACTCAGCATGGTTTAATACTGCGGTTGCCAATGAAAAGGACTTTTATTTAACTGGCGAGTGTCATGACTATCATTCTTTTTATTCTTCACTACATGGATTTAAAGGCTTTGTTTCCTGTTAGTGCCAGCACAAGGTCTTACCTTGAATTGCTGTTAAGCAAAAATATGTATTACAATCCCAATAATACTGCAACATACCTCTCCTGATTCCAGAGACTGGAGTACTAGAAGTATGGATTGTGTACCCAAATGCAGGTGCAGCGTATGCACATTCATCCGATTCAAGTTCTGGGCATCACTGAGGTACGTGATTTTTAGCTGTATCACTAGCACCAGCTACAGGATAGGTGTAAGTGCCATTTGATAGTGATGAAGGATGTGTATGCATGCATGAAAATGTGTTTACAATTAAGACAGTAAAAATGCATTTTGTGTACAGTAGGCAATCAAAGCATCCTGACACGATTACAGTATTAAGAGGTGGTAATGTCTTTTTTTCATGCACTCTGATAAGACTTTATATTGCACATATGCATTTTTAGTATCCTGCAGTGTGTTCTGTCTGTATGCATACAGCAAGCACCATATAGCCAAAGCACACTTATAACTGTATTCAAATGAAAATGTTTCATAAGAACCTGTTGTATTTGTATACGGGCATACATGCAAATTGTGTTCACTTTGGGTTCCTTGGTGAATCAGGTCCTATATAGTTAGAAATATAAGCAATAAAAGGTTTGCTCTCACAAAATAATTTTATCTTTTTCATCGCCACCCTGAACATTTTTTGAGCTACTAAGAATTCTATCCCCATATAGTTTTCCTCAAATTGGCTTTAAGTCTCTTTGACCAGTCCTGTCTAAACTAGTGAATTTCCATGATCGTTGACTTTGCCTGTGACACCATATTATCCAGCAGGACCTGCACGCCCCTGTCATGAAGGTCTCATTCCCACAAATTCATCCCATCAGGTGCATTTCCTGCTTGGCAGGCTGAAAGGGTCACTGAGTCAAACCAAAAACATAGCCATTATGGGGCTACATTCAAATGATTAAAATATATTTTTGGATATAAAGGTTTCTAAAAGCATTTACTTTCAGGCACATTAGGATTGCCGTTTTAGATTGTATCCCTGTCTTCTGCTCAAATTCACATGAAACTTCAGTACAAAGACTTATTCTCTAATGCAAAAATATGATTTTATGTTTTGGGCCATTGTAATAAACTAAATTTACAGTATTTGAAAGCAGCTTAACGTTCTAAAGCTTTTCATCACATTTTGTGAAACACAATAAAAAATACATATTAATGTGTTCGAGCCATGGCATTTGGAACAATAAACTCAAATTGAACATAAAAGAAGACAAAAGAAATACACAGTATCTCTAACTATAAAAACTGAGTTTAGTACTTTTTTTTCCCAAAACAGATAATTGCTCATTTTGTCATGAATTTGCCTTTATTGTAATTGTCAACAGTCTGAAAGCCAAGAATGGCACAAATCAAGAACTTATTTCATAATGGTGTAAGCTGAGCTGCAGTTTCCTGCTCTACAAGATAGACCGCACAAGATGCTCATAAATGAATCAGATCATTAAAAAACTGTACATGCATAAAATATATTATATATATATATATATATATATATATATATATATATATATGTATTTTGTATATATTCTTCAAACAAGAGTAAAGAATGTTTTTGTCCATGTTGGATAAGACAGCCTTTCAAAATACCATATTAAAATACGATGCCACCTTTTCCAATACATAGAAATCCTCATCTCTGATAGAGCAATCCTAAGTGTGGCAGAAACTGGGTTCTCACCTGGCTCTCTAGCAAGCTCTACAACAATTGACTGCAGGAAGAATTCGAGGATGACAAGTTACCTGTGCTGGTTCCTGCAATCAATGTCTTAGCAGAACAGTGACAGGCACAAGTGGAGTAGGAAACATAGAAGTAGATGAATATATTTATTACAGGAGTCATAAAACTGCGATTGTAGAGAGAGCACAGCTTTCTTGTGACACACTTTTTCCATGCCAGTTATTGCAGAGAACAGACAGTGACTGAAGCATTGCGTGGTTTATAAGGCAGGGGAGGAAGGGAGAATCATCCCAGACAGAAAAAAGTTCATTTACATCAAAGATTAAATGTATATTTATTTGCATGCATATGGTAAGGGTTCCACACTTAAGTGGCCACTATCCTAGAGAGGGCTTCCAACATTTTAGAGGCCACATGCCTGAAGAATTAATAAACCATGGTAAAGCTCTACAGATAGGTAGATTAATCCCATTCCCGTCACACCTCAGCTAGCAGGTGGCTTTACTCAGACATTGGTCACATAACACTGCTCAGTCAGAGAAGAGTCATATTTAAGTCAATTCTTTTGTCAGGTATTCTTGTTTAAAAGAGCTTCAAGATCCTAAGCTCATTAGTCACAAAGGCGACAATAAGATTACACATAATTAAATCTACCATATTTTTCCAGGGATGAAGATTTCTTCTCCTCTCTGGCCAACAACAACTGGATTACACAAACTCCAGTAGCTTTCCCCTGAAGCTCTGTGAAATAAATGGCTTCCCACATATCTAGTACCTGACATAAGAATAGGTATTGTTGACTTGTTTGATTTAAGTAAATATAATACATTTCTCAAACACACAATACGCCATGGGTTAAGATCAGGCACTGAAAGAAGATGCACTTTGCTCTAAAATAATTAATGCTCATATCAAAATGATCAGATGGAGAATATTAATGATACAGATAGAAAACTCCTGCAGCTTTTATTAAAATAATTTTTGTGAGCCAAATCCATCAATAAATTATCCAAAAAAAAAAGAGAAACAAAACTCAAAAGTAGCGAATAGAGTATTCATATCCAGAGATCAAATTTAAAATGAATTTCTATCATCCACATATTCTTTAAAAACATTTTATTTATAAAACACCCAGATCATAGATTACAATACACTAAAAATGTAACTATTTAAAATTTTATTAGTGTGCAGTCAAGGCCAAAAGTTGAGAATGACACAAATATTGGTTTTTACAAAGTCAGCTGCTTCAGTGTTTTTAGACCTTTTTGTCGGATGTTGCTATGGTATACTGAAGTAACAAACATTTCATAAGTGTGAAAGGCTTTTATTGACAATTACATTAAGTTTATGCAGTCAACATTTGCAGGGTTGACCCTTATTTTTGAAGACCTCTACAATTCGCCCTGGCATGTAGTCAATCAACTTCTGGGCCACATACTGACTGATGGCTGCCCATTCTGCCTAATCAATGCTTGGAGTTTGTCAGAATTTGGGAGTTTTTGTTTGTCCACCCACCCCTTGAGGAAAGACCATAAGTTCTGTTCTCAATGGGATTAAGGTTTGGGGATTTCCTGGCCATGGACCCAAAATTTGGATGTTTTGATCCGTGAGCCACTTGGTTATCACTTTTCCCTTATGGCAAGGTGATCCATCATGCTGGAAAAGTCGTTGTTGATCACCAAACTGTTCTTGGATGGTTGGGAGAAGTGGCTCTTGGAGGATGTTTTGGTACCATTCTTTATTCATGGCTGTGTTCTTAGGCAAAATTGCGAGTGAGCCCACTCTCTTGGTTGAAAAGCAACCACACACATGAATGGTCTCAGGATGCTTGACTGTTGGCATGACACAGGAATGATGGTAGCGCCCACTTTTCCTTCTCCCGACAAGCGTTTTTTCAGATGCCCCAAACAATCTGAAAGGAGACTCATAATAGAAAATGAATTTACCCCAGTCCTCAGCAGTTCAATCCCTGTACCTTTTAAAGAATATCAGTCTGTTCCTGATGTTTTTCCTGGAGAGAAGTGGCTTCTTTGCTGGCCTTCTTGACACTAGGCCATCCTCCAAAAGTCTTCGCCTCACTGTGCGTGCAGATGCACTCACACATGCCTGCTGCAATTCCTGAGCAAGCTCTGCACTGGTGGTACCCAAATCCTGCAGCTGAATCAGCTTTAGGAGGCGGTCCTGGCGCTTGCTGCACATTCTTGGACACCCTGAAGCCTTCTTCACAACTGTTGAACCTTGAAGTTCTTGAAGATCCGATAAATGGTTGATATAAGTGAAGCACTTTTTGGGCAAAGAAATGAAGACTGCACATGTTCCCTTGCAGGTAACCGTGGTTAACAGAGGAAGAAAAATGATTTCAAGCTCCGCCCTCCTTTTAAAGCTTCCAGTCTGTTATTCTAACTCAATCAGCATGACAAAGTGATCTCCAGCCTTGTCTTCGTCAACACTCACCTGTGCTAATGAGATAATTACTGAGCTGATGTCAGCTGGTCCCTTTGTGGCAGGCCTGAAATGCAGTGGAAATGTTGTGTTTGGGATAAAGTTCATCGTCATGGCAAAGAGGGAATTTGAAATTAATTGCAATTCATCTGATCATTCTTCATGACATTCTGGAGTAAATGCAAATTGCCATCATAAAAACTGAGGCAGCAGTCTTTGTGAAAAATATTTGTATTATTTTCAAAACTTTTGGCCATGACTGTATAAAATAATGTGTATCATTTATTACTGTAGCTGATTTTTAAGGCTCCACGATGCTCAACAGCGCAGGAATAGGAAAACAGAGCATATATAAAACAGGGACATACAAGGTAGACAAAATAAATACAGCTGTGGAAACAAATGGTAAGAAGGGTCCTGCTTGAGAGAGTTTACAATCTAGTGGGGAAAGAGTAGGGCTGAGACAAGAGGAGCTAGCATAGCTCAAAGTGGAGATAGCGGGGATGCAAGTAGTATAGGTGAGAGAAAGAGAATCAACCGCACCAGGTGTGATTTATAGGCAATACCCCTCTAATAAGTCTAAATTGAGACAATTCAGGACTCAATTTGGTCCTGAAGGGTGATACCAAGGAAATTCAAAGAACTGAAGAAAGGGAGAGTGTATATATATATATATATATATATATATATATATATATATATATATATATATATATATATATATATATATATATATATATATATATATATATATATATTCCCACCAAATTTCTAAGCTACACAGGCGCTTATAAATGTGCAACCACAAAGTGATAGTGACAAAAAAATGTATACTCAGTACATGAGATGGCAGCTCCCAATACAATCGACACCTATCTGCAGGTATCGGCCTAATAAAATACAAAAAGAGAAAGGGGCGCCAACATAGTGCATTAAATGTATAACATCTTTGGGATAGTCCACAAATGTGCAATTCCCGTACCAGAAATCCAAATTCAAATAGCCTTGAATAAGTGCTCATAGACCTTCACACGAATGTGGTCTGTAACGAACCGCTATAATGTAACGTCCTGACGCCAGCAGGGTCTTCTCCCAGAATAATAGCACCACTTCAAATTGGCTAAGACTCAAAAAGAAGCCAATATAGTGTAATACCATCACAACAAGTGAAATGTAATAGAAAATTTTAATACAAAAATGGCAATAAAGCCACAGCTGCAGCTTAAGTATAATATGCTCGTACATAAAACACAATATAAAACAGCTTATCTGTCCAGTCTCTCGTGCAAAGATGAAACAGCATGCAGGGCAAAGTTAGCCAGTGAACCCACACTGATGCACCAGTCCAGAACAGCGTGCAAAGCGAATTCCCAACGCGTTTCGTCCTTTCAATAAAGACTTTCTCAAGGGGTAAGATTAGTACATCCACGCTGATCTTAAATAGACACAAAATCCTCCTAATCAGTATATCGCCGGGAGATGGGCGGAGTCCAACAAGCGCGATACCTCACTTCCGGTATCTCACTTCCGGTCGGCGGACAATGTAAATAAAGTTGCAAAGATTGACAAGCAACTGAAAAAAGACTGAAATAAGGACTGAAACAAGTGCAAACGCATAATAGCGCATGCAATGACTTGTGTCATAAACAAGTAGCGAGACAAAACTGGATGAAAGGAGGAACCCCTTTCCATTATTATTAATAACCAGAGGAATTAATTAATCATACATATTCAAGGAAATAAATAACAGTCACAATGGGGTACATATAGAATACAACCCTATCTAATACATAATATATATATAGGCACTCCGAGGTAACCCATACATAAAAGTATATTAATTTTATTAGATATGCATTGAAAATAAGATAAACATTGATTGTATAAGGAGTGAAATAATTAAAAACAACAGATAAAAGGCATATGTGCTGTGTGGTTAAAAATGCAAAACAAATTGCATTACCTTGCAGCAACTATCAATAGTGTGAAGTCCACTATTATTGTAAATAGATTGCCCAAAATAATATGATTGCTGAATTATCTGAGCAGTATATTATACATAAAACTAGTTTAGGTTGAATTGGTGGGTGCCCTTTAAATTATCTAGCCAGGATCATGTAGTTATATAAATCCCTGCCTAGCATGCATCTGAGACGAAATCCGAATATATGTTGTATAAACGTAAATTCTTGATCACGGAACAAGGTGCTATAAATAAAGGTCCCAAAATTTTAAAAAAGTATAAGAGAATCTCAGATTCTCTATATTGTGCCAGTTACACTGTCTCACTAATATTTTGAATACAGCTACTTCAGACGGAGTTCATATACTGCACTTCCAGACACAACTCCCTATGATTGCGGGATTATGTGAAAGTCCCTGCCTAATAATCTGGGGAGCGATCCAGGGAGAGGAAAATAATCTATGTTTACCGGATGATAGTGCAGCAATATTGAGAGTTGCAGCAAAGTACTACAATTTGTTTTGTAGTTTTAACAACACAGCACATATGCCTTTTATTTATTGTTTTTAATTATTTTGCTCTTTATACCAACCAATCTTGTTTATCTTATTTTTAATGCATATCTAATAAAATATATATACTTTTATGTATGGGTTACCCCCGAGTGCCCCTATATATACACACTCTCTCTTTCATTGGTTCTTAGTATAGTTGGGAGTAAGATAGGATCTATTCAACAGGTGAGTTTAAAGATGCCAAGTTACTGCAGCCAACGGATAAGTTACTCATTGACCAGGTTATCAAACAATTTTAAGTTTTGGATCTTTCACTTCTAATATTTTTATGTGGGCTATTCACACACAATCTTGTGCAATATTGAAGAGAGACTACTTACCAATATATCAACCATCAAATGAAAACCTAGATATCACTGGTTAAATTTATACTTGCAGTTTTTAAGTGTAAAAATGTTACACTTAGATGGATGGTCGTTTGCTTTTTTCACATATTTGCAGAGGTGTGCGCTTAACGGATTTTATAAACATATAGATTACACTGTATACTTTTATATTTGTCACATTTCTATTACATTATTATGTTATGCATTACTTATTTACTAAAATCAATAAATATTGCTATCTTATCATTTTGTAAATAGATGTGATTGAATTGCATTTTTAAAATATGTTGTTTTTTAGAAGATGCAAATTATCACTTCATTTTTATCTAATTGTATTGAAAATATATTTGAAAATCATTCCTCTGAGATACGTTTCATAGAGGTCAGTATCTTATTAGTATGATTTGCTTAAACTCACTTTTCAACACATGTGAATCCTGTATGTATGAACATCAATGTCAGTTGTAATTGGTGTTAAATGATGGAAATTACAGGCTGTCTCCCCTTTCCACAAACTCTTCTGGTGAAATTACAGAACGTGGAATTTCCAGCATTAAGTATTCATCTGGGCTAACACAACTGGAGATTGAACCATCATGTAAACAAAATTGACAAATGAAGAAAATACATAAAGGCACATTGGCACATTACTGGATCAAACATTTACCACTTAGGGCTAGATTTACTAAACTGCGGGTTTGAAAAAGTGGAGATGTTGCCTATAGCAACCAATCAAATTCTAGCTATCATTAATTTAGTGCATTCTACAAAATGACAGCTAGAATCTGATTGGTTGCTATAGGCAACATTTCCAATTTTTCAAACCCACAGTTTAGTAAATATACCCCTTAATCTTCTTACCTTGTGGAGGGATGCAGAATATCTGGAATTACATAGAGGTATTCCATGGAATTTATATAAACATGGTCATTATATTTTACATATTAATGACTCCTGACACCTCAATGAATTATTTCTTTGACACAGTTGTTAATAAATTTGAGCATTCCATCAGTTTAATTAAAATGGATTGTGGATATACATTGTTTATGTGACTGGTCTATTGGTTCTTTTAGTTACGAATTTGTTACTCACATAAGAATAAGTGATCTTGAATTTAGTCCAGTAACTTTGCAAGCTGTATATGATTGTTTCTGTATTTGAAGGTACTATACTACTATATACGAATAAATATTTTTTTTTTAGTTAGATGCAAATAAGTTTATATAACATTTTGTATCAGTTACACATGTCTACAACATTTACATGTGGGACACAGATATATTCATTGAACCACAGGCACTTGTTGCATACACATGTATGTTTTTCATAATATCTTATAGATGGATCTTCTTTTTTATATATATTCATATAGAGTGACTGTGAATCTGCTCATAAGCTGCAGTAACTTTATTAGCACTGCTATATTCTTTAGCATTGTCCTTTTTTTGCAGATGCTTTTCCTGCAGCACTTTGATATAGAGCCGATTATAAAAAAAAAAGAATCTTCTGTATTATTCATTTAAAAATTTGAGATCAGAAGCTGAATTTTTATTTCCAGTGGTGGACTGACTCCCACAAATATCGTGGAGTCAAGATTACGAAACCTTATGACCAACTGTATAAGGCCACCTTTACCCCACTTAACAAAATTGAATAGGACATTCTCCACTGGAAAAAAACATTTCATGGATAGGTAGAGTTAATACAATCAAGATTAACGTCTTACCTAAAATTCTCTATCTGTCCCAAATCCTGCCCGTACCTCATCGGATAATTGCCACCATCCGAGCTACTGGTCATAAATTTATGTGGAATTATAAAAAAATCTGGACTAAAGTAAGATCTGCTGGCCAGGGCTTCAATATCTGGAAGACTTGGTTTACCCTTGTTCCAGAGATATTATAAGACGACCCAGTTGAGTCAACTGTTGGCCTGGCATCCTCTAGATCTGTTTCCACCATAAAGCTTGCGCTTTCCACCTGGCACTCAGTGAACAGAAGTCTCCATCTCTCTAACTAACCCTTGCCTCTAACTCCAATCTGGGATCACCCCCGCTTTCCCTTGGCAACACGTCGGGGTGGGTTGGGAGTGGAGGGTGGCAGGAATCACACACTTCCACCATTTGTGGGCGAATTGGGCTCGAAGATATTCGCAGACGTATAAGAAAAAAAGCCTACTACAAAATTCTATAAATTCCTCCAGAAACGTCATTTTGTCCAGACTTCGCTTAAAGTGGCACAAACGCTGGGTCTCCCCATCTGAACGCACATCTACAATTAAAACCAACTTTAAGGGAGCCATTCCCTCCTCTACCACTCAGTTCTTACACCGCAACAAACACTGCCCAAAACTCAAGTGTCTGAGCCCGACCACCTGCATAAAATCTACCTAGGCTCTTCTGCACCTTGCTGAAGACAATGCAGCCAGGACAGCTTAAACCACATCGGGTGGTCCTGTTCGAGCATCACATCCTTTCAGGAATAACTAACGACCCTTATTGTAAGTATCACTGGGCTCACCCTTCGGTTGTCCATTATTTACCTGCTCCTTTGAACCCCTTTTCTACATGTGAATGATCAATCAATAAGCAGATCTTACATATCTCCTATGCCGCAAAATTTCGAATCGCTTGCAATTGGAAAAAACGTGAACTTCCTACTGTTCCATTAGTTGTAAATCACATTTGGTTTATTTTCAAAATGGAGTACTTCACCAGCCTTTAGACTAACACAGGTATCGCCTTTCACAAAGTTTGGGACTCGTTCTATGCTTACTACGACACCTCGCTTTCAAGTCTCTCCTAAACCTGCCCAATATACATTGTGTCTGTTTTCCCCCTCAGGCTCCACCCTCTCGTCCTTTCACACACACACACCCTACACTGTAGTACTTTACAGTTATTTTTCTGCAATACATACTTTTTGTGTTTTGTCACCCAGTTATGCTATGTGCAACTTCGGTCTTTTCTTTGACTATATGTTACCAATGTGACTTTGACATCCATTTTACTTTACATGTCTTTTTATTTGTAGTACAGTGCCTTTTAAAGTATGCCAAATAAAGCAAGGTTAAAAAAAAAAAAAAGCTAAAAAAAACAACAAATTAGATTGTGTGTGATAGGTAATTTCAAAGCTAGTTAGAGGCATGGGAGGAGTCTTGTAGACAGGAAAGTTGGTTATCAGAAAGGAGGCGAGACACACATAAGAAGCAGGTCAAAGAGGGTATGAGGAAAAGCATTTCAAGATGTATGAAGGAGTGGTACTTTGTAGGCAAGGCTAAGCGATATTAGATTCAGGAGGAAAAGGTGAGCCACTGTACAGATTTGTAGATTGGTGCGGCTGAAGTAGAGCAGTGAGATCAGCAATGATAGGAAGATCAGTCTTACTGCAGGATTTTGGACTGGTTTAAGAAGGAACAGATAGGGGAGGGGAATGCTACATAGGAGAATGTTGCTCTAGTTGAGATTATAATAGTATGGGTAAGAGTTTAGGTTAAATCCTGGGTAAGAAAATTTTTTGCAAAATGTAAAAGATGGAGTTGACGGGATGGCAATAGAGACTGGATGTGAGGATTAAAGTAAGGGAATGAGTCAAGGATGACACCAAAGCAGAGAGGCTGGGACTTCAAGGAAACACGTACACTTATTTCTAGAAATACTACTAGAATGATATTGCACATGTTTAAACATTAGGAGGGGTCTTGTGTAATTTGTCTTAACTCATTAAAATTAATCAAACCACTATAAATCAATGTTGGGACAACTGAAGTGAACACCTGAATCAAATGAATCTAAGACATGTTGAGTATAATGGTTTCATGCCTCTTCCATAGATGGTACTTGGGAAGCTACCTAGACGTCAAGCAGGACAATTGGGAAAGTGAGCTGGGATTTGCACAATCCAACTATTGTTAGCAGGAGAGGAGGAAACCACTCCATCTTTAGTAAGATATATGTTGTTGTAAGACAAATCTGACAGAATTATTATTTTGCTGAGAATATAGAGCTGTATTCGTCTTTTTATTACATTGACAGAAAATTTCTATTATATAAGCTTTTTGTGATAAATGTTTGCTTTCCAGCCTTCCAAAATTCATAACAGAATGAATTGGAAACAGTGTGTGGAAGGTATGGTGGTCATATCTGTTTTGACCAAGTTTTGGTCTAAACAAAATGGATAAAAAAAAGCATTAAGCGATGCAAGTTATTACTAAAGGAGAGCAGTGCAGATAGAAAAATATGAAATTTAGCATCACAGATGTGTCAAAGGAGTCCATATGAGTTTATGAGTTGACCAACAGAAGACAACGATGGAGAATAGGGCGGCAGTTGAGTTATCCCAAAAGAAAAATGATTGGAAAGAGGAGGAAAAAATATTCTAAAAAGGTAGCGCATGAACCAGGAAAGGGCAGGGTCACAGAGGGAAAGAGGAAAGGCTACCCAAATAGGAGTATTGTTAAAGAGTAATGGACTTGGTTTGGAGTAAGTTAGGGCTGAACCAGGAACCAGTTAGCCAATGCACTTTAAACATTATTGCTGGCGTCTATCTTTTGGGAACCATTTCTATTGATGTCATGAATTACCATTATTGATTATATATTAATATGTCATTTTATTTTGTGAATGACTTTAGCTTGTTTTTCTTCTGCATTTAAGTGGTGTTTTTAACCATATAATAGTTTTTATTAGCACTGCTTTTACTTTTTTTTCTTTCTATAGCTTCAATTTGAGACTGCAGAATCACTGAAGTAGCAGTCATTCCGCCTATCCATTTTAGTACCTAAAAGATTTATTTTTTGTGCCTGCTGATATCAATATATACAAATCTTAGTTCATAATCAGTCCTGCTGGCTGATGGCTTTGCCTGACTGGCTCCTTACTTCTACATTATCATCCGTCAGGGGCAGCAGCTGCAGCATGACAGTCCTCACTCTGGAAATGCTGCATCCTACCTGTTAGGATAAGCCTCTTCTCACAACTTGCCCTGCGCTATGGCTCTTAGGTCATTCCACATCAAATCAACACAATTTTAGAAACAATTCTACCTTATATTCTCTAATTTCAAATAAGTTTGGTATAATAAATGATACCATGGGTGTAAAGAAAACCCCCAAATCTCAGGCTGATATCTGGTTTTGAAATTATATGCCTTTAAAGTTGCAATTTCTTTAAAAAAATAATAATTATTTTAATATTTTTTTCAATTGCATTTGTAGCTCATTTAATTAAGCTAGAGTTGGGCAAGGTTTAATTTTAAATCTCTTATGGACTTTCATATGATATATAACAGCAGTATGTTTTAATAAAAATTAAAAATGTTACATTTTCAAAATCAAAATTTTGATTCTCAAAAAGCCATTTTTTTAATGTTTGAACTCAGTTCATACTGTTAATAAAAATAAATCCCAAAAGTCTTATTTAGGGATCATGTGCTACAAGAACTTTCCATTTTGAGTGATATATGAAAACTGTATTTATTGAGACACTACATATCTGAAAAAAATCAACAAAGCAATATTATTTCCAGTTCACTTCATTAGAGGAATGCACAATCTGCTTCAGGTGTATTTGGGGGCCAGATTCTTCAGACAACGCCTACTTCCACTTCTGAGCAGTCATGGGAACTTAAGTAGAAGACACTTCAACTGTGTTGAATAGACCAACCTGCCTTTTACATTTTCCTTAGGCTTGTGTGGGCTTTAATTAGTAAAGAAAAGTTGTTTGATCATTAATTTAAACCCACCAAAACACAATCTGACCCTCGACCATTTGTGTCATATTTGAAAACGCTGGGAGACAGCAGACTGGGAGTAACACTGTACTAACAAGACGACGCCTCAGTCACCCAGCCAGGCAGAGAAGAGAAGGCACAGCCCACAAGGCTGCTCCTGATCTCCATGGGTCAGAGGAGCATGTGTTGGGCTCCTCCAATCAGAGCTCCAGCACATGATACTCTCCCAGAGTATTGTGGAAATTATTTTCCCGACTCCCTTGCAGCCCAGTCCAAGACTGGTTGGGTGTTTAAATTGGTTTAGAGCGGTGTTTGCAGTGGTTTGTGTTTAAATTGGTTTAAAGAAGTAAAGAAGAATAAAGATGCAAGAACGTGAGAGTACCTTATGTTAAAAACATCAAGAACATAAAAAGATTAGAGCGCTATCAATCTCCCATACATCAATTACATATATATAAATAATACTTATATTTGATCTCTTGACCAGGGGGGTAAATGTATCAAGCTAAGAGTTTTCTGGCGGGTTTAAAAAGTGGACATGTTGCCTATAGCAACCAATTAGATTCTAACTATCATTTTTTCTAAATAAATGATAGCTAGAATCTGATTGGTTTTTCAAACCTGCCAGAAAACTTTCCGCTTGATACATTTACCACCAGGTGTTTCCAATAAGATTATCAATGGTGTGATGTAAATATGAAAAACAAAAATTATTCAAACACAAGTGTAATATTGTATGAATATACATATATAATAAACATCCAAAATATATAGTCTGTTATTTTTTGTTCTTTTTATTTCACTGTGTATGTAGAACAAGTTTAAACAGTAGATAACAGAAGCACTGGTAAGAAATAGTTTATTTTAGAGAACATTAAAATTCGTAGAGTCTTGAAATTTACTTTGCAAGGCTAAAATCATAATGACAGATTTATAGCCCAAATTATTTTAGACATGATGTCAAATGTTATAACTTTTTGCATGGTAGAAAAAGTTTCAGAGTTCTATAAGAATGTGTAATTTTGATTGTAATAAACAGAATAGTTTCTATACACACAACAGATGGTGTTGTGTTTGCTCTATTCTCCGTTCAAGAATTTCTTTGATTGTGTATAGCTCTGTTTCAATCCACAGATAGCATACAATGGATTTGACAAAACTTACAAGACCAAAACTTGTAAATCATTCATCATAAATCTGTGAACCACATTCCATAGTGAATATCCCCTCAAGGTAGCACACTTACTAGAAACAATCTTTTCTTTTCACACATCTCAAGCCTCAATAGCTCCTCAATAGTGTATGTAGGGATGTTTTGACAAAATCATGAAGAGAATATTCCCAAATGGATCACTACCACGTAACATTTAAAAATAAATATCTAGTGCAATACATTATGTATTATTAAAAAAAAAATCAAAATAATTTTACACTACAACAGATAAAAATCCAAGCTGGCAAATATAATGTGCAGGTATTCCTACCAGAAGGATGCAGATAGCAAGCACATCAAGTAGATGTCATATAAATCTCGGGATAAATTATAGCCGACAACCTTTATCAATTCAAGCAGTAGCTCCTGCCTCACATAACCAGTATTAGCTGACGCGTTTCGACACAAACAACGGGATATTTTTCAAGGTAAGACTTTTACCTTGAAAAAGACTCCTTTTGGGCCGAAACGCTTGGAATGTTTTTAAATATTTTGCAAGAAGTGTATAATTGAAGTTTAAAGAGTTTTGAGCTGCAATCATATGCGAGGTGCTCAAGGAACCCTTTTGTTTATTTTTATTCAGGCACCTTATGTTGCATTGTTTCAACCCATTTAAAAAGGCTAATCATACTTCTAATAGGAAGTGGTTGAGAACTGTTTCAGAATGGATGTGTAAATTATTTTCTGAAATGCCAAAAGCTGCTCAAGTTTGTGCAAGCTGCAGAAAACAACTTGGTACACTTCAAAAAGAGAAAGCGGGTTATTGGTCAGTTTCTCAATATAATGTAGTATCAGATTGTGAAAAAGATCCAGATGTTACATTACAGGATTCAGGGAATATTCCGGCTTTTAACACATCCTTTCAAGAGCTAGGAGTATTCCCTGCAAAAACTAAAAAAGCAAAATACAAGCTGTATTCTACAGAAAATATTAAGAAAATTAGATCAACCAGAAAACGTACAGTTTTTCACGACAGAGTTTTCTGAGAGTGATGGTGAAGCTCCAGATAAATCAGTCTTCAGCAACCTCAATTCAGTAGTTTAACCAGCAGGAAAAATAAACTTATGATTTTAACTTGTTTGCCTTAATCATGGAATGTTAAGAAAATAATGCACACGTATTATGCTCCTAATTACATGGATTGACAAACAAAGAAGCTGTTGAAGGATAAAGGGATTTTGGCAAGTCCTGATCAGAAACAGGGAAAGCCTTTCAGCAGAAACCACACAAACTCTTTTATTTGTTATTTTTTAAGTGATGACATCAGCAG
This sequence comes from Mixophyes fleayi, assembly GCF_038048845.1. Classification (NCBI taxonomy): domain Eukaryota; kingdom Metazoa; phylum Chordata; class Amphibia; order Anura; family Limnodynastidae; genus Mixophyes; species Mixophyes fleayi. The sequence continues at coordinate 152,359,660 of NC_134404.1, forward strand.
GGCCATGCCTGGTAAGAAAGATCAATAAAGGATAGTAGCAGTCGCAAAATTCTTGTTCCAAACAGGCTCATTCTGTGTAATTTAATGACGACATACGGATTATTTATGGACAAGTTTCCCAACATGCAAGTCATTTATTTGAAATTTGCAGAGCTTCGACCAAAAAAAAGGCAGGTCACGGTGGTACACAAACAATGCGTGTGCGTGTGTGTAGAATTCATCAAAATGTGAAACTTATGAAAGAAAATGCTAGGTTGGCCTCATTAACACATAGAAAGACTATCTTGCAAAGGTGATCTGCAACCCACCATCAATCAACTGCCGCACGGGGCTTGTACATCTTGTCCTGGGACTGCAAAAATCAAAACCTTACTTGAGGAAGCATTTGATGAAAATGTGGTGAAAACGATCATGTTCCGCCAATGGATTTCTGTTGACAGGTGCACTTTAGAAACAATGCAGAAATCAACATCTGAGTACATTAATTTATTTTATAACAAACTTTCTGTGCGGATTCACCAAGACTGTGCGGAAAAACAGCAAAGTTAATTTATGACCCACATTAAAAAAACAAACTAAAAAAAACACAAACAGAATTTGCTGAGAAATACTCAACTGTCATGCAGGATGAGGCCCAGAGCAATCATTGGACCAGTGCTCAAGCTAAAATTCTCCCATTTGTGGTGTATTACAAGGGAAAAACAAAAACCTGAGCATCTTAGCTATGTTGTTATTTCAGACTGTCTGGAACACATCACAGTAGCAGTCTACGGCTTACAAAGGAAACTGAAACTTGTTGAGACAAAATTTGAGAAACCACCAAAAAAGATTTTCTACTTCTCTGATGGGTCAGCCTCAAGATTCAAGAACAAGAAAAACAACAAAAATATATATTGAGACAGCAATATTTTTAGATGATCACTTCAAAAACACAGGACAATTCCTGGGACCCATAAATTCCATGCTTTCATACATGTAGCATCCGCAACAGAAATCTTTGTGAAGACGTTTTCCTTCTCACAAAATTCACTGGAACAGACTGTGACAACATCCCAAGAAAAGCTCCCACTTGCTGACATCAGAGGCTATGTAACTGCTGTAAATGACAACAAATGGCGACTTGCATTTATTCTGAAGACAGATGAAAACACAGATGAAGTGAAAGTGACATTCCTCTGTCCACCATCTTTATCATACTCAAGGAAGCCAGAAATGTTATGGATTACTATGGTAGATGTTCTGTGTAAGGTGAATTTATTAACTCCAACAGGTGGAATGTACACTGAAATGGAAATACTAAACAAAATGAAGCCTTCAGCCAGTTCCAACCCATCAAGCAGCACCATCCATCCAGAGCAGCAGCACCAAGTGGTAATGATCTGTAGTAAGCTTTCTTAAAATATGTGAAAGACCTAAAATTATCACAAAACTTTTAAATATTTAAATATTAACATACTGTCTCATTGCACATAATATACATTAAACAGACCATTTAAAGAGATAAATTAAAAAGTAACAGGCCTAGATAGTTCTCATTTTCATTATTTTATCAAACAGTCCAAAGTGAAAGCTCTTTTAGCAGATGATCCCATCTTAATCCTAAAATAAAATTTTGGGGACTTAACAGTATGAACAATTGTTAAGATGTTTTTTCAAAAAATTAAAAAAAAAAAAAAAAAGGCTTTTTGAGAAAATCTAAAGTTTCATTTTGAAAATGTTACATTTTGAATTTTTATTGAAACAAACTGCTGTGTTATATATCATAATAAAGCATGTAAAAGGAGGTTTGAAATGAGACCTTACCCCAAAAAAATGTTAAAAGCAAATTTTTCGTTTAAACAATTGCAGCTTTAAAGAGACATGACATAAAAACCAATGTACATACCAGATTTGATTTTGCTTTGCTTTTTTTACACCCAATACAGCATTTATTGTATCCCATAGATTGTAAGCTTGCGAGCAGGGCCCTCTTACCTCTTTATCTGTTTGTATTACCCAGTATTGTTTTATAAATGTTTGTTCCCAATTATAAAGCGCTACGGAATTTGCTAGCACTATATAAATAAATAAATGATGATAATTTATTGTACCAAACTGCATTACAATCTAAAATGGTCAGTTTGAAACCCTGTGTTGAATGGACATGGGATGACCCTCTTCTATCTTCGCCTGTCGCCGACGGAAATCGCACCTGGTGTACTGCGTTGTTTAGCAACCTCGCCAGCAGTTCTGCACAGGATCAGACTTTTTGATTCGTTCAGTTTTCCTGCTGATGTCATCAAGATGCACCTAGATGAACTATAAAAAAAAGAGACCCTTCGACAGACCATCTTTGCTAGTTAATTGTGTTCACTTTAACCAGCATCTGTAGTTGTGCTATTCTTCTGTGCATTGATTTGGCTTTTGGACTTGCTGCAGTTTAACCCCTCGGAAAGTTGTTTACTGACTTTTGCTACGCTGTGTACCGACTTGGCTCTGGACTCGCTACAGTTTAACCCCTTGGAATCACACTAGCTTAAAACTGCTGTACCGTGTTACCACCTGGCGAGACAGGTAACGAAGATTATTTTCCTATTGTTATCATGACGTTATCCCCACACCTGGAATAAAGTCATTGGTCAGGTTAATAAGTAAAGTCTCAGAGGGTCTGCAGAGGCTCAAGTGGGTAGTTTTCAGAGACAAAGCAGCACAGACTTATATACCAGCCACTACAAGAATTGAGAGATGAAATGGAGCAAGATGCATCTAAAGCTGCCAAGGGAGAAGGTGCCAAGTATAGTTGTGATTTATATCTGATTTAGGGAGAAGGGAAATGTGAAAGTGGATATACAGATTAACTACATTAAAGTCTTTATTGCCTTTACGCTAATAAAATGTTTGACAAAATAAGATAATAGTAAAGAAAAAGAAATGTTATGGTCCTGCTCTGTGCATATACCTTATGATAAAAAAGTGGTAATTACAAAATATATATCGAGAGAATAAACTACCACTACCTTGACAGCTATATCACCACCCAAAAATTTTAAGGCCATACAACGGCACACGGATGGAGTCGGAGTACATACATACGTTGCGGAATCTGATATTACATTTACCATATAAATACATTTATTTTGATATAATTTATTCACAGGTAAGATAAATCAACAGAATAGAAGATGCAGCAAAGAAGTCATAATATTATATTTAGGTTTTTGCTCATTACATAACATAAAACTATTTTTACAAACCCTAAACAATACATAGGTGCATATTCAATTGTCCGCGGTTTCCGCCGCGGAAAAACTATCATCGATATTACGGTAATAGTAAGCCGGATTTCAGCTTGCAGCTCCCTGAGCTGAATCCAGCGAGAAAAGTACCGTAATACCGGTATTTACACGCACTATTACCGTAAGGACGGTAATAGAGCGCGGGGCGCGTTACTTTTGGCTTTAACGCCAACAATTGAATATGCCCCATAGAATAGATGGAATCCTTTGAGCGGTCCCCGCTTACACTGAACACTAACACCAATTGACTTTCCCTGGACTGACCCCTAATATTTATACCCATAATCCTATATAAATTTCCTCATGGTATGTTGAAATCCAAATAAACCAGAATCATGGTATGCTTCAGAGTGACTATCAGAGATGTATTATCTTTTTCCATTGTACCGAGACCCTGGTAGGAAAAAAAACCTTGTAACCTTAAATCCATTGTTACATAGAATTCTAACTAGGTCAAGACTCTGATAACAGCAATGAGGCCTTGCCAAATGTCTTCGTATAGCTGGGTACACACTACAGAAATTTCAACCAACTTTTTATGCCGAGCAATTTTACATGCGATCGATGGTCTGATCGCTCGGTCCATGGACTGCATACACACTAGCCTTGTTTAGGACGAGAAAGGGAAGAGCGGACGTCCCGTTAGCGACTTTTTACAGCCATGTTGTCGTGAACAATGATTAAAAATTTCGTACACACTGCAGCGACATTTGCGGGAAATGTACGAGATACCAAAGACATTAGCATAAAGGGGCAGAGCTTTAGCTATAGTTAACTCCCTTAATTTCTATGAAATAGAAGTTTAGTAATATACATTAAATTTAGAAAAACATTTAACTGCTAAAGTGGAATGCAATGAATATTGCCTAATAATAAAAACCCCTTCGTATGTAATGGAATGCTCCATTCTCGGCGTGCATCATCGCCGATTGGTCCACAGCAGAAACAAACGCCCATGTCTGTGTGTATAAAATGACAGAGGAACCGGTTTAGCGCCGAGGAGCGTCAGAAGATGGCGAGTGAGCAAGTGGCAGTGGGGGTTTGCAGGTGAGGAGAAGATGTCAGTGAGGGTTGCGGGTGAGGAGAAGATGTCAGTGGGAGTTGCGGGTGAGGAGAAGGTGTCAGTGGGGGTTGCGGGTGAGGAGACGGAGACGGAGTCAGAGATGGTGCTGGAAGGGCCAAAAAATGTTGGAAAAGTTAAGGTGGGGAATGGAGATACTCGAGAAGAGGAAAGAGCAAATCCAATAAGCCCAAGAGAGGTGGAGATGATGGTCAAAGTACTGGACCAGAACGACAACGACATTAAAAAAGGTCAGTAGCAAATGTAGTGTACCTGTAGTGTAGATGTAGTGTCACATAAAGCAATGTAAAAGGCTAATTTATAACCTAATTTTTTATGTCAGAACGAAGATTTAACGGTGAGAAGGCCTGTTTAGATACCACTGATACCACTAATGTTAGCAAACAAGGAAAAATTGAACAAGAAAAACATACTAAAGAAGTTCTACACGAAGGTATTTCAGTGAACATGTGTAGACATGTAAATGCTTTGGGCACATACCTGTACCTTTATAATAACCAAAATGGTGCCTGTTTTCCAGAATGTACGGAGGTTAAGCCCGCTATTATTGCGATTTCGCCACATGGACCAAAATATAAATATAAACTGATGCCGAGCAGTGTGAAAGGTGAGAAAATGAGAGTATTTATGTCATAGAATATAAATTACAGATATAGAAGTTAAATGATAAACATTTTTTATTTCCTTGTTTCGTAGATAAAGAAATCAAAGGGAATAGAAACTACATCAAGACCCGTTCTGCCACAAACCAGTAGCACCTTTAAAAATACCTTAAAAATAATACTCTGCAGTATTCAGCTCTCTGATTGGTATGGGCGCGCTGACTTCTCATGCGGATCTTTCTGACAGCTATGTGTGTTAAAATTTTTGTACCTTTTTCTTGCAATAAAAATGTTGCTTGAACACTGTGTGGTTTATTCTGGGTAATTCACAATTATAAGTTAATAAAGGTTAATATAGCTTTAATAGGTTATAAAGGTATAAGTGTATAAAGAGTAAATATGAATACATTGCCATCATAGACGCAAAGGGTAATAACACACGTGCTTTACACAAGTGTAATGGTCTGCAGCCAGACAGGTGCAATAACATTGATACAAAACACAGTGATGTGCGGATTCCGCACCACGTGGGACTGGGATTGACATAAAAATTTACATACACACGGCCCCCAGGTCGAGGTAGTCGTGGTTCTGTCGGAAGTTTATACACACTACACAGCGGAAACGAGATTGGAACGAAAATATTAAACGGTACGACCAACCAAATGAGGCGAGAATCGTCCATTTGGGCAGACTTTCGACCATCGCGTCACTGTACACACTGACCCAACTTTTGAACGAGCGGTCGTAAGTCGGCTGTTTGAGCCGATTATTGGACGAAAACAGTGTAGTGTGTACCCAGCTTTAATCTGACTTTCCACTAATCTAGGTTACTTGATCAAAAGTAAACCTCTTTACAACCAATGTCCATTGTCTGGTACTGACTTGAGGTCTAATCTTCATCTATGCGTGCGCGTGTGCGCACACACACACACACACACACACACACACTAAAAAGTTTTGAGAATGACAGAAGTATTGGTTTTCACAAAGTTTGGTGCTTCAGTATACCATAACACCAGACAAAAAGCTCTAAAAACACTGAATTAAAATTACAAGCATTTCATGAGTGTGAAATGCATTTACTGACAATTACATTATGTTTGTAGTTTATGCAGAGTCTATATTTGCAGTGTTGACCCTTCTTTTTGAAGACCTCTGCAATTCGCCCTGGCATGCTGTCCATCAGCATACTGGCTGAAAGCCACCCATTCTTGCCTAATCAATGCTTGGAGTTTGTAAGAATTTGTGGGTTTTTGTTTGTCCACCCACCTCTTGAGGATTGACCCCAAGTTCTCAATGGGATTAAGGTCTGGGCAGTTTCCTGGACTTGGACCCAAAATTTTCATGTTTTGATCCCTGAGCCACTTAGTTATCACTTTTGCCATATGGCAAGGTGCTCCATCGTGCTGGAAAAGGCATTGTTCATCACCAAATTGTTCTTGGATGGTTGGGAGAAGTTGCTCTTGGAGGATGTTTTGGTACAATTCTTTATTCATGGCTGTGTTCTTAGGCGAAATTGTGAGTGAGGCCACTATCTTGGCTGAAAAGCAACCCCACACATGAATGGTCTCAGGATGTTTTATTGTTGACATGACACAGGACTGATGGCAGCACTCACCTTTCCTTCTCCGGACAAGCAGTTTTCCAGATGTCCCAAACAATCTGAAAGGAGATTCATCATAGAAAATGACTTTAGCCCAGTCCTCAGCAGTTCAATCCCTGTACCTTTTGCAGAATATCAGTCTGTCCCTGATCTTTTCCTGGAGAGAAGTGGTTTTTTTGCTGGCCTTCTTGACACCAGGCCATCCTCCAAAAGTCTTCGCCTCACTATGCGTGCAGATGCTCTCACACCTGCCTGCTGCAATTCCTGAGCAAGCTCTGCACTGGTGATACCCCTATCCCGCAGCTGAATTAACTTTAGGAAACGGTCCTGATGCTTGCTGCGCATTCTTGGAAGCCCTTTAGCTGCAATCTTACTAGCAGCAATACACTTGCCTGTGAAGCCCTTTTTTGTGCAAAGCAATGATGACTGCACATTTCCTTGCAGCTAACCATGGTTGACAGAGGAAGAACCATCCTCCTTTTAAAGCTTCCAGTCTGTTATTCTAACTTGAGCAGCATGACAGAGTGATCTCCAGTCTTGTCCTCATCAACCCTCTCGCCTATGGTAACGAGAGAATCACTGACCTGATAACAGCTGGTCATTTTGTAGTAGGGCTGAAATCTTGTTTTTGGGATAAAGTTCATATATATATATATATATATAAAAATCACACACATACATATACACACACACTCCTACACTTCAGATGCTTGCTTCTTATTTTGCTTTTATTGTCAGAAAGGCAAAGTAAGTCATAAAGTAGCACACAGTTTCACGTGGCTTATTTTGTCACACACGTCCTCCACCTGTATCCATTTAACTTAGGTACACTACTGTACCAATGTACAGTATAACTGTTTGCAGGGCCATACCACATCAAATCACCCAAAAAAACATGAAATGTCCACCACCCATCTCAGATTGCTTTTTAATTTTTTAGTTATGAGAGGATGTCAAAACAACTATTTCTGCCAAATATCTCGACTGTCTGACAATTAGTTAATTAAATATTGATTTTTCAATTTATTAAATAATTTACCAATCGCAGCTTCCTTATCCAGTTTATTTGAAGTATCACGGGTGTTTATTAAGGAATCACCACAAAATTTGGAACCCTAAGGTAACTCTTCCACCCGAATCCATAAATCCAAACCAAATTACTTTATCTGCCTCATGTTTTGCGTTACAGCAAAAAAGCACGTTTTTCGAATAGAATTAAAAACGCCATGTTCAATTGACATTAGGGATCCCATTTTTTGGGGACTGTTTAAAACAGTTATACATTACTACCAAAAAAAAAAAATCAGCCGGGTACTCTGTTTCATAGTGGAGAAAAAAAATAATAAAGTTGATGTTCGATTACTTGTGTACAGCATACATACAAGGTATGTCTATTAAATAACCAGTGGAAAATAAGACTACAGCGATGTATTAGTGCAAATGGGGAGTATATTGAAGGGGACAAACATTAAATTTGTAATATCAATAAATAAAGGCGAGTTATTTAATCAGTCTCCTTATTTAATAGACATACCTCGTATGTATGCTGTACACCAGTAATCGTAAAACATCAACTTTATTATTTTTTTTCTCCACTATGAAACACAGTACCCAGCTGATTTTTTTTTTTGGTAGCAATGTATAACTTTTTTAAAAAGTCCCCAAAAAATGGGATCCCTAATGTCAATTGAACATGGCGTTTTAAATTCTATTCGAAAAACGTGTTTTTGCCGTAACGCAAAACATGAGGCAGATAAAGTAATTTGGTTTGGATTTTTGGATTCGGGGTCCAAATATTGTGGCGATTCCTTAATAAACACCCCTGATACTTCAAACAAACTGGATAAAGAAGCCGTGATTAGTAAATTATTTAATAAATTGAAAAATAAATATTTAATCAACTAATTGTCAGACAGTCGAGATATTTGGCAGAAATAGTTGTTTTGACATCCTCTCTTAACTACAAAAAATTCGTAGAACTCTGAGATGGGTGGTGGACAACCCTGGTTGAACTGACATGGAATGACCCTGCAGCCTCTCTCTGCAGATTCCACATAAATACCTAATTTCTGTTTAGAAGCCTGTGGAAAACCACACTCTTTGTCACAATATATATAATATAGAGGGCAGTCACCATTTTGATATAATCCATTATTTCAATACAATATTTTGGCCAAGGGATTGGACCAAGACATTGACCTGACATGCAATATCGTTTTGAAATGAAAAGGATTATATCAAAATGATGAGTGCCCTCTCTACCTTGAATAAATGCTAGTCTTTGTGAAAATGGAGCTACTGTGGAGCAGCCCAAAGGATGACCTTTTGAGATATATGTTTGTGTATATGTGTCCTTTTGTATGTGTCATACTATTCTTTTCAAATGTTCCTAATGAATATGAGGGGGTTGGCATTAGTAGTTACCATTGATAGGCGTTCAGAGAGAAGTCACATAATTTAAGATTACAATCCATAGGAGATCAGAATATCGTCACTCGCATTAGATGTATATATATTGTACAACACATGTAGACACTGCACAAGGACATAATCCACTATGTTAACCAATGCATAGACAAGTGAAAGAAAACTTGCCTTAAATGTGCCATTTTCATGCTTCATAAAAGACACCAGAAAAATGTCCACAGGCAGCAGTGCTGAGGTGATCAGAGCAACAGCCAGAGAAAAGATTGCTGTAATAGTTGAAATAACTTCACTTTCCTGACGACTTTGGTATTTCCGGACGTAAACCCAACAAAAAGCCAAAATAGCCTGAAATAGAAAAAAAAAATATTATTGCTCCACCAAAAAAAAAGGTTATATGACCCAATACATTTTATTGCGAAAAACAAAAAGTGGCAATACTGCATGTAACAAAATTTCAGGTAAGATGCAGTGATGCTAAAAGACTAGAAATCCTAATAGCTAATTCAGCAAAGAAATGTGTTAAGTGAGTGATTTATTTATTGATTATATGCCAGGTGGCAGCATCTTCTATATCCATCACCCTGTATAAGTTTATAAAGATTAAATAAAACGGTTTGATGTTATGATTAGATGGTTGTTTTTACTGTACCCTTAACACCTTTTGGGTTTTGATCATGTTTGTAAGATAAATTCATGATTTGCATGAAATTATGAACTATTTAGAGCTTTCCAAAAAGTTTACAAAAAACACAGTGTCCCTGAACATGATACATTTAACCAATCATTAATACAATTAAGGTTTCCTGCAAAAAAAAAAAGGTAACACCAGGATTACATATTTAGATTGAAAGTATACCTATGCATGAAAAATTACTACTTACACAATTGCACATTACTGATGTCATTGACAACAGAATATACCATATGCATTTATAATAAACCGCCTCTGAAATGAACATTTGTAAAATACTGGCATTTAGGTGTGTGTTGATGTATCACTTTCCTGCAATTACGCTTTTACATTGCTTTCAGAAATAAACTGTACACAATAAACATTTTTAAGTCACAGTTATAATTACATCACAGTCTGTTATAAACAGACCCAACATCATTACCACACTGGATGACTAAAAGCTTGTAACAGAATAAAAAGACATTTTACCATTTGTAATTTGATTACCAAAATCAATTAAATCATTTGCTTTTTTTAATGTTAATAAAAGCTTGTATATGTTTATGGGGACTAAACCTACTCTATGTTCCAAATAACCTATACAGAGTTTCACCTTTTCCTATGGCTGGTAGTAGCAGCATAACGTCTTTTGGATACAGCATGCTTAATTTATTCATGTTCATTGTGCCGTTAGACTCCACCCACTTATCGCAAATGCTGGTTACCACCTCATGTCAAACATGACCAATTCCAAAACACCAGTGGGTAACTAAATCTTACTCCTCTCTGGAAAGATGACAAAATAGGTATCCATAGGAAACAAAAGCTACCGAGATCAGCCTCTCTGTGCATATTTAAAACAGTCTGTATTTGTTGCCTTAAGCAGCACTTTCAAATAAAAAAAAAAACCTTCTAACCAAAGTTTTCCTTTTAAACGTGAATATAAAAATAGACCACAAAATAGGATTCTTCTCGTATTACAGACCAAAAGCAAGTGTGTTCTATAAAATGGTGTAAGTAGCATAACATGCGTTTACTTTTTGTGTTAGGCCTATGTTTTTTACACTTGTCCGTCAAACTGTGAAATAGAGCAGGTTTTCAGCACATATCCATCAATGACTTTACAAAAGACTTTAAACAGGTTTAGACAAGGTGCTTAATTCCTTTGCTGCCAAAGACATCTGCCAAAACTTCACCTCAGGAGACCACAACATTTGCTGTGTGTTGTTTTACCGGTAATAAACTCTACCTCTAAATCATCACATGAATTCATTGCCCCCACCCTCACAACACATAGATATTTCCCATGGTACCAACTCTTATGGTTCCATAGGAAATATCTTTACAATTTAAGGGGATTACAAGTAGAGCTGGCTCAATATATTAAGGCCTAAAATAGTTCAGACATTTGGGACCTAAATACATATTAAACATACATCAGATGGGAAAATATTTTGCTAAGGGAACTCCGTTGGGCTTTTTAATTTTACACGTACGTAAATGGCATAATTTAAGCTCATTCTTTTTTTTTTTTTTTTTTTTTAAGAATTTTAAATGCTATTCAAGTTTCTAAAGAAAATTGTCTGATATTCAAAGAATGTTTGAGACATAACCCCTGCATTTGAGACAATCCCTAACTGCCCATCTTTTCCTTCTTTCATGTCATTGTATGCAATTTGTTCGTGTTATATCATGATCCCCTTATTGTACAGGTTTGCCTGCATAATATATCAGTACTTTACATATAAAAAAGCAATGATATATCCATTTGTTTCCCTATATTTTTGTATGTGTTTGATACAGATCTACTGTCATTTACTAGCTAAAGTCATAACTTATTCTTATATTTACCCTTATGTGATTTCAATTGATTGACATGGAAAAGAAGGAGGAGTTATTGTGCATTTATAAAACTATCATCTCTGAAATCTCCAGAACAAAATAATCAAACATAAATGTACAATTATTTGCTCTCAGCCAATAGGTAAATAAACATATCTTTATGTATATTCAAATTTGAATCCATGTCCAATCTCTTTGTTATCACGCAAATTCTCAATCATTAGGGGGAGACAAATTTTCATTGTACAGGAGTAATTACCAAATTCCTTGTACAAAGAAAGATGAGGAAGCTTTAGTTATATTAATTATTATTTTTATTAATCTTTATTTATAGGGCTCCACAAGGTATCCGCAGCGCCGTACAGAGTACAGACAGTGGATCATACAGGGTAGAACCATACAGAACAATAAACAAAAATACCAGGACTTCAAAGCTCTCAACATAGCTAACACATTGAGGATGGAGCAGAAGAATAGGTAGAGAGACAGGAGAGCTTCCATCCTAAAGGGAGAGGAAACAGACAAGAGGCACAATGGGGAGTTAGAGGGGCTCAATTGCAAGAGAAGAGAATGGTGGGGTAGGGGAAGAGAGGTGATAGAGATTAATATAAACCTAGAGTGTCAGGACCTATCTCTGCTTCTTTTTACATATACATTGTGGATGCGGCTGTGTTGTCTTGGTTTATATAAACTATATATTGCATATATACGCATATTGTGTAGCAAACTAAAAAATATAAATTTTATTGCAGTACTGTGTCAGCCAGAAAAATCTATGTGATGTTAAATACTTTTGTGTCAAAAAAGACAAAAGTATTATAGGAGTGATACCTTTATTGGCTGACCAAAATAAATGTTTATATTTGCTAGCTTTCAGAGCACAGAGACCGCTTCGTCAGACAAGTTTACAAATGAATGACTGAGAAAAGGGCACAACATTTAAGAGATGTTATATCAAGCAATTTGTACAGGGGGAGGAATACATCATAAAGCTAAGCTAAGGTAATAAAACTGAGGTTTTCGTTACGAATGGAAGAGTAAAAGTCCTAAGAGTTCATAAGTAAATGTATCAAGCTGAGAGATTTCTGGTTTGAGAAGTGGAGATGTTGCCTATAGCAACCATTCAGATTCTAGCAGCATTTTGTAGAATGTACTAAAGAAATGATAGCTAGAATGGCGATAGGTTTTTCAAACCCGCCGGAAAAATCTCAGCTTCATACTTTTAACCTCTGGAGTCAATCTGCTGTGGGGTGTGAAGTGTGGCCATGTAGTGGGTCATAAATCCAGGTGTTAGGTTGCGTCCTTGAGTCAATGACTAGAATGTTCTTATCAGCTTTAATTCCGAGATTTCTATCTCCCTGTCATTTAAAAAAAAAAAAAAAAAAACTCTCAGTATTAAGACTTAAATCTGTCATACTGTGTCCTGGTCCAGAGAAGTGTTTACCAACCAGGGTGTCAAGAGTCTTCTTTATTGTGTGTCTGTGTAGATTCATCCTGGATTGCAGTTTCTGCTTGGTCTCCCCAATGTAGATTCCCTCATGTACACCACATTGGAGGATGTACATGAGAATGTGTCAGTTATGTACATATCTTGAGAATAGAAATCTGTTCATTTATATCTAAAACTATTTTCTATATCTGTGTAGAAGTATGAAAGTTTACCAACCAAAAAGATAGCATCTGGTACCCTGTATGGGAACATTTTTAAAAAGGCGTGTTTAAAGTAAACTGATTAAGTGTAAAGATCCTTATATTGTCCTTGTTTGTGATTGATGTGATGTCATTTGAAATATAGGATACGATATCTCCGATAGATACAGATTACATTATTATCTACTCCCCCCCCCCCCCCCCCCCGATTTGGAATGTGGACGGAAATGATGTAATCAGTTTGGGCAGAGGTGACATAGTTGAAGTGCTGTAACGGAAGTGATGCATGAGGAAGTTCACTCTGTAATTGCTGGTGCAGTGGAATTGGTGTTTGTATTTGGTGGACTACATAAACTGTCAGGTGATAGATTGTATCTACACCCCCTGAGGAAGTCAAGACGACGTAACGCATTAGACACTTTAACCACCCTGGATAACTTGTATACAGCCTGTGTGGGATCCTATTTGTGGCTAAAGTTGGGATTCCTCACTGGGACATCATTGCATAGAAGATTAAAGATCAGCTGTGATTGTTTTAAATGTATGGGCATTAGATTGTCTTAAACTTTTTTTTTATTAAAGTATATTGTTTTCTACTGACAGTTTCCTCGTCTATTTTGAAATGAGTATATTTGGTACGCAGACTGATATAAAGATTATATATAAAATATTTATGGACACTGTACACTATTATCTTCTATATTTGTGGAGCTTTATAATTTCCATTATGGATACAGAGAGATTGATCTGAAAATTTTAAATGGAATCCTCATCTCCTGTAATTCACGTTGTGGATAAGATAAGTGAAATTTATAATTTCCTTAGGTACAAGATGACTTGTTCACGAATATTGTATTACATACTAAAATATGTTTGGCGCTTCTGTTTGTTTTATTCTCCAGGCATTGCACAAATAGGTGCTTAAAAGAGAAGAAACTGCCTTACTGTATATTTAATTTTTAATGTTTATATGTCTGTTTGTGAAATTCACTGAACACTTGGGTAATTCACTAAGCATCAAGAGTGTATATATTTTTGTATATTTATTGTTCCATTAGCTTAGGGCCTAAGGCCTCTATGGTGTTAAGCTAAGTACACACTAAAGGTTTTTCACCCGATTATCGCGCCAATCACATGATAAACAGTGCTTAGGTCCGATATTTCATCCGTGTATACGCTCCCATGATCATGTTTTATCGTAACAAAGCACATCATTTCATTTGATTTTATAGCCAGACTAAAAATCTCTCTAAAACCTGTTGGGCAAATTCTGAAGTGTGTATGCACTCACTACAAGCAGTGTAGGCAGATCTCCATAGGGAGTACAGAGTCACAATCTTTTCAGCAGATGATTATGAAAGATGAAGAGCACAGATCTGAAGGTAAATCGTGTAAAATCCTGCAAGTGTGTATGCATGAATCAGCATGCTGATCGGGACTTTCAGTCGTTGGTAAAAATCGTTAAAGAGAAATTCTCTAGTGTGTACCTAGCTTAACTCATCAACAAGTACTGATTAAATCAGGGTGTAAAAAGAGGGTTTTTTTTACAGATACTTAATTCATAAACACACGACAATGGGGACTGATTGACATTAACAACAGCATGGTATTTACATATAATGCAACAAACTCTTCATGACAACTGTATTGTGTATTAGTATATTCTCCAGCAATGTTTCACTATTTTTTTAATTTACAAAGTATAGTTTCTTGAAGAAGCCAAGCATGTCTAGCCAATTATATTGGTCAGCTAAAAAATATTTTTGTTTCCTTGATGAATTTGTTTTTTCTTTATTGAGATGCTTGTGGCGAGTTCAAAATTAAGCATCAAAAATAACTAAAGAGTATACAAACAAACTTTAATAACAATATTTTAATAAGATGAAATTAAGGCGGTGAAAAAACAAAAATAGCATAACAATAGTTGTTAGTTTTTATAAAAAGACAAATACTATTTGGCTCACATTTTCAAGAAATGTCACTTTGTCCTACTTCGCCTGTTTGTATTCCACATCTGAAGCATTTTGAAAAAGTCCAGTTGAGTGTGAAGTGTATTTTTACAGCATGTTGCAGCCTAGTTTCTTATCAGATAGCAGTACGTTACTCAAACTTTCTTTAAAGTTATCTGTTCTGATGTTATCCAAAAAGTTGGTTGCTTCAGGTTTGAATGCATCCTGAGCAGTTTTCTCATCACCCCCAGATGATCTGGTCAGTGTTTATCCTTTTGAAGCTCTCCTATCTTTGAGCCAATGAAAACACCTTCCTTTATTTTGATCTCATCAAATCTAGAAAATTTGTATTTGAGATTGCTGAATTTTGGTCCATCTTGATCCATGGCTTTAACAAAAGTGTTTAAAGTCACAATTTAATGTGGGACAATGGAAACAGGATCTTGCTCGGCTCTACTAGCAGACTATAATGGACATTACCGTGAACCAGCAAAAAATGGCTGCAGTAATGCCATACAAACTATGCTTCAGTGACAAACAACCGCAAACACGCTCTGATATGTGCTCTATCATAAAAACAAAAGCACATAATACAGCTTAACTGCCGTTCTTATTTAGCATTATTATCAATTATTTATAAAGGTGCCACAAGAGATGCGCAGTGCTGCACAGAGACCATCAGGCCTGGCGCTCCCATTAGGCAAGGTTAGGCACTTGCCTAGGGCGCTGGGCTCTGGAGGGCGCCACAGAATTCTAAAATACTTTAAAACTGTGCGGCGACCGCTGACCATACCTGTCACGGCCACCGCACAGCATTCAGATGCACGGGGAGTGGGGGGGGGGGGGGGGGGAGGCTATTTTGTCACCACCGCCGCCTCTCTGCTCCGTCTCCTCCCCTCCACTTACTAGTGTCAGTGAGTGGAGGGGAGGAGACGGAGCAGAGAGGCGGCGGTGGTGAGACAAGGTGAGGAGAGGAGGGAGGCGATTTTTGCGAGGGGGGGCGGCCATTTTTGCGGGGGGGGGGGGGGGGGGGCGCCGCTTTTTTAAAAATGCCTAGGGCGCCGTGGACCCTAGCACCGGCCCTGGAGACCATACATAACATAGCATATTAAAATTAGTCAAATTTATAGATTTCGGTGACAAAACATTTTGGCTGTGACCAGTGTTATAGTTGGTAGACAAACTTACAGCATCTTTCAGAAAGTCACCTTCGTTACAAAATGCTCACTCAATTATTATCACTTGATAACTGCAAGTCTGTGAGGAATAGGATAAACTTGAATGTTTTGTGCAGGTCTAACCCAAAATTCTGTTTGTGGTTGACTGACAAGTAAAAGAACAAGATAACAAATCTCCATAGGGGGTTAGGAGATCATTATTGTCAACACATCCATAGGGAGTTAGGAGATCACTATTGTCAACACTGAAGTATCTGGACGAGTGGAACGGTGTTTGGTATGGTGAGCTGGCCACTTTTTCCCAGTCACAACGATCTGAGATTTACAAATACCTGCTCTGATGACTCTTCTTTAGCAGCCTTGTGCCACTGGGTGGTGCATAAACCATCTACTTACTCAAGATACATTGTGCTGCAGTGGAGGGAATGTCAAATGTGTGTTCTCATTTATAGCGTTAGCAAAACTGTGGCTTAAGCAAACTACTGTATTG
Organism: Mixophyes fleayi; assembly: GCF_038048845.1. Lineage (NCBI taxonomy): Eukaryota > Metazoa > Chordata > Amphibia > Anura > Limnodynastidae > Mixophyes > Mixophyes fleayi. The sequence continues at coordinate 152,376,433 of NC_134404.1, forward strand.
AAGAAACTAGAATTACTGTTGGAACGCTTTCCCTTTATCCTTTAGCTTACAGTACTTACTGAATTATCTTACATCACCCACTCTTTGCAACTTGTTATTGTAAAGAAGTTCAATTAGTCAAACAAATACCAGTGTGGCCTAAATGTACAGTAGGTAAACAAAGTAGAAGGCTTCCAACAGTAATTAGACTTGCTCCTGAAAAAACAACACTTACAGAACCTGATTTAGAGTTACTGTAATATATGCGTCCGTAAATATCTTGTGTGTATTTTGTATTGCACATATTGTAAGATACTTCTGACTCCAAGTACAGTGTAGAGACATATATGTCTGACATACAGATAGATCCGCATTTTTCACTAGACATCTGTTAGTGTAATACAGGATTATGTGTTGTGGATCAAGAATCTCCTATACTGGCTCATTTAGAAAACATAATTTTATTACATATATATGGAAAATCATATATATTTAATAAAACTAGAACATTTGTTAACAAACAAGTTATAAACAATAATTTTGCAATCAACTCAACTAGCGCCTCCAGAAGGTCAATTATTCTTCCACGGATGTAGGCCATGGTCAGTAAATGCTTGAGGATGCCCATGAGACAACGGTATATGCGTTTTGAGCCGCTGACCTTCCTCCACATGTCCAGCACCCATGTATGAGGAAAAGCAAGTAGACTTCTTCCCTAGACCAACTTCTGCTGGCACCACAGACAGACACTATTCCTTAAACTTGAATTAGTAGCAAAGACTGATGAGGCCAGTAAATATAACAAACTTAACACACCAGAAATTTTCATTAAGCAATAAGTGAGGCCCATAAATCAACAACGACACTTCAGTCCAAAAAAGGGAGAAAATACACATAGCAAAATAATAATCCCAAAGTCAAGAACAAAGAATTACCAATATTTCCCTAAATTAGCTACTTATGCAGAACTACTTTCCCCTAGGCCAACTAAATCAAGTGTTATTCACAAAAGCAGCAAAAACTGTACTTAAAAAAAAAAAAGTAGACTTGTCAAAAAGATTAAAGGTCAAACACATAACAGTAGTTTCAAACAGAGAATATAATAAATCAAATAAAAAAATTATCAATCCTCACTATTTCCATTGTGTGGGTTACAGCTTCATACAGAACTACAAGTTTCAAGTTATTTACAACATTCTCCTCTTATGCATCCCTTATACTTATGCATATGGGATGCCTCCCCTCAGTGATTTAATATAGCGTCAGACACGACCATGTTTACACTACTGTGGAACAAATCTAATTTTCTCCCACAGATTTGCGGCAGGGAGCTGCGAGCTGAAATCCGGCTTAAGATTACCGTAATAACGGTAATACTTTTAACGCTGTGGGGAATTCAAACAATTGAATATGCCCCATTGTATGCATTGTCCTGCTCAATCTCCGTATTTGCAGATTCAGACACAAATGTGCATTTGAAATTTTTCCCCATCAAAAGCACAGGATTATTTGTTGCCAGTTAATGCAAGTGTACAGTTTGCTGAAAAACGTTAAAAAATCCCATTGTGCAAGATACTGTTCTGTATATCCTTAATACCGCTAAATGTCACCAAAACAATTATAGCTCTTGTGAAAAAACAGTGTTATCCATAGCACCTTAAAGGATATAGACCCCAAAATTGTGTATCTACAATGAAACATGTTCAATTTGTGCCATTATGAATAATCATATTAAAAAGCAATGCTGAAAGTCAAATTATCAATATATATTATGCAAAGAACAAAACCATAGTGAATAAAATACAAATTATATAATTTTAATGGACAGACTTTAAAAAAAAAAGTGCTTTAAAGGCTGGACTTTTGCCTTGTTATATTAAGAACAGATATGTTATTACAGTACAGTATGTGAAAAATTGTTACGCGCAAGTCCTGGTGGAGTCGCAAGCAGTTAATGGGATTCGGGAAACTAGGAAGATACTAGGAGAACGATAAGAAGATCTCATGGCATGCAGAGAGGTTTCAGCCACAAGATATATTCTTTATAAGTAAGAAAAACAGATGCCAGGCTATCTGGTTTTAGTTTTTGTTTTACTCTGTTTCTATTTATTATTCTGTCTTTATTCATTTTGTAATTTATCAAATTTATATTTTTTTACAAACATAAAAAAAAAAAATATGTAGGTGGTAGATTTAATATGAATGCCTTGCATAGTATCATTTCCTTTGTTCTATGCATTAAAACAAGTATGTATGCTCTCATTCTGCATGTCAAGCCAATATTTAATGATTCAATTGTAAAACAATTTGTCATTTACAATTTTAAGTACAACAAAACTACGTTATTATTATAATATGAAAGAGTCTGGATGTTGGGTTGCTGTACACTAATATCTGTCTAGACCGTCAGTTCCCAAACTGTGCGCCGCGGCTCCCAGGGGTGCCGCGGCGCTGTCACTGGGGTGCCGCGGGCCAGCCATATAAAAAAAAGAAAGAAAGAAAGAACACAGTAACTTACCAATCCGCCGGGCGCCGGGACCCAGTAGACTCCTCTCTCCCGCAGCAGCTGTCACTGACGTCGATATTCAGTGACAGCTGCTGCGGGAGAGAGGAGGCTGCTGGGTCCCGGCGCCCGGCGGATTGGTAAGTTACTGTGTTCTTTCTTTTTTTTTTTTATATGGCTGTCCCGCGGCAGAGGAGTTAGAGGGATCGTGACAGCGGGGCAGAGAAGAGGCAGAGGAGGATGACAGCAGGAGAGTGACAGCGGGGCAGAGAAGAGGCAGAGGAGGGTGACAGCAGGAGAGTGACAGCGGGGCAGAGGAGAGGCAGAGGAGGGTGACAGCGGGAGAGTGACAGCGAGGCAGAGAAGAGGCAGAGGAGGATGACAGCAGGAGAGTGACAGCGGGGCAGAGAAGAGGCAGAGGAGGGTGACAGCAGGAGAGTGACAGTGGGGCAGAGAAGAGGCAGAGGAGGGTGACAGCAGGAGAGTGACAGCGGGGCAGAGGAGAGGCAGAGGAGGGTGACAGCGGGGCAGAGAAGAGGCAGAGGAGGATGACAGCAGGAGAGTGACAGCGGGGCAGAGAAGAGGCAGAGGAGGGTGACAGCAGGAGAGTGACAGCGGGGCAGAGGAGAGGCAGAGGAGGGTGACAGCGGGAGAGTGACAGCGAGGCAGAGAAGAGGCAGAGGAGGATGACAGCAGGAGAGTGACAGCGAGGCAGAGAAGAGGCAGAGGAGGATGACAGCAGGAGAGTGACAGCGGGGCAGAGAAGAGGCAGAGGAGGGTGACAGCAGGAGAGTGACAGTGGGGCAGAGAAGAGGCAGAGGAGGGTGACAGCAGGAGAGTGACAGCGGGGCAGAGGAGAGGCAGAGGAGGGTGACAGCAGGAGAGTGACAGCGGGGCAGAGGAGAGGCAGAGGAGGGTGACAGCGGGGCAGAGAAGAGGCAGAGGAGGGTGACAGCGGGGCAGAGAAGAGGCAGAGGAGGGTGACAGCAGGAGAGTGACAGCGAGGCAGAGGAGGGTGACAGCGGGGCAGAGAAGAGGCAGAGTAGGGTGACAGCAGGAGAGTGACAGCGGGGCAGAGGAGAGTGACAGCGGGGCAGAGGAGAGGCAGAGGAAAGTGACAGCAGGAGAGTGACAGCGTGACAGAGGGCAGAGGAGGGGACAGCGTGAGAGAGGGCAGAGGAGGGGGGTCAGCGTGGTAGAGGAGGGGGGACAGTGTGAGAGAGGGCAGTGTCTGGATGCAGAGGGGGCAGTGTGTCTGGATGCAGAGGGGGCAGTGTGTCTGGATGCAGAGGGGGCAGTGTGTCTGGATGCAGAGGGGGCAGTGTGTCTGGATGCAGAGGGGGCAGTGTGTCTGGATGCAGAGGGGGCATTTTTGCATACAACTAAATAAGTATTTCTGTCCTGACCTAAATACTTATTACAATTTTTTGACCCAGCTACTTCTAAAACAGGACTGCTCAATAATTATATTGGAGGGGTGCCTTGAAAAAATTCGGAGACTCTAAAGGGTGCCGCGAACGGCAAAAGTTTGGGAACCACTGGTCTAGACTATCGCTTACAATTATTTGATTTTAAACTTTCATAGAACAACATTTAACATTACATTTATACTTTCATGAATATTTATATCTACTGTGACCATTTTCATTTTAATTATGAGTCACTTATTTACTGTAAAATATGCAGATGCCCAGCACAATAACCATTAAGTGTTTTGCAAATGCGCCAATTTGACCACCTTGTGCATAAATGCATGCAACTCCACTTCTCATTCTTGGAAAATGCAGATAAGCTCTGTCATATATCTTTGCCTATTCCTCTGCATATCTACAACTATAAAAATGTAGTGAACCCCCTCCCCCCCACCCAAAAAAAAAAACCAGTAAAAAAAACCAACAAACAACACTTTGCTAGTATTGTCTGCTGTTGAACTACTGCTGATTGTCTGAGATAAAATATCACCTGTAAATGCTCAATGGATCCCTTTAGCGATGTACCCTTACTGGCTGACCTTCAGCATTCGTAACTGTAGACAAATGGGAATTTACTCTGACTGTTTGCCCTGTCCTCAACTGTATCGTGCAGCCCTCCATAAGCCACCAATCCCACAGCAATGGCCAAGGCACTTACAGCAGGCTGAGTCTGTCTACATTTGCCCCTGACGACATCAGAGGCTCACTTTCTACTAGAGATGCTCACTGACCCCCGTGAAGTGGTTTTGGATCTGGATTAGCTTCGTGTTTTGGTTTTGGCAAAACCACCCTCGTGTTTTGGTTTTGGCAAAACCACCCTCGTGTTTTGGTTTTGGCAAAACCACCCTCGTGTTTTGGTTTTGGATCTGTATTTTTTTTTTAAAAAAAATTGCTAAAATATGTTCAAATCCCATAATTTGCTCTTTTTTTGTTCCTACATTATTATTAACCTCACTAACATTAATTTCAAGTCATTTGCAGTCAATTTTGACCACCTCACAGGTCACATTATTATTTTCATCCACTTTCAGACAAATACTGCAGCGACCTGACTGGATGCTAAGCGACAGAGCAACGACTCAAACACACCGCAGTTCCTAGCACATCTAGGAAACATTGCAGCACAGCTGTGGCAGAAAAGAAACCAAGCACTCCAGCGACAAGGAGTGCCACTTTTGTGGCTGAAGTACTTGGTTTGTTTGGGCCCCCACAAAACAAGGTAATAATGGCCTTAAGATACCTAAGATAACAGTGCTGTAAATAAACTCTACTGTGGCAAGATGTTGCTGTCATCATCCTCAGCCTCATCCTCACCCTCATCAGTATATACATCATCCTCACACATTATTAATTCATCACCGCTGGAATCCACCGTTACAGAAGTCTCAGTATTTTGAAGTAATTGGCGAGAAAGGCCTTCCTCGTGGAATTTGTAGTTCATGTTTATGATCATCTTTTCCACATTTTGAGGAAGCAGTCTCCTACGCGATCGCTGACAAGGCTCCCGACTGTGCTGAAAACTCTTTCAGAGTACACACTGGAGGGTAGGCAGCTTAGGCAGTGCAAAGCGAGTTGGTACATGGGTCTCCAAATTCCCTTTTTTTCCTCCCAGTATGTAAAGGGACTGTCTGATGTGTCTATTTCTATGCTGCCGTGAAAATAATCCTCCACCATCCTTTGGATGCTGATAGTAGGATCAGGTGGAGTTACGGAAGAGGTGTCACGTTTTTTGGTCAAATCTTTTAGACCAGACGTCAAAATTTTGTGCTGTGTCATCTGCATCATCCCTGGGTGTCTTGGGAAAGCAAAGATTTTTCCTAGCAGCAGTTGACTGAGAAACTGAAGGCGGAGACGCCGCTCTGTCACGTAACATTTGAGCATCATTGCTCACCAGGAGCTCCTTGCATCTCTTCAGATCTGGGTCAGTTGGAAATAAAGAGAAGACATAGGTCTTAAACCGAGGATCAAGCACAGTCGCCAAAATGTAGTGTTCCGATTTCAAGATTTTGATAACATTCGGATCCTGGCGAAGCGAATAAAGAACTTGATCTACAAGTCCGACATACTTAGCGGAATTGCTTTGTTTAATCTCCTCCTTCAGTTTCTGCTGAAGGAGGAGAAGCTGCTTTTCCAAAGGTCTAATTAAGGGAATCACTTAACTCAAGCTTGCAGTGTCTGAACTCACTTCACAGGTGACTACTTTAAATGGTTTTAGCACCTTGCACAACACGGAAAGTATTCTCCACTGCTTGAGTAAAATACATCCCCCCTCCTTTCTCAATGTCATCGCTTGTGGAGTAAGCGTGGATGGCTTTTCGCTGTTCCTCCATACGCAGAAGAATATAAAGGGTGGAATTCCACCTTGTCACCACCTCTTGCTTCAGTAGGTGGCAGGGCAAATTAAATTGCTCTTGCAGCTGCTGCAATCTCCTACACGTTGTTGCCGAATGCCGGAAATGTGCAGATATTTTACGGGCCACAGACAGCATCTCCTCTACGTTCTTGTCATTTTTTAAAAAGCTCTGTGCCACCAAGTTGATTGTGTGAGCAAAACAGGGAATGTGATGGAATTCACCCAGCTGTAATGCTCTCACAATATTGGAGGCGTTATCAGAAATTACATATCCGGAGGAGAGTCCAAGCAGGATAAGCCATCTTGCAATGACATCCCTTAGTTTTTGTAACAAATTGTCAGCTGTATGTCTCTTAGTGAAGCCGGTAATACACAGAGTAGACTGCCTCTGATAAATGTGACGTATTTGCTCCCAAGATTTTAATTCTCTGTATTCTGCTACTTCAAAAGAGAATGACCGTATTCCAGCAAACCAGCTTGAGATGACGTGTGCTTTGTGACATGGCGATTTATCTTGCCAGAAGTAGCTATTAGAAGAAGGGTCATAAAGGGGTGTACATTGTCAGTAACAATACACTAGCAGGCTGTGGCATTTAAATAATGCTCAATTGGTATTAAGGGGTCTATGTGCCCCAAGAAAACATTCCCCACACCATTACACCAGCAGCAGAATGCATCATTGAAATAAGGCATGATGGATACATAGATTTATGTTGTTTACGCCAATATCTGACATCACACCAGAATACAAGACTCTTCAGGTCTGGAAACATTTTTCCAGTCTTAAATTGTCCAGTTGTGGTCAGTCTGTGCCCACTATAGTCTCAGTTTAATGTTCTTAACCAGCAGGAGAGGAACTCGTGTGGACTTTTGCAGCTGTGGACAATCCACTTCAAGGTCAAATTGTGGTGCTCCAGAGATGCTCTTCTGCATAAAAGTGTTGTAACGCATAATTATTTAACTTACTGTCACAATCCTGTCATGATTATGTCTGCATGCTGCCGCCATGTGATTGGCTGATTAGATATCTGCATTAAAGAGCAGATATACATGTGTGCCTAATAAAGGGGTCACTGAATGTATACTGGTTACTATTACAAAAGCAATTTCAACTATCATGTACACCAGGTAGTTTAAAGCTGTATTACCACCTAGTAATATATGGCAGTGCACGGCCCATACCACAAACCAAAAGCTTGTTTGGTTTGGGCAGTGGCGCACGCAGGGGGGTTTCTGAGTCCCCAGAAACCCCCCCCCCGCCACGCTAACTAAATGGCCACCATATCGGCACTGTCCTATACAGCAGCCGCGGCGCTGTCAAAGAAGCGTCCGCGGCGGTGCTGTAGTGTATACAGCACCGCCGCGGATGCTTCTTTGACAGCGCCGCAGCTGCTGTATAGGACAGCGCTGCCTAGACGGAGCTCAGGCGCAGTAGCTCTCGCGCGGGTTGGTGTTTTTTGGGGTTGGGGGAGGACCCCCACCCAACAATTCTCCGTGCGCCCCTGTTGGGGTATGGGCCGTGCAGCCATTTTCCCTTGATTCCTCTGCCAGTCAAAACCACAGTGGGAAGGGGGGGGGGGGGGGTGACTGCAGCTTGTGATAAGTTCTCCCACCCACCCCATACACTGCCGCCATTTTACCTTTGTAAGCTAAACTGATTAACAAGATCTGAATAATATAACTAGCAGCCCGAGGAAAAAAAAAAAAAAAAGGTTCATCTAGGGTAGGGGCACAATAGTAATTTTTTTTTTTATGTAGGTGGTACACTAGTTTTAATATTGACCAATTACACAGTATCACATGCAGTAGTTTTTCATGGGGTTCTGGATAGGGGCTCTGCACTACCATTACATCAGCTTTAAGTGTGACAAAACAACAGTTTTTATACGCTCCCTTCACTAGGAATAATATATGGTGACTGATTGAGAGCCCAGCACATAGATCACAGGGCCAGTGGTAAGCAAGGCGGGGGACTACTTGGTAATTAATTTGGCTTATGGGTGCCTTGAAAAAATTTTGCAGACCCCAAGGGTGCCTTGAACTGACAAAGTTTGGAATCCTCTGCTCTATACACTCTGTGGCTTCCTCCTTATGACACAGCTCTCCTGCCTTATGAGCAACTCCGTGAAGCTGAAGAAAGTACACTCAGGTGTAAATACAGATATCTCTGTGTCACCACATTTGCATAGAGCATGCACTGTTTATCTACTCTCCCTTCTGAGTGGACAGAACAAACAAATGTTTGCTGGCGTTTTATTTTTATTTATTTTTTTTAACACATAGGGGCCTATTAAAGAATTAGCGGATTTTTGCACCTTTAAGTATCATCTGTCATCACAACGAGAGTCACTCATGCCTAGGTGACATTTATGTAAAAGAGCACAGGTGAAAGCAGTAACGCTGCCAGAGAAGAACCCTCTCCTGCAATGCTTTCTCCATAGGATTGAATGGCTAAGTGGTTAGCACTTCTGCCTTACAGCACTGGGGTCATGAGTTCAATTCCTGACCATGGCCTTATCTGTGAGGAGTTTGTATGTTCCCCCCGTTTTTCGTGAGTTTCCTCCAGGTGCTCCGGTTTTCTCCCACACTCCATAAACATACTGGTAGGTTAATTGGCTGCTAACAAATTGACCCTAGTCTGTCTGTGTGTGTGTGTTAGGGAATTTAGGGGCACATTTATCAAAACTCGCAGAATATGAAAAATAGTTTTCAATCCTTATCGCATTGATAAGGATTGAACTATTTCTCATATTTATTAAAAAAAGGTACACAGGAACAGCAGTTCCGAAAAACTGCTTTTCCTGTGAAGTGGAAATCATACTTGCCACTGCCTCTTCGGTTCTGAAGCAGCAAGCGATGAACGGGGCTCCTCTTCTGACTCCAGTGCGCATGCGCTGAGTGAAACCCTTTGGCATGCGCACAGACATCTCTGCTTTCGCTCTGCAACTATAGTTGCAGAGAGAGAGCGGTAAGTGACAGGGAGGGATCATGTGATCCCTCCACACATGCGCTGTCCAGCTCTGCTCTTCGGAGCAGAGCTGACAGCAATGAAACTTTTCATTAATGATAATGTACGCCAGCTTCAGCTGACGTACATTATCATGTTTGAAAAGTTAATTATATTCATTGCTTAATAGCGTTACTGAGCACTCCCCATACATTGTTATGGGGAGTGCTCAGTAAAACGATAGGAGATGCAAAACAGCAGATATCTATGATATCTGCTGCGATGCTGCTATCATAAATAGCAAATTAGTGTTTAATCCCGGAAAACTGTTGTTTTCTGGGATTTTTAAGGGGGGAAACCTTTGATAAATAGGCCCCTTAGACTGTAAGCCCCAATGGGGCAGGGTCTGATGTGAGTGAATTCTCTGTACAGCGCTGCGGAATTAGTGGTGCTATAGAAATAAATGATAATAATGCCATCTTCAGGTGGTGTTAGCCATCTGGGTGAAGCTCCAAAAAGCCGAGCTGTTCACAGCTTGGTAAAATTGCCCACACCGCGGTCCCCATTGAGTATTATGGCGACGAAGGTTTAATGCTGTACTTTTCCTAAAGCAAGAGATATCTCAGATATCTCCTGTGTTAGGCTTTTCTTAAATTAACATTTTACTTAAAAATACCTAAACCTCGGAGAAAAAGCAGTTTCCATATGGTTCAGAACTTCATATGAGGCAACAACTAAACCATAAAGAAAATGCATTATTAATGAAACAACTTTCATGAACGGTCTTAAAAAGCAGAGGGCCTATGTGATTTTCAAGACAGTCAGTTTTCACCAAAAAAGGAGTAGTGAATGAAGTAGCACTGATCATTGCTTACTGTGGGTCTGTTGAAATGGCTTGTCTATAATTTTTACACTTTAAAAAAAAAAATAAAAAAAATTATATCTAATATATAAATGCTTAGTGGCGTCTATCTGTGTGTGTGTGTGGAAAAAAAAACCAAGTTGCTGCGCCACCTGCTGGGCAGAGTTATACACTGACCTACTAAATTCTTAGTGTGTGTGGGAAAAAAAATTCAAAAAGGGCTGAAATTTGGTAGGGCTCAAACTCATTTTTGTGAGGTAATTTTACCTCATGAACACACAAGTGTAGAGGCGTGCGTTAGTGTGTTTGTGTGTGTGTGGAAAAAACTATTTTCTCAGAAAGGGCTCATCTAATTGACCTGAAATTTGGTATACTGACATTATTTGACAAAAAACTTAGAATAGTGAAGTCAGTTAACTTCCATCATCCCCCCTTCCCCCCGTGGGAGGGGTAGTAAAGGCTAAATTTACAAGTTGAGGGGTCAAACTCATTTTCGTGAGATAATTTTACCTCATGAACACACATTAAAAAGGGCGCTTGCGTCGGGAAGTAATGCTCTTCCCCTGAGGAGGCCTGGGCTAGGCCCAAATGGATGACAAGAACCTTTTTAAGACCCTAAGTATCTTGATTTGACTAGAATGCATGAGTATCATGCACGGGTTAACTTGTGTGTAATATATATATATATATATATATATATATATATATATATATATATAAAATGCTTGGCCTGTTTGTTTTTAAACCTCCATAGCAAACCAATGAAGCAAATACATTGAACTCCACAATGACTTTAGATGTTTATTTTAATGATATAATGCAGATATCAACTTCATTAGGACTTGCAGAAGCAGTCATTTTAGCCCATGTGACCGATTACATTAGTATTGTTAACATATCAAAAACCCTTCAGTACAAAAGTAGACATATAAAGCTTCCTCAGAGTACAGATCACACTATACATACTTCTGAGGTATAACTAATTGTTGCAATTACAGCACAGGATCCAATTAAAGTCGCTTTCATTTACGAAACCTAACACGCTAATCATGGATCAAAAACGTAAACACAACCACGTGTGTTCATAATATACACGATCCAATAAGCGAACACCAAAGAATTTATTGTGCATTGTATACATTACTTGTATATAAACAAAAACTTGACATAGAACACATCCATGCATGTTGTTACCCATTATCCTCCTCCAGAGACAAACTAAGAAGTGAGTAGAATACGCAGACATTATGTACGTTGACACCTGATATACTTCCGCAATGGGCGTGCACGGCTTCCTAGCACACACATGTCCAGACAGCTAAGTAACAATCACCCACCAGCAACAGCACCCCGAAGATGCACCATCCGATCAACAGATCCGTATGTCCAGCCGCCATTTTCCGCTTCCTGCTTCCCACGACAGCTGACAGACCCCGTGACGGGCGTGTGCACTACCCGCCTGTGACTGTCAGGGCGAAGACTCCCAACCAATCCATTGTCACGTCATCCCGAAGCCTCGCTCCTGTGCCGGTATGATTGGAGGAGGAGCAGACACACAGCGTCCCGTTACCATAGAAACTAGAGCAAGCCATAGACTGTGCAGAAACATCAATGTCCAGTAACAGTATTACGATTGTAATATTTGGAAACACATAATGAAAATGATTAAATTAAGTGAGCATTTCACAATTATTATTTTTACTTTGAAGGTCTTGTTTTACTTTAATGGGTCTTGTATCCATATTTATAACATACCAGGACAGGTCATTTTGGGTCCTCTTGTACAAAGACTTAGGGGAACTCATTAGTTTGTGTGGGCCAGTACTTTAGTCCTACAAAAAAAAAAAAGGTCAAGGAACTTTTTTTTCTGTGCATGAAGCTGTGTGTGGACCATTATTGAATAGCAATATCAGCAAGAACACACAATACTTCCTATATTTCTATGCAGAGCCGTAACTAGAAATTATAGTGCCCTGGGCGAGAAAGAGCACTGGCGCCCCCCCTTATCTTAGTAGGTGTCGGTGGTCTCTCCCTGCCATAATGAAAGCTCGGCATTGCGAACTGGGAGGTCACACTGCCCTAGTTACAAATCCAATTTATATTATTTATTATACAAATTGGGTTAGTAACTTTTTCTTGTTTTGTAAACAAAACAAGAAAAAAACCAAAATGATTTAAATAAGAAGATTGTGCTTACCTGCCATACTCAAGTTTGTCCGCAGCTCTTCCAATCGGCAGCCACCAGGACTCCAACGACATCAGATGAGGAGGAAGAAGGTAAGAGGGGAAAAGAAGGGGTAGCTGTGAGGGGCACAGGGGAAAAGTGAGTGGTGGGGCAAATGGTAGAAGAAGGTAGGGAGATAGATAAAACGAAAGGGTGGGCAAAGTAACACAGGGGGAGACAGAGTTGCACAAAATTAAAAACAAACACAAAGTGGGGGTAAGAGATGCACAGACACATACAAAACTGCAGACAGAGAGGAAAACACAACAGGGGACACAGAGCTCTCACCAAATTAAACACAGACACAAAGTGGGGGTAAAAATGAGACAGACTGACACAGAGATGTACAGACACAGACAGGGGGGGAGCAGAACCACACATACAAAATAGCAGACATAGAGGAAAACACAAGAGGGGAGAAGAGACAGGGTGGGGGAAACACAGGGTTCAACAACATTAATTAAAGACAGTCACAAAGTGGGGGTAAGAAAGAGACAGACACAAAGATGCACAGACACAGAAAGGAGGGGGGAAGCAGAGCCACACATACAAAATAGCAGACATAGAGGAAAACACAAGAGGGGAGAAGAGACAGGCAGACAGAAACACGGTGGGGAGTGAAGGGGGAGGGGTATAAGTTTAGTTACCGACAGCAGAAAGTCAGGGGAATCTGTGCAGTGCAGGCAGCAGGAACTGTACATCATGTGATGAGCAGAGAGGTTAGGGGGCGAGTCTGTGCAGTGTGCACATGAAGAGGCCACGCCCCCTGTATAATCAGAGTGGTCGCATGCTGCCTCTATACAGGAACAGGCAGCATGCGGCCAATTGTATAGAGATATGGAGGAAAGGGGGCGATTTTGCTAAGGGGACATTTCTAGCACAGTGCAAATTGCAGGCGGCCGTTACGCCCCCCTTGGCTTTGCGCCCACGAGTGTCAGCGGGGGAACAGTGTGGTAGTTGTTGGCTGACCCTCCTCCCAGACTAGCCACCTTTCTTTATTTGGCTGCAGATCTGTCACGGGCACTAGGAGTCTTTACCCAGGGATCACCAGGTGATAGGCTTACCAGAGCAGTATAGGTGGTAATATGGTACTCTGGTAGCAGGGTGATCACGGAACAGGAAATAGCAGGTGATGAGATGCTCAGGAAAGTCTATGACTAGCAGCACTGGCAATATGGAGGTAGTAATACACGAGGAACTGTATGGACAAAGGACACGTGAAGGTAGTCAGTGGTCTGCGGTAGCAAGTTGTACCACTGCTATAGTGAGGAGGAATGTCCAACAGAAACGAGGGGGTGATGAGAGTCAGCGGTCTGCAGATAGCAAGTTGTACCGCTGTCTGAGTGAAGGAGTGGAATCCAAGTGGAGGTATCCGGGTAGTCAGTGGTCTGCGATAGCAAGTTGTACCACTGCTATGTGAGAGGATACTGGAACAGGTGATACAGGAAACAGGGATCAGTGGTCTGCCTTCAGCAAGTTGTACCACTGAATATATATGTGAGGAGGTGCACGGGGAGAGACTGCAACACAAGATATACACGGGCACCTTGACTTTGAACCACAGTGATATGCACAATATAAATGTATAGATGACTGAACAATACTGCCAATATAGAAAGTCTCTTGAAGTAGTCCAGCATAAGATAACACAGTCAATGATGGCAATAGACTCAGCGGATAGCACACTCCAGAGGAGAACCAACACAGTCCAGCAAGGTATGCAATACACAGCACAGTCAATGAGAAGTATGCATACCGTGGTTCAGGAGGCAGTCAGACAGGAGTGCAGAGATACCTGAACGGCAGGAGGCCGGCAGGATGCGAAGTCCCTGGATGGGTGAAGCGGTGGTCTAGTAGGTGCAGCGCACGGGTAGGTAGACCAGCAGGGAACACAGGAAAGCGTGGAGAGCGGATCAGCAGTAGATGGATGAGTAGTGCTGAGGAGTAGCAGCAGCGGGTCTCTGCGGGAACACGGAGGTAGCCAATAGCAACCAGCAGGTGCAGTAACGATGGGACACGGGAGAGCAGAGTTGAACAGGCACTGTTGATCACGGAGAATAGCGGGTAGCAATAGTGGAGGCAGACTCAAGGAAACACGGGAGCGTTGACAAGGACTGAAGACTGAAGCGCACAGAGGCAGCGGATAGGAATCAGCCAAACAGTCACGATGAAACACAGACGGGTTGCAGGTTGAAGACTGTAGTGCATGGAGGCAGCGGATAGGAATCAGCTAGCAGTCACGATGATGAAACACAGACGAGTTGCAGGTTGAAGACTGTAGTGCACGGAGGCAGCGGATAGGCATCAGCTAACAGTCCCAATAATAAATGGTAGAGTAGAAGTGGTTAGAAGACTGTAGTGCATGGAGGCAGCGGATAGGAATCAGCTCACAGTCACGATGATACAGTAGATGGTAGAAGTGGTATGGGAACCACAGTAGGAGAAGTGGTTTGAAGACTGTAGTGCACGGAGGCAGCGGATAGGAATCAGCTCACAGTCACGATGATGAAACACAGACGAGTTGCAGGTTGAAGACTGTAGTGCACGGAGGCAGCGGATAGGCATCAGCTAACAGTCCCAATAATAAATGGTAGAGTAGAAGTGGTTAGAAGACTGTAGTGCACGGAGGCAGCGGATAGGAATCAGCTCACAGTCACGATGATACAGTAGATGGTAGAAGTGGTATGGGAACCACAGTAGGAGAAGTGGTTTGAAGACTGTAGTGCACGGAGGCAGCGGATAGGAATCAGCTCACAGTCACGATGATACAGTAGATGGTAGAAGTGGTATGGGAACCACAGTAGTAGAAGTGGTTTGGAAACCACAGAGGTAGAAGTGGTTTGGAAACCACAGGAATCAGCTGGGCTGAATAAACGAGGAAACACAGGAACACCTTCAGAGACTCATGGGGAATGAGACTCCAAGATCAGGCAACGTGGTGTTGACCACAGGTGCTTAATATAGGGAGGTTGCCTGATCTGCCAATTAAGTTAAAGGAACATACACTGAAGGTTTGGAAAGGGCTGCGCATGCGCAGTCCCTCAGGATAGAGGACGTCCACGGTTCCTAATAGTCCGGGAAGAAGCACTCACAGTCCGGTGAGTGACAGTACCCCCCCTTTTAAAGGTGGGCACAGAACGCCTGGAACCGGGCTTGTCCGGATTTTTGGAATAAAACTTCTTCAGAAGGGCAGGAGCATTAAGATCTTCAGCTTTGATCCATGAACGCTCTTCAGGACCAAAGCCCTTCCAATGAACGAGGAAACGGAGGACTCCTCGCGAAATTTTTGCATCCAATACCTCAGTAATCTCGAAATCCTCCTCCTGATGAACTTGAACTGGCTGCGGTGCTGAGGGAGGAGTCGAGAAACGATTGATAATAAGAGGTTTGAGTAAGGACACATGGAAGGCATTGGAAATCCGAAGATTCTTAGGAAGAAGAAGTTTAACACATACTGGATTGATAACTTGAATGATCCTATATGGACCAATAAAACGAGGGGCGAATTTCATGGATGGAACCTTCAAACGAATATTTTTTGTGGATAACCAGACACGATCTCCAATTTTTAGTGGTGGAATAGCCCGCCTCTTCTTATCAGCGAAAGACTTATATTTATTAGATGTCTTCCTTAAACAGGTTTTGACCTGAGACCAGATATTTTTGAAGGTCTGACAAGCAGTCTCCACAGCAGGAACTTGGGTGGGAGGGAGGGCAGGAAATTCCGGAAAAGACGGATGGTGACCGTGAACCACCAGCACTTGACTTTTTGAAGATGGCTCCTGAGATCCATCTTCAACGTCCGATGACGTCACGAACGCCCGATGAGAAGGAAGGCGTTCAGACTGAACCTTATCACACAGATCCGTAGATGAAGGATCCTGTGGAGGAGGACCTGGTGGAATAGACGAATGCTGTCTTTTGAATGAAACCACTTGAGAGAGGCAACGATGATGACATTCAGCTCCCCAAGATATAACTTGAGAAGTGCGCCAGTCAATCTGGGGAGAATGACACTGAAGCCATGGAAGGCCTAAGACAATCGGACTTGTCGTAACAGGAAGGATCAAAAACGATATTTCTTCATGATGCAGGGCACCAATCTGAAGGGTTACTGGAGACGTACTCTGGGTGATGAGACCGTTGATGAGACGTGATCCATCTATAGCCGTCACAGTAATGGGTGTTTTTAAGGTAATCACTGGTAGGGACCATTGATTCACTAGTGATTTAGAAATGAAATTTCCTGCTGCTCCGGAATCAATCAATGCCTGTGACTCAAAGGATTTAGTAGCAAAGGAAATCGTAACATCGAAAGCGCAGACTTTAGATTTCATAGACAATGGAGAGGACTCCAGGGACCCTAACTTCACCTCTCCAGAACTAGTTAGGGCCTGGCATTTCCCGATTTCTTAGGGCAAGAACTGAGCATATGTGTGGAATCAGCACAATAGATACAGAGTCTATTCTTTACTCTTCGTTTCCTCTCTTCTAAAGATAATTTGGAACGTCCTATCTCCATGGGAATCACAGAAGGTGAAACTGGACGAAATTGAGGGTTAAAACGAAGAGGTGCTTTAGCAGAAGTTGTTTTCTCAGATTCTCTTTCACGAAATCTCATGTCTACACGATGGCAAAGAGAGATCAAATCTTCTAGTGACGAAGGAAGCTCTTGGGTAGTCAGTGCATCTTTAATTTTATCGGAGAGCCCCTGCCAGAAGGCGGCAACTAATGCTTCAGTGTTCCACTGAAGTTCAGAGGCTAAGATCCTAAATTGAATGACATACTGTCCTACTGTATGGGAGCCTTGTCGCAAACGAAGAATGCTGGAAGCAGCGGAGGTCACACGACCTGGTTCATCGAACACACTTCGGAACGTGGAAATGAATTTGGCACTATCTTGTAGAATTGGATCGTTTCTTTCCCACAGAGGGGAGGCCCAAGCCAGGGCTTGTCCAGAAAACAATGAGATAAGATAGGCCACTCTGGAACGATGGGTAGAAAAATTTTGAGGTTGGAGTTCAAAATGGACTGAACATTGGTTAAGGAAACCTCTACAAGTTTTGGGGTCCCCGTCATATTTTGACGGAGTAGGCAGGTGAAGCGTAGGAGCTGTAGACACCTGGGATGGCACTGGGGAAACGGAGGCAAGCACAGGAGCTTCAATATTAGCTGTAACAGTCTGTCCAGATGTTCCTTGGGAGGTTAACGATTGGTAACATTGAAGTAACAGCTGTTGGCGAGCATCCTGTTGCTCCACACGGCTGACCAGATGCTGCAGCATCTCCTTAGCGGTAGGTTCCGTATCTGGGTCTGTCATGGCCTGATCTTACTGTCACGGGCACTAGGAGTCTTTACCCAGGGATCACCAGGTGATAGGCTTACCAGAGCAGTATAGGTGGTAATATGGTACTCTGGTAGCAGGGTGATCACGGAACAGGAAATAGCAGGTGATGAGATGCTCAGGAAAGTCTATGACTAGCAGCACTGGCAATATGGAGGTAGTAATACACGAGGAACTGTATGGACAAAGGACACGTGAAGGTAGTCAGTGGTCTGCGGTAGCAAGTTGTACCACTGCTATAGTGAGGAGGAATGTCCAACAGAAACGAGGGGGTGATGAGAGTCAGCGGTCTGCAGATAGCAAGTTGTACCGCTGTCTGAGTGAAGGAGTGGAATCCAAGTGGAGGTATCCGGGTAGTCAGTGGTCTGCGATAGCAAGTTGTACCACTGCTATGTGAGAGGATACTGGAACAGGTGATACAGGAAACAGGGATCAGTGGTCTGCCTTCAGCAAGTTGTACCACTGAATATATATGTGAGGAGGTGCACGGGGAGAGACTGCAACACAAGATATACACGGGCACCTTGACTTTGAACCACAGTGATATGCACAATATAAATGTATAGATGACTGAACAATACTGCCAATATAGAAAGTCTCTTGAAGTAGTCCAGCATAAGATAACACAGTCAATGATGGCAATAGACTCAGCGGATAGCACACTCCAGAGGAGAACCAACACAGTCCAGCAAGGTATGCAATACACAGCACAGTCAATGAGAAGTATGCATACCGTGGTTCAGGAGGCAGTCAGACAGGAGTGCAGAGATACCTGAACGGCAGGAGGCCGGCAGGATGCGAAGTCCCTGGATGGGTGAAGCGGTGGTCTAGTAGGTGCAGCGCACGGGTAGGTAGACCAGCAGGGAACACAGGAAAGCGTGGAGAGCGGATCAGCAGTAGATGGATGAGTAGTGCTGAGGAGTAGCAGCAGCGGGTCTCTGCGGGAACACGGAGGTAGCCAATAGCAACCAGCAGGTGCAGTAACGATGGGACACGGGAGAGCAGAGTTGAACAGGCACTGTTGATCACGGAGAATAGCGGGTAGCAATAGTGGAGGCAGACTCAAGGAAACACGGGAGCGTTGACAAGGACTGAAGACTGAAGCGCACAGAGGCAGCGGATAGGAATCAGCCAAACAGTCACGATGAAACACAGACGGGTTGCAGGTTGAAGACTGTAGTGCATGGAGGCAGCGGATAGGAATCAGCTAGCAGTCACGATGATGAAACACAGACGAGTTGCAGGTTGAAGACTGTAGTGCACGGAGGCAGCGGATAGGCATCAGCTAACAGTCCCAATAATAAATGGTAGAGTAGAAGTGGTTAGAAGACTGTAGTGCACGGAGGCAGCGGATAGGAATCAGCTCACAGTCACGATGATACAGTAGATGGTAGAAGTGGTATGGGAACCACAGTAGGAGAAGTGGTTTGAAGACTGTAGTGCACGGAGGCAGCGGATAGGAATCAGCTCACAGTCACGATGATGAAACACAGACGAGTTGCAGGTTGAAGACTGTAGTGCACGGAGGCAGCGGATAGGCATCAGCTAACAGTCCCAATAATAAATGGTAGAGTAGAAGTGGTTAGAAGACTGTAGTGCACGGAGGCAGCGGATAGGAATCAGCTCACAGTCACGATGATACAGTAGATGGTAGAAGTGGTATGGGAACCACAGTAGGAGAAGTGGTTTGAAGACTGTAGTGCACGGAGGCAGCGGATAGGAATCAGCTCACAGTCACGATGATACAGTAGATGGTAGAAGTGGTATGGGAACCACAGTAGTAGAAGTGGTTTGGAAACCACAGAGGTAGAAGTGGTTTGGAAACCACAGGAATCAGCTGGGCTGAATAAACGAGGAAACACAGGAACACCTTCAGAGACTCATGGGGAATGAGACTCCAAGATCAGGCAACGTGGTGTTGACCACAGGTGCTTAATATAGGGAGGTTGCCTGATCTGCCAATTAAGTTAAAGGAACATACACTGAAGGTTTGGAAAGGGCTGCGCATGCGCAGTCCCTCAGGATAGAGGACGTCCACGGTTCCTAATAGTCCGGGAAGAAGCACTCACAGTCCGGTGAGTGACAAGATCTTGTGATCGATCCCTCTCCCTACCTGTGGCCTCCTCCTAAGAGACAGATGTCACATAGGGCGCGCACCGCATGGCAGGTGCCGTCCCATGTGTGCAGAGCAGCAAGAGAGGCAGACACAAGATTCTGCCTCTCCAACACAGCCCGGATGAAACAAGGTAAGTGTGAGGGAAGGGTGGGGGGTATCTTAATATAATGTCCGAGGGAAGGGAGGGATGTGTGTCTTACTATAATGGGTGATAGAAGGTAGTGGGGATCTTCATGTAATGTGGGTGTGAGGTAGGATATTAATTTATGGTGGAGTGTGGGTCAGAGCTAATTATTTAATGGTGGGTGCTATTAATTTATTTGTGGGGTGATGGTGGGGCTATTTACTTTGATAGTGGGGCCTATTAATTTAAGGTGAGGTGGTTTGGGACTATTAATTAAATATGGGGCTGAGTTTGGAGAGGAGAGCTATTTATTAATTGTGAATATAAATTATTTAATGCCGGGGATGGTTTGGGGAAATGGTTATATTTATTAAATTTAAATGCTATTAATTTATTGCTAGGGATGATTGGAGGGTGGGAAATATGTTTATTTATTAAATTGGATTACTATTAATTTAATATTAGGGCTGGTTGGATGGAAATAGATCTATTTATCAAATATGAATACTATTATTTTAATGCTTGGGCTGAAGGGATGCTTATTTATTAAATGTGGGTGCTTTTGAATTAACACCGGGGCTGGTAGGAGTTTTCTAAATGTCATGTACCCATTTTTCTTCCAAATAGGGTCTGCAACATTCCAGGATCCAGACAAGCAGCAACTGAGCTAAAGCATCAGTCACCACAGGTAGCAAAAGTGACAAGAACAGGTAGGAGAGATCTGGACAGTCTGCCAACTGTCTCGAATCTGGTGGAGGAGTCCTGAGTTCGGGTGATTTACTCGCTTATTCAGGATTCGGTCTAACTGCAAGGACAGCTTGGAGCTATGTCCGGCTTCACACTGTACTGTTCATGAAGGCACAGCAGTAGTGCACGCTATATTGTCAGTATATTTGTCTAAAGTTATAACCTCAGTACATCATAGGGGCCCACTGTCTTAAGTGACCCGAGCTCCCCAGAGCCTTAATACAGCTCTAAAGTATGATAGCAGAGGAGTGGTGGAAAATTGTGTTATTATTGGCCCCACCCCCACAATGCAATGATGCTAAATGATACCCACCCGGAATTTGGGAGTCTCCCAGACATTCCAGGAGAATGGGTAAGTATGGTCTTTTTTAACTGGCCTTCACTTACTTCGCTTAAATCAAGTGTCTGGGCATAGCCAGTTTGATTCATAAAAACTAATTTACTGTTCAAAGCACAGTCTCAAGAAGGGTAGGTTCATTATTTAACATTAGTCTGCTGCTGTGCCCTTAACACAGGACATATTCCCTTCCTATCCACCTTCTTTCAAGTGATAGACAAATATTCTCAGGGTCATTTGATCCTAGGCAGAGATATCATATGATTTTTTTTACCCTAGACTAGACGATTTGCCATATTTCCCACTCTTTTGCCAAAATTACTAAACCTAAAAATTTTGCTACCTTTTTTAAAGAGTATTACTTCATAGTCATCTCAAAAACGATAACAGCCTCTGCCTGAAACTTACTATCAGTGAGTATGTATTATTATTATTATCGTAGATTTGTAAGGCGCCGCAGTGCTCCGCAATGCTCCACAGTGCCGTTCTATGTGAAAAGTGAGTCCTATAACTAAACATCATAATTAGCTTGGTTCCAGTATCTAAGCAAAGGGCCACCCCTGGTCTTACACTTCTTTCCCGATACCCTCAAATATCAGTTGGTGTGGGGTCAGCTCAACGCAGTCTTACGAATAGCCATATTTTTTAGATGGCCCCAACCAAGATTTTATGAGAAAATTGACATATCAGATTCTCTCACAAAACGCAGGCAGAAACAAATTTACAATGCTATTTCTCACATTAAATATCCAAAGAGAAGCAGTTATTGAAGAATACTTGTAGTTAAACAGTCTACCATAATTTTCACAAGATTTTTTGTCCTTCAATGCTTATGTGATTTTGTCCTACTTTACATACAAGTACATTTTGTGCTGACTTAAAATGCAATGCTTAATCAAAATATACAAACAAAACTGGAAACAGTGTGTGATTACATTCACTATAGGTTACTGAAGTCTTCATAAGCCCCTAACTTCAAATCCATATGCAAGTGGTGTAGAGGTGTTTGTATTTGGAGGTATTTAGTAATTAACATTAAAACCTAAGATTAGATCTTGGTCTCTCTATATCTAGGAGAGAGGGATAATATGTAATAAAAGACTAATGTTTAAAATTAGAGATGAGCGCACTCGGATTTCTGAAATCCGAGCCCACCCGAACGTTGCGGATCCGAGCCGGATCCGGGTATTCCCGCCAATTGCAAAACTGAAACCGAGGCTCTGAGTCATAATCCCGCTGTCGGATCTCGCGATACTCGGATCCTATAAATTCCCCGCTAGTCGCCGCCATCTTCACTCGGGCATTGATCAGGGTAGAGGGAGGGGGTGTTAGGTGGTCCTCTGTCCTGCTATATCTCGTGCTGTTCAGTTCTGTGCTGTGCTGTGCTGTGCTGTGCTCTGTGTTCTGCTCAGTCCATTGGTGCTGTGTCCTGTGCTCTGTCCTTCTGAGTTCAGTGGTGCTGCTGGGTCCTGTGCTGTGTCCTATTTAGTCCAGTGGTGCTGTGTCCTGTGCTCTGTCCTTCTGAGTTCAGTGGTGCTGCTGGGTCCTGTGCTGTGTCCTGTTCAGTCCAGTGGTGCTGTGTCCTTTGCTCTGTCCTTCTAAGGGCATTATTATTTCCCCATTATTCTCAAATTATAAAAAATTTCAAAAAAAGTTATAAAAAAAATTACAAAAAAAAAATATCCCTAAACAATCCTGCAGTATAAGTCCATTGGTACTGCTATATTACAAAGTTCACTGATTCAGCAGTATAAGTCTAGTGGTACTGCAATATTACAAAGTTCACTCATTCTGCAGTATAAGTCCAGTGGTACTGCAATATTACAAAGTTCACTCATTCTGCAGTATAAGTCCAGTGGTACTGCAATATTACAAAGTTCACACATTCTGCAGTATAAGTCCAGTGGTACTGCAATATTACAAAGTTCACTCATTCTGCAGTATAAGTCCATTGGTACTGCAATATTACAAAGTTCACTGATTTTGCAGTATAAGTCCATTTGTACTGCAATATTACAAAGTTCACTCATTCTGCAGTATAAGTCCATTGTTGTTACTGCCATATTACAAATGTCACTGATTCTGCAGTATAAGTCCAGCGGTACTGCTGTATAACTCCAGCCCAGTGGTACTCTCCTGTGCCGCATATAATTTTTAAAGGTTTTGCAGAGTGTGTGTGGCTTAGGGGTACACTCTCTTGTGCTACATATAATGCAGAACAAAAATTTGGAGGATAAAGTAGGGAAAGATCAAGACCATTGGTACTGCAATATTACAAAGTTCACTCATTCTGCAGTATAAGTCCATTGGTATTGCAATATTACAAAGTTCACTGATTTTGCAGTATAAGTCCATTGGTACTGCAATATTACAAAGTACCCTCATTCTGCAGTATAAGTCCAGTGGTACTGCAATATTACAAAGTTCACTCATTCTGCAGTATAAGTCCATTGGTACTGCAATATTACAAAGTTCACACATTCTGCAGTATAAGTCCATTGTTACTTCCATATTACAAATTTCACACATTCTGCAGTATAAGTCCATTGGTACTGCAATATTACAAAGTTCACTGATTTTGCAGTATAAGTCCATTGTTACTTCCATATTACAAATTTCACTGATTCTGCAGTATAAGTCCAGCGGTACTGCTGTATAACTCCAGCCCAGTGGTACTCTCCTGTGCCGCATATAATTTTTAAAGGTTTTGCAGAGTGTGTGTGGCTTAGGGGTACACTCTCTTGTGCTACATATAATGCAGAACAAAAATTTGGAGGATAAAGTAGGGAAAGATCAAGACCATTGGTACTGCAATATTACAAAGTTCACTCATTCTGCAGTATAAGTCCATTGGTATTGCAATATTACAAAGTTCACTGATTTTGCAGTATAAGTCCATTGGTACTGCAATATTACAAAGTTCACACATTCTGCAGTATAAGTCTATTGTTACTTCCATATTACAAATTTCACACATTCTGCAGTATAAGTCCATTGGTACTGCAATATTACAAAGTTCACTGATTTTGCAGTATAAGTCCATTGTTACTTCCATATTACAAATTTCACTGATTCTGCAGTATAAGTCCAGCGGTACTGCTGTATAACTCCAGCCCAGTGGTACTCTCCTGTGCCGCATATAATTTTTAAAGGTTTTGCAGAGTGTGTGTG
Organism: Mixophyes fleayi; assembly: GCF_038048845.1. Classification (NCBI taxonomy): domain Eukaryota; kingdom Metazoa; phylum Chordata; class Amphibia; order Anura; family Limnodynastidae; genus Mixophyes; species Mixophyes fleayi. Next base: position 152,400,612 of record NC_134404.1, read on the forward strand.
GCTTAGGGGTACACTCTCTTGTGCTACATATAATGCAGAACAAAAATTTGGAGGATAAAGTAGGGAAAGATCAAGACCATTGGTACTGCAATATTACAAAGTTCACTCATTCTGCAGTATAAGTCCATTGGTATTGCAATATTACAAAGTTCACTGATTTTGCAGTATAAGTCCATTGGTACTGCAATATTACAAAGTTCACACATTCTGCAGTATAAGTCCATTGTTACTTCCATATTACAAATTTCACACATTCTGCAGTATAAGTCCATTGGTACTGCAATATTACAAAGTTCACTGATTCAGCAGTATAAGTCCATTGTTGTTACTGCCATATTACAAATGTCACTGATTCTGCAGTATAAGTCAAGCGGTACTGCTGTATAACTCCAGTCCAGTGGTACTCTCCTGTGCCGCATATAATTTTTAAAGGTTTTGCAGAGTGTGTGTGGCTTAGGGGTACACTCTCTTGTGCTACATATAATGCAGAACAAAAATTTGGAGGATAAAGTAGGGAAAGATCAAGACCATTGGTACTGCAATATTACAAAGTTCACTCATTCTGCAGTATAAGTCCATTGGTATTGCAATACTACAAAGTTCACTGATTTTGCAGTATAAGTCCATTGGTACTGCAATATTACAAAGTTCACTCATTCTGCAGTATAAGTCCAGTGGTACTGCAATATTACAAAGTTCACTCATTCTGCAGTATAAGTCCAGTGGTACTGCAATATTACAAAGTTCACACATTCTGCAGTATAAGTCCAGTGGTACTGCAATATTACAAAGTTCACACATTCTGCAGTATAAGTCCATTGGTACTGCAATATTACAAAGTTCACTGATTCAGCAGTATAAGTCCATTGTTGTTACTGCCATATTACAAATGTCACTGATTCTGCAGTATAAGTCCAGCGGTACTGCTGTATAACTCCAGTCCAGTGGTACTCTCCTGTGCCGCATATCATTTTTAAAGGTTTTGCAGAGTGTGTGTGGCTTAGGGGTACACTCTCTTGTGCTACATATAATGCAGAACAAAAATTTGGAGGATAAAGTAGGGAAAGATCAAGACCCACTTCCTCCTAATGCTGAAGCTGCTGCCACTAGTCATGACATAGACGATGAAATGCCATCAACGTCGTCTGGCAAGCCCGATGCCCAATCTCCTAGTACAGGGCATGTAAAATCCAAAAAGCCCAAGTTCAGTAAAAGTAGCAAAAAGAGAAACTTGAAATCATCTGAGGAGAAATGTAAAGTTGCTAATATGCCATTTACGACACGCAGTGGCAAGGAACGGATTAGGCCCTGGCCTGTGTTCATGACTAGTGGTTCAGCTTCACCCAAGGAACTAAGCCCTCCTCCCCCCCCCCTGCAAAAAATTTAAGAGAGTTATGCTGTCAGCAACAACACAGCAAACAACTCTGCCTTCTAAAGAGAAATTATCACAAATCCCCAAGGCGAGTCCAAGGGTGTTGGTGGTTGGGAAGAGGTGGCTCCTTCCACCATTTGCAGCACGCCCTCTGCATATGCTGGAAGGATCCCCCACAGTCCAGTTACAGATTTGGCTAATGAAGGTGTGAATGTTGTATACTGGGAGGAGGATATTGATGTAGCTGGCGCTGAGGAGGATGTTGATGATTATGATGCAGACAGATACCAAATTGCCTTTCTCAATTTCTATTTATATTCTAGATTATATAACGGCTGAATAGTTTTCTATTTTACTCCTAGTGGAGAGGGGATCTGATGCAGACAGATACCAAACTGCCCTTGTCCATTTCTTTGTATATTTGAATTTCTAGCTCCACAGTCTGTGCAGCCTGCTTTTTTTATCTTCAAAGTATTTACAAGCCTTGCAATCTAAATTAACAAGAGGTAGTGATGTGCTAGAACTCCACCCTCTATATGCTGCAGAGGATGGAGGAGCATCAAAAGGCCATTCAAGCCTACACAGCCACCTACGACATAGGAAAAGGAGTGGGGATGCGCCTGAGTCAAGCGCACTGGAGAATGATTTCCGTGTTGTGCAAGGTTCTGCAGCCATTTGAACTTGCCACACGAGAAGTCAGTTCCAACACTGCCAGCTGGTACACCATTGCGATTCCACCAAGCATGTAGCTCTTGTGGATGAAGCCCTTCCTACGCTTTGCCAGGATCCGAGGGTGGTCAGTCTTTTAAAGTCAGAGGAATACATTCTGGCCACCGTTCTCGATCCTCGGTTTAAAGCGTATGTTGTGTCTCTGTTTCCGGCGGACACAAGTCTACAGCGGTGCAAAGACCTGCTGGTCAGGAGATTGTCCTCTGAAAAGGACCGTGACATGCCACCAGCTCCATCTTCATTTTCATCACTGTTTGTGCAGTTCCAAAAAAGAGGAACTGCCATTTCTATTGCTACCTTCTTTCTTTCTCTATTTAAAAAAAAAAAAAATCTGCTATTTCTAGTACTACCTTCTTTCTTTCTATATTTAAAAAAACAAAAAACTGTCATTTCTATTACAACGTTAATTGTTTTTGCAGTCACAAAAAAGAGGAACTGCGCCTTTAACTGCTATGTTGGTTTTAGACGTCCATCCGGTGTCCGCCATCTGTGCACTGGAATTCAGACCAGTTGAGGGTTTTATTATTATATTGTGGGGACCACTCCACTACGCAGTCCAGATAATTTTTTGGTGGAATTCAGAACAATTGAGGTTTTTTTATTATATTGTGGGGACCACTCCACTACGCAGTCCCGATACTTTTTTGGTGGAATTCAGACCAGTTGAGGGATTTTTTATTATATTGTGGGGACCACTCCACTACGCAGTCCAGATACTTTTTTGGTGGAATTCAGACCAGTTGAGGGTTTTTTTTATTATATTGTGGGGACCACTCCACTACGCAGTCCAGATACTTTTTTGGTGGAATTCAGACCAGTTGAGTTTTTTTTTATTATATTGTGGGGACCACTCCACTACGCAGTCCAGATACTTTTTTGGTGGAATTCAGACCAGTTGAGGGTTTTTTTTATTATATTGTGGGGACCACTCCACTACGCAGTCCAGATACTTTTTTGGTGGAATTCAGACCAGTTGAGTTTTTTTTTTATTATATTGTGGGGACCATTCCACTACGCAGTCTAGATACTTTTTTGGTGGAATTCAGACCAGTTGAGGGTTTTTTTATTATATTGTGGGGACCACTCCACTACGCAGTCCAGATACTTTTTTGGTGGAATTCAGACCAGTTGAGGGTTTTTTTATTATATTGTGGGGATCACTCCACTACGCAGTCCAGATACTTTTTTGGTGGAATTCAGAACAATTGAGTTTTTTTTTATTGTATTGTGGGGACCATTCCACTACGCAGTCCAGATACTTTTTTGGTGGAATTCAGACCAGTTGAGGTTTTTTTTATTATATTGTGGGGACCACTCCACTACGCAGTCCAGATACTTTTTTGGTGGAATTCAGACCAGTTGAGGTTTTTTTTATTATATTGTGGGGATCACTCCACTACGCAGTCCAGATACTTTTTTGGTGGAATTCAGAACAATTGAGGTTTCTTTTATTATATTGTGGCCCCGGTATCAAATTGGGTACCGGGGCCACTCCACTACGCAGTCCAGATACTTGTTTGGTGGAATTCAGACCAGTTGAGGTTTTTTTTATTATATTGTGGGGACCACTCCACTACGCAGTCCAGATACTTTTTTGGTGGAATTCAGACCAGTTGAGGGTTTTTTATTATATTGTGGGGACCACTCCACTACGCAGTCCAGATAATTTTTTGGTGGAATTCAGACAAGTTGAGGGATTTTTTATTATATTGTGGGGACCACTCCATTATGCAGTCCAGATACTTTTTTGGTGGAATTCAGACCAGTTGAGGTTTTTTTTATTATATTGTGGGGACCACTCCACTACGCAGTCCAGATACTTTTTTGGTGGAATTCAGACCAGTTGAGGTTTTTTTTATTATATTGTGGGGATCACTCCACTACGCAGTCCAGATACTTTTTTGGTGGAATTCAGAACAATTGAGGTTTCTTTTATTATATTGTGGCCCCGGTATCAAATTGGGTACCGGGGCCACTCCACTACGCAGTCCAGATACTTGTTTGGTGGAATTCAGACCAGTTGAGGTTTTTTTTATTATATTGTGGGGACCACTCCACTACGCAGTCCAGATACTTTTTTGGTGGAATTCAGACCAGTTGAGGGTTTTTTATTATATTGTGGGGACCACTCCACTACGCAGTCCAGATAATTTTTTGGTGGAATTCAGACAAGTTGAGGGATTTTTTATTATATTGTGGGGACCACTCCATTATGCAGTCCAGATACTTTTTTGGTGGAATTCAGACCAGTTGAGGTTTTTTTTTATTATATTGTGGGGACCACTCCACTACGCAGTCCAGATACTTTTTTGGTGGAATTCAGACCAGTTGAGGGTTTTTTTATTATATTGTGGGGACCACTCCACTACGCAGTCCAGATACTTTTTTGGTGGAATTCAGACCAGTTGAGGGTTTTTTTATTATATTGTGGGGACCACTCCACTACGCAGTCCAGATACTTTTTTGGTGGAATTCAGACCAGTTGAGGGATTTTTTATTATATTGTGGGGACCACTCCACTACGCAGTCCAGATACTTTTTTGGTGGAATTCAGACCAGTTGAGGGTTTTTTTATTATATTGTGGGGACCACTCCACTACGCAGTCCAGATACTTTTTTGGTGGAATAGAGACCAGTTGAGGGTGATATATTGTTGCCCCGGTACCAAATTGGGTACCGGGACCACTCCACTATGCAGTCCAGAAAGCTACCTCAGTGAAACGTTTTGGACTAAAAACAATATTGTGAGGTGTGAGGGTGTTCAGAATAGACTGGAAATTAGTGGAAATGATTGTTATTGAATGTTATTGAGGTTAATAATAGCGTAGGAGTGAAAATAAGCCCAAAAACTTGATTTTGGAACTTTTTATGCTTTTTTCAAAATAAATCCGAATCCAATACCTTAAATCCGAACCAAAACCTTTCGGCAGGCGTTTTGCGAAACAAATCCGAACCCAAAACCTCAAGCAAATCCGAATCAAAAACACAACTCAGACTCTGTCTGACGTGATTTTGGCTTGGTTGACTACCACCAATTTTCACCATCATCATGATCATCATCATCAATTATTTATAAAGCGCCAACATATTGCGTAGCACTTTACAATTGGAGACAAACACAGTAAATTAATAAACAAACTGGGTAAAACAGACAGAGAGGTGAGAAGGCCCTGCTCGCAAGCTTACAATCTATGGGAAACCATTTGACTTACATCCCTAACTTTGTTCTTTGTCCTACTCCATGGTACTTAGCCAAACTCTAATTAAACTCTAATTAAAAAAGTATTCTCATAATAAGCACATCTGATTTATGCAAAAGTCCTGATGTCAACAGAGTGTTGTTAAACAAATCTTTCTTTAAGGAAACGGCGCTGCACGAGGGGAATAGGACACTAGCAACAGTCATTCGTGTTTATTGTGGTGTATCCAAAGGAAAGGTGGGTTCACCTGCTATAGTGAAAACCAGCCACTGGCTGATCCGTATAGGCAGGGCCAGATTAACCATAGGGCTAACTGGGCTACAGCCCAGGGGCCTATGGCATCCTGGGGGCCCTTGAAAGTGCTCAGCAGCAGTATTGATTGGTCAGGGGCGGGGGCGCCCCCGGCGCGATCAGTGCTGCTGAGCACTTTCACTGCGGTCCTTCTCCGGCGCGCTGTAGTCTCCTTACTGAGGAGATCTCGTGAGTCTCACTCTCACGAGATCTCCTCAGTAAAGAGCGTACAGCGCGCCAAAGAAGGAGGTAAGTGCCGGGGGGGCTGAGGGGCGCGGGCAGCTCGGATCACGGGGGGAGGGGTGGCGCGGGCAGCTCGGATCACGGGGGGGGGCCCCTCACGGGGAATGGAGGCCCCCTTAGCCCAGGGGCCTCCATTCCCTTAATCCGGCCCTGAGTATAGGGGCCTTTATGGAGAAGGATGGGCCACAATGTACATCATGCCCTACCTCCCAGATGTTACCAGCATCACGAGGAAAATTGCTGTGTAATTAACAAAATTGGGACCCCCGAAGTGGCAATATTTGCACCACAGTGGCCCCAAGTGTCTCTAAGATCAAAAGAAAATACACTGTATAACAACCTTATCAATATATATCAATATAAATAGTACCAAAATAGTACCAATTCTGAGGAAAAGTTAATGTAATTAGAATAAACCAAAACATGTATGGTAACAAAATAGGTGAGCTAAAATGAATACTGTTTAGTGGGTATATCTGGTATTTGGCTGGATATGGCATGTTTGGGAAGGATCAGAAAAGTAAAAAGGGGGGAGAGGTTGATGTATATGTAAAAAAAACTGTTTAATATCTGTGAAAATGTTAACAATGTAGATTCATTATGGTTGGATATATATGGAGATAAAAAAAAATTAATGTACTGATTGGGATTTATTATAATCTATGTAGCGTAAATGATAGCAGTGAACTTTAGTTATTATTATAAATGAAAAGAGCAGCAAAGAAAATTGTGGCTCTCCTTATGGGTGATATTAATTTATTTTTATAGTCTGTTATAGCAACAGTGCCATTTTTAAGATGATGAAGTGAAACACACATAAGCTTTAGGGGGGTATTCAATTGTTAGCGTTAACAGGGAAAAACGAGCGCTCAAAAAATATTACCGTTTATACTGTAATATTGCGCGTGAAAAGCGTTAATATGGTAGTTTACTCGCGGAATTTCAGCCCGCCGCTCAGGGAGCAGCGAGCTGAAATTTCGCAAGTAATTACCGTATTAACACTAAGATTTTTTGAGCGCTCATTTTTCCCCATTAACGCTAACAATTGAATACCCCCCTTAGTGTCTTATTGTCTCTATATCCTTTAAACTAGTACTTTTGTAGTAGTAGTTTTTGGCACGCCTCTCATTTTTTTAAAGTCGGGCAAAGTGGTTTCTTCAGCAATATGTACTGTAATACAATTCAATGACTGCTGTTACTTTGCAGGAAGTGAGACCACTGCAGCATTGATGATTCATGTATGTGAAACACAGTTGTCAAAGTTGGAGCTATAGAAAACCTTTTATCTGGTGTTGGTCAAAAAAGTGCAGCTGGCCCATGACATCACGTGATCACGTGTTCACTGGAGAGGAAAACAGTTGCTGCTTTTCAGGGTTTATTTTCGCTCTTGCTATATATACTAAATCAATGGTCGTCAGACTGACTCAGTAAAAATCACTGAGTTAATAAAGGACAATTACATATAAATGCTCTGTTCCTATATGAAAGAGCGCTTTGTAAGATTCACACATTTAAATTTAAATGTTAGCCATAAGATATTTATAAATTAATTTATCACAGTATGGGGGTGGATTTGCACATTTGATTAGTCTTGTTACTATTTCTGTCTATGGTGATTGTTGTATCTGGTCTGTTATGTGCACACAATACTCTAAATGTATTTTCCTGCCTATTAATAAACATAAAGACCTACCATCAAATGTTATAAGATTTCCAAGTGTGTTCATTTTGAAGTACCCATGTGATGTGTTTGTTGTGGCATAATTAACCTTCAGAAGTGATGATAGTCTTGCCATACATAGTCAAGCACAGATTAAATTTACCTGCAATTCCCCTTCTAGACCAGAAATACTGTTTCAAACTAAATGAAGAACTGTTGCATTGCCATTACTAGTACTACCAGCAGGGGCGGATCTAGAAAATACTTCTACCCGGGGCGATGTAGGGGGGGGGGATTTAGGCCCCGCCCCCTTTTTGACATCTGAGGCTGACAGCGGCTGCATACTATGTGCAGGTCCGTTCAGCAGTGACAGGTAGGGACAGTATGCTGCCCAGATGCTCTGATTGTGTTTAAAACACAATCAGAGCGGCCGGGCAGGACACTGTCCCTGCCTGTCACTGCTGAATGGACCTGCACATAATGTGCAGCCGCCGGCAGCAAGCCCCTGCTAGGGGGGGGCGATCGCTCCAATCGACCCCCCTGGATCCGCCACTGACTACCAGTGGTCGAAGTGGGGAAATGTAAGTTACTAGTGATGACGTGCTATTACACGTGTTTGCAATTAGGAGCAACAGTAAAAACAATTTTATGTATAGTAGACATTAAGAACAAACTAACGTATTTCACGGAAAATGTAACAAAAAAAACTTTTTTTCTATATTTTAATGTTTTATTATTAATGCCCAGTGCTTTTTTTGTAAGAAAAAAGGTGCCGGAACTCACATCATGTAGTCAATCACTGTACGCACACCCACACAAACGTCAGTTGTGTAACGAAACGGCGCGCGACCACATGACCAATCACAAGCTGAGCAGCGCCACAAGCCAAGCAGTGCCATCACAACCAACGTAGATGATGTACGCATGCATCAGACGCGACACACAAGCAGCCCGCATGCACCGTTTTAATGATTTTGCCGCCAACCTGCTACGCTCGATAAAGCTCAAGTCCACGTGGACCAAACATCAAATGTTCAAAAGTTACTTTTAAAACTTAGAAAATCCTAAATACGTAGAAAAAAGGTGCCGAAACTCAGTTCCGGTGAGTTCTATGACAAAAAAAAGCACTGTTAATGCCTATATTAATAACAGGTGACATTAATTGAAATTTTTTTTTTGTTTCTGTGCGTTTTTTTGATTTTATATTTCACTTATGTATTGGGCATTTCCTGTAGTGTCTTGTCTAGTAAACCAGAGCAGATCTACATACTTATTCATACATACTTATTCATCACCACACATATCTTCAGATCTGCTCCATGTTAAATTCAGACATATAACCAACTTACGTGCGTTTTAAAACAAACGCACATTGCGCTCTGTATGCATGACTTAATGAATCTGGCTCAGAGTCTGTTTGTTGCTAAGACTGCCATAATTATTTTTCTGCCCCATTACAGATGGGGTATATTTAAAAATTAACTGGTCACCAAAAAAATGCGATGTAACCAGTAGTAGACAATTATTAGTTTTATTTTTACTTTTTCTTGTTCAGTTTATAATGTGATTAGATGCTACAAGATTCAAGAATTGTTTATGTTCTATTATATTAAAATTGGACATCAAGATACTGTTTTGGTGAGGGAGATTGAGGTCAAGCTCAACAAACTTCTGTGTTGTCAAAATTAATTTTAAAGTCAATAATTTCACCAACCCAAAATTCCTTTAACTGAATTTCCTAACATTAAGGAGAGTGATAGGTCTGTAACATCATTTGGACTTCTCCATCCTGTGAACCCTTTCAGTATGTAATTGTAGTGGTTAGTCAGCATGGGAACAAGCGCTTTACCAAACTTTTTATAATAGTGTGCTGTAAATCCATCTGGCCCTGGTGCAGCTGAGTTCCTCGGTTCCTTAATAGTTTGCCTAATAGTTTGCCTCACATCATCTTTAGATATAGCCTTGCTAAGGCTATATCTATATCTAATCCCTTAGTGAGGACAAACCAACTGATGAATAATCCCAAAAAACGATCTGCTATTTTCCTGGAATCATGGATAAGGTGATCGCTGGCAGCTTTGTTCAAAGTAATTTAATTTTGTGTGTGCTGTTCTCTTAATGTGTTGACATTGTCGCCCCTATCAAAGAACCGCTGCTGAGCCATTGCAATGTTGACCTTGGAGGGTTAGTAGCTTATTGTATTTACTATATTTAATAAACCTCTTATGGTTCAAAATCAAATCCAACTCTGGACCTTGAGATTCACAATTTGTATCCATGATAGTAAGATCTGTACCAAATGGACTCTACAGGAGATCTATCACCCAAGGAGATGCTCCAACAAGATGCAGAGTGGACAAACAATATGCTATCCAAGTCTAGTTGGGGCAATGCCTTCAAGGTCTGTCATCATCATCATCATCTATTTATATAGCGCCCCATCTAAACACTCTCCAATACATTCTGGGTAATCCTCCTCCTTCTTCTGCTGTCGCCAAACCTCCTCCGACAGTGGCTGCTTTCATACCTGCCTTCAGTTTGCGACTTTCCACTTCCATCAAGTATTACGGAGATCCTAAAACCTGCCGAAGCTTTCTGAATCAATGTTCCATCCAATTTGAATTGGTTGCTCATAATTTCCCTTTTCAGAGGAAGACAGTTGTTTTTATTATGTCTCTGCTCTCAGGCCAAGCTCTAGCCTGGGCCTCCCCTCTATGAGAATGAAATGACCCTTTACTCCAAGATTGTGCCTCCTTTATTGATTCTTTTCAAAAAATATTTGCCAAACCTAGTTGTACCTTCTCTGCCACCTCCAGAATCCTGCGATTTTGCCAGGGATCATATGTCAGTCAATTCCGCACTCTTTCTTCAGAGCTGCAGTGGAATAATGAGGTGTTGGTGCAGGAATTTTGGCAAGGGTTGCTGTATTGCACCTGTTTCAGCAGTGTTTCACAGTACAGATTTGCTGCTCTATCTGCCTCTGGTATTTTCCCTGACACTGTGCTGCTCTCTAGCTCCATCTCACACAGGTCACAGCTGGTACTACACCATCCTCTACTCCACACTGCCAATCTGTTATTCTGTTGGAGGTTGGTACTGCTCCCTGTTACGAACACAGCATTCTGGCTTTATCTGGTCCAGGAGCATCTCTGCTCAGCATCCCACTGTCAAGTCCTCTGCGGTGCCTGCCTACCAGTGTTGAGTTATCACTACTCGAGAATAAGTCCTGGAAACAACCGAACACCAGCGAACATATCTGGTTCTATGGGAAAGGGGGTTACTATAGCTGAAGCTCTCGTCAACAACAGGTTCTGATAGCTCAACTCGTAGGGTGATTCTTGACATGGAGATAAGGAGTTTCTGGCCATTAAAATCACCTTTGCTGAATGAAAGGTTTCCACTTTCCTGTAACCATCTTTACTGATCGTAAAAATCTGCTGTATCTCCTAATTGCTCAATGTTTAAATCCTTGCCAAGCCTGCTAGTCCCTGTTTTTCTCTCAATTTGGTCTTCACATTACCTTTAGAACGGGGGACAGAAACAAGAAAGCTGACGTTCTCTCTCTCTCTAAAAAAATGTTACACAATCTGGATAGTTGTGGATCATTTCTCTAAAATGGAAAATTTTATGCCACTAACTGGTTTACCTTTTGCCTCATCTCTGGCCAAAATCTTTGTCAAATAAATTTTCTGTCTACATAGATGACCCCAGGAGATCGTTTCAGACTGTGGAATTCAATTAATTTCTAAATTTTGAAAATTACTTACAAATGTCTTAATATGTGTCTCAACTTTTCCTTGGTCTACCATTCCCAATCTAACGGTCAAACTGAGAGCTGAATATCCAATATATAAATTACTGTGAGTCAACAGATACATTAATATGATACATTTGTGCACAATATAGCTATATTGGGATAAGCTCACCTGCTAACATCAAGGCATCTCCTAGGTGAGTCTGTCGCCTGTGTAACAAAAAGTGTACTCAAGCTGTCACAATTAAAACCTTCCCTGTGCTTCCATTTTGAAAGTATGCAGTACTTAAAGTACTTGAAACAAACTAGAAATGAATAAAAACAAGATGCGTTTTTTTAAATTAATGAAATGTGTACAAGTGAATAAAATAACTTGAGAAAGTGCAGCCAGGACAATTAAGAGCACTGTGTATATGAAAACAAAAGAAATATTCACTTGCATGGCCTATGAAAAAAAATGTGCCCACTTGTATCGATGCATTGCAAAATAGGAAGTTTCAAAAAGGGAAAAAAGGGTAATGAAGGGCCAACAATCCTGACATTTTAAAATGGCTAAGCTATGAGAGGTAAGCAACAAGTCTTATTACAGAGAGCAGACTTCTAGTTTCTTAGTTGTTTGAGTCAATGCTTTTCCTATGGCCTCATGCTGAAGCAGAATTTTACAAATAGATTGTTTCACTATTCATCATCATTTATTTATATTGTGCCACTAATTCCAAAGAGCTGTACAGAGAACTCAATCACATCAGTCCCTGCCCCATTGGAGCTTACAGTCTAAATTCCCTAACACAGACAGAGAGAGGCTAGGGTCAATTTGATAGTGGCCAATTAACCTACTAATATGTTTTTGGAGTATGGGAGGAAACCTGTGCAAACACGGGGAGAACATACAAACTCCACACAGATAAGGAAGGCCATAGTTGGGAATTGAACTCATGAGCGCAGCACTGTGAGGCAGAAGTGCTAACCACTAGGCCACCGTGCTGCACCTATTTTTAGCTCATCACTACGGAGTACTTAATAGTTCTCTGCGATCAATATAGAGATAGCCAATGAAAGAGAGAAATCTTTATAAGACCCACTTGTAAAAATATGCAAATAAACCACTAAGAGTCAGGAAAACAGACTTCTGGCCAAAAGCTAAAAGGCTTGCCATGTAAATTTAAATTCTATGAAGTCTATTCTCCTGATTAAGAGAGGCTTATTTTCATTCTGTGTAAACAAAACTTAACCATCCCTAGACTGTCAGCAGAAGTTCCATGAAATCCGTGCTCATGTCTACAAATAATATGGAATAGACTTGGACACACCCACACTGTACTATGTTTAAAAAAACATTAAATAAAAATAATGTTCCAAATCTAGAGGCTGGTGAACAGAGACACCATAAAATAAATTGTAGATCAGCTTTTATTATATTGTTTAAAGAAAATAGTATATGATCATCAAATTAGAGGTCTCTTGAAAATACTAGTTATTTTTGTTTCTGCAACAGATTTTTGCAAATCTAATAATAACTTCTGTAGTGCATGATTTCTGAGCAAACGGAGAAAGAAAATAAGAAAATGTAAGTTTTAAATATTTTATGTGTTGGCTACTGCCTTTGTTTTCCTTATGTTCTTTGGTGTTTACACATGTATTTTTTACAAGCTGAGCATGTGCCTTTTTCTATTATATTTTATCTATTTTCCCTATACAATATGATATTTTCAAAGTTTATTCCCTTAGCTCAACTAGCTTTTTAGCCCTGGTGTTTAGCCCAGCATATAGATACAGTACCTACATACAGTATATTGTTTGTTTGCCATAAGCATTTTGTTGAATCTTTGAATATTTAGTTTGCAGTGTATATCAAAGCACTGCAGTAAACATAAAATTAGTTTAAACAGTAATTTGCTAATTTTCCTTTGCAGAATCCCCCTGGTATCAATGTATTCTATATGCATCATTTATGCCATATGTATAACCTAGTGGCTGCAAGTGTTTTCTTTAATGCTATCAATTATTTATGTAGAAAAACAATAAATTCTTCACATACTATAAAGTATTTAAAACTTTTATAAACAGTGCTAAAATTGCATTGTCCCTAAAGACTGTGTTTACGCTTTCTGGTTTGCATTTATAAATATTTTATAAAACATTTACACTGAAAGAATTAAAAATGAAATACTCTAATAGACATTAAATCCAGTAATTAAAACACAGTTGCAAGTTAATTTAACTTGTTTATATGTATTGTAATACTTTGCTAAATATTTAAAATGTAAGTTTAAAGCTTCATTGTATTTTTAAAATCCATTAAAGTATCTAAAGAAGATTTTTCAGGAAGGTGGTTTGACATTTTCATACAGAATTCCAAATACATTGTAACTGTGCTGAAGTTGCTGATATTCTGATATGTGGACACTATGGGGCATATTCAATTAGCTTTTTGATTCGCGGTAACGCGCGTTCCCGCGAAAAGTGCGCGTTCTTGCGGGTATTACGGTACCGCATTAACGCGGATTTTCGTTCGCAACCCTATGGGCTGCGAACGAAAATCCACGTTATTGCGGTACCGTGTATTACGTTTCGCGGCTGTTCCGGCGCGTTACCGCGAATCCAAAAGCTAATTGAATATGCCCCTATATGCTTATAGTGGTTATAGCATATTCTTACCAATTCACCTTTGTTGATTACATTGGAATTATTTTTATTTTTTGAGATCCTTGGGGGAAGAGCGTTCACTGTATGCTGTTACTCTGGCTAACTTTTATCCTTTTTTACAAAAAATAAAACAAAACTATAATGTTATAAAAACACATATAATCAAAGTTTGCAGATAAAGGCAACTGCTACATATAATCTGCTTATTTGTTATGAATACCCGTCAGCTGATAAGACTCCTATAATCTCTTTTTGGGGTATCCCCCTTTAGCAGCCTCCTTAATTATAGAATGTTATTTGTTCACCAATACTCCTTTGCCCCCAGGACTTCAGCTGTAGTAGTAAGGGCTTATCAGCTTAGTCTATTTGTGAGGGTGGACAGAATACAGCAGGTTCAGATCTAACATATGTAGTCAGTAGAATTCAAAACAGGATTGCAGGAACAAAAACATACACTGGGTCAGACCGAGCTATAACCAGTAAACGTGGTAGGGAGTGAGATGTATATATTATATATTAGTTGCACAACCACTAGAAAGTACTGTGCTGATTAGAAATGCTAAGCTTATTTTATGACAATACATTTGTATTCTTTCTTGGAAAATCGCACTGAAAGTATTTGAGCTTCTCTCCTTGAATCAGCGCAATATGTTGATACCTGACTGACTTTCTGTGTTTGACACTTAGCCCTCTCTGTAGGCTTTTGGACATCTATTTCTTTGGTTCCCTGGATAATACCTGGACTTGTTTCTACCTGAGTTTTTAGACTATTGTTTGTACTTAAAGGTACAGTACTTCTTTTCACTAAAACTGATCCTTTGTGTTCCTGCTACCGCAATCCAAGAACCCAAACATAAATTCCACAGACCTCACAGAATAAATTGGCCCAAAAGTGTATTCCCTGGAAGCCAATATCACAGAACCTTCACATTATTTAACAGACACAGAGGAACTTGACATAAGATAAATTTGATAAACTTCTGCCAACTAGTTTTAAACCATTTACTGCTGGGTCTCTCCCAGTTCCGACAGTGGAACCCTTTGTTTGAGTATCCTTGGGATCTAAACCCTACTGGGTGTGCCGGAGAATTTCGGTGGTTAGCGTTACTGACAATTTATTGCTCAAAGCTAGTTATTATGAAGCCACACACCTATTGTATAGACCTGCTAAAGGTGGAGATATATCTCACCCTCCTAACCAGAAATGCTTTGGCACTCCCCTATCTTGAACAAGGAGATACTAATATTTATTGAGTGTCTTCCTTTGTGCAAACATTTTCAGCATGTTTCGATGACCATCATAGTGCTACAGCCAATTCTACATCAAAACAGTTATTGCATAGCACTAGACTCATGATGACACCACATAATTTCAGTGATGGGTCTATGACACTCATTGGAGTGCTGTGTCTGGACATCAACCAACAATTTAATGATGAGATAAAGATTGAACTGGCAGGTATGGGCTCTCCTGAAAATCTGAAGAAATTAATTGAGAGGTGCATTACTATTGATGCACATCTTGCAGAGCAGTGATCAGCCAGCTCCTCTTCTTACCATCTTAGACCTTCATCCATTTCGGGGCACTTTGTCACCAAGGAAGAACCCATGAAATTGGAGGGGCCCATGGTCCATGGTCCTCTAGTGGTAGCATTAACCTCTGCATGTAGTGTGCTAATATTTCCTGCACCAATGCCCCCTTTATGGAAAAGCCTCCCCTTTGTCTATCTCCAGTCTGCAAATTTCAGTTACCATTCCAGAATGCTATGTTTCTTATTCTTGAACATTAAACTCCAGACCAAAAAGTTAACCATGTCATGTCACACACCAGCTCCATTATCCTTTTTTTACTTACCAGTTTCAGCACCGGATGTTTTCCTTCAGGCTTGCATCCTCTGCTTCTACCACTTCTTGATTTCTCTGAGTTTCCAGTCATGTGATCTCTGGCTTTACTGATCCATTTAAATTGTGCTCTCATGACCTCTGACCTCTTGGTTTCAGTCATGTGATTCCTGACACATGACAAAACCTTTCAGCTAAGCCACATTCTGTGGCATACTCACGGTCCAAGTGTCAGGTCTTACCTGCTCTAGGTTTCACTGTTGTTTCCTGTAGTTTAATCATTACTGTGTATTGACTTCATTTTGCCTCTTGTTTAAAAGTAATTTTAAACAGTCAACACTATCCATGGGTGTCCAAAGAATATCGTATCTGACTGAGGTGTTCAGTTTACTTCCTGGTTCTGGAAAGCTTTCTGTGATATGCTCCAATTAAAAAAATATATTTATTTTCTGGCTGCAATTCACAATTAAGCAGACAAATGGAACAGGTTTACCAGACCTTGAAGCAGTATTTCAGAACATATATCAACTGTCAGCAACATAAATGTTAGTTACTACCGATCCATGAGTTTGTGCACAACAATGCTCTCCATCAATCCACAAACTGGACACTATTGTCTGCAAACTATAGTTTCGACCAATGGACTTACCAGTCTTCTTGGACTGGATGTTCTTTGCCAGCTATTTCTGAGATGCATAAAACTATGCGAAAGACTCAAAGTTCTATAGAGGGCTCAATGGTACTACAAGCGCCAAGCAGATAAGACGTCCCATTGCCAAGCAACGGGACGTCTTCTTGCTGTCGGCCAGGTGTCTTGGGTGCATGTGCAGCCTATTGCCTCCTTGTTGCTTGGCAACGAAGACGCTGCTTGTGGCTTCTGACAGCGCTCAGCTGTTCTGACCGCAAATCCACTGTCCACCAATCAGTGCAGTCCTCTATCTATTTAAGTGAGGCTCTGGCGCCATTAGGGTGACAGAGTATCTAAATCTTTCTATGCTTCCTATGTGTTCCTGCCCGTTTCCCTACTCTCTGAATAACCTCATGTGTACTGACCCAGCTTCCTCTGGTTCTGCTTCTGGATCTACCTTTCGCCTGACTGCTCCTGTTATATCTGACCCTTGACTTGCTGACTCTGATTTGCTTAACCCTTTGGTAACACATTTGCCCATACGGTCTGATCTCTGTGAGACCACGCCAGTTCACCATCCACTTCGCTGATAGCTAACTTGGAGGGCCGCGACCTGCACGTCCATTGCAGCAAACTTCAAGCTCCCTTGCGGGGGTCCCTGGCAACGACTGGGGGCGTGTTTAGACTCTGCACCTCCTAACTTAGCAGTGCAAATATCGGCACGTGGTCTTCAGCTTTATTATCTCGGGACACTGAGAGACCCATCAATGGACTACAGGTTCATTTATAAACTTTTGACAAGGGTGATGTGTTTACAAAATAATGTGATCACAGAGGTCACATAGATAGTTTCCAATGAATCAGCATACACTTCACGGATCTACTTTCTTAAAACAGATATTTGCACAAGATATAGCTCCTAACCTTTTCACTATATTTTATCAGCAATTCCTCAAATAAACAATATGTATAATAACAATAATATTTATATTGCAAATTGGGTTGCACACAATAAATTGAATTAATTATTATAAATACAGCTGCAATAACTCCCACAAAGTGAAAGGCCAGCTTCAATATCTGATCAAATGGAAAGGCTAAGTATGGCTAAAAGTTGGAAATCTGTATCAGACATTTACTTGCCCCATCACATTGCTGCTTTCCAATTCAGTCATTCAGGCAAACCTAGCAGTCAACTTAGGAGGAGAGGGATACTGTCAGGACCAGTGCTAGTTCAGTCCCTGACTTACCCTGTGGTTGTGCACAAGTCATAGGCTCTGAGATCTTCACTATTTGCATGCACATGTTGCCATTTGGGATCACACCTCTTGTCCCACATGATGAGGCTGCTCCATTGCTGCAAAAACAGAGTTTCTCATAACCTCTGACACCACTACTGGACTTGTACTACCTAACCTGGGCTCTGTGCAGTGAGCCAAATGCTCAGTTAATAACTGGATGCATCCTTTTCCTCTCATCTGTGTAATCCTGCATCAGGGAATGGCTTAGTGACTTGCTGCTAGTAATTAGTTGCCAGCTCCCGAGGCTTATTTCATGCCTATATAATCAGCTTCTTGGGAACAGCACACTGACACTTTTTTGAGCTTCTCTCCTTAAATCAGCATTCCAGATCTTATTGTTACTTGGCTGCCTTTATGTGTTTGACCCTTGGTTCTTAGATGACTACAACTCTGTCTTTGATCGCTGGCTCTCAGCCGACCTCCTTCTCTGGCTTTAACACCTGGCTCTTGGACAACATCTTTCTACTTTACTCATTCTTTGCATTTAAGGTTACAATATCCTTTTCACAAAAGGAAGGGAATGGCCGCACTAGTTGTATTCTCAATATCACATATAACAAAAAATACTAAATTTAAGCAGAAACCAGTGTTTTAAAAGTACAAAACTTTTATTAATATTTCCAAAATGTAAAAAACAGTCATCATGTTAGGCTCAATGTAACATTATATACATTCTGACACGTAACAATATTATTGGTTATACAACTTTAGTCACTTTGGATTACATTTAAAAGAATGGTAAATTATCATTCAAAGAGAATGCTACAACTGAAAGTAACCTTTGAATATATCACCGTATCCACAATCTACCACAAGCTGAAGGCAAATCATTATATAATTTGCTTCAAACTTCTTATGTAACTAATGATGAATGCTTGCAGTGTCAAATCTATAAGCAATGGAACTACCCGTGTGTGTTGGAGATGTTTATCAATACAAAAAAGCCCATTTGAATTTGTAAATGTATTATGCATAGTGATTAACATGTTAAAAAGAAAACTACTGTTTTCTCACACATGTCTCAAGGAGGCAGCCGGATCAATAATGGTGATCAAAAATATGACAGAAACTAGACCAAGTCCCTCAGGGCAAATAGCCTTGATAGTAGTTTGTAGAAGTCCTGGTTGTATATCTACTAAACTGCGGGTTTGAAAAAGTGGTGATGTTGCCAATAGCAACATATCAGATTCTAATTAGGGGTGTGCACCGGCCACTTTTAGGGTTTTGGGTTTTGGGTTTTGGGTTCTGATTAGCTTGAGGTTTTGGGTTCTGATTTGTTTTGCCAAAACACCTGACGAAAGGTTTTGGTTCTGATTTCGGGTTTTGGGTTCTGATTTATTTTTTAAAAAGCATAAAAAGCACTAAAATCCTGTTTTTTTGGTTGTTTTCCACTCCTACGCTATTATTAACCTCAATAACATTCAATAACAATCATTTCCACTAATTTCCAGTCTATTCTGAACACCTCACACCTCACAATATTATTTTTAGCTTTCTGGACTGCGTAGTGGAGTGGGCCCAGTACCCAATTCGGTACCGGGGCCACAATACCTCCGCCTTCAAATGGTCTCAATTCCACTGCACAGTGTCCTCAGTAGTTCTTTGATTGTGAGAGAGGGAAATATAGAATTTTGTTTATTCTTAACGCATTTTTCCATCTATTCTGAGTTTCGTCAGAAGGAATTTTTCAACTAATGCTCTGTGTTTGTTATTTAAAGACCAAAGTTCTAATCACAGTGGAATTTTCATTAGTCCACACTTTCCAATTTATTGAAAACAGATTCCATTATTTGTGGATCTGTAAATGTGAACTCTTATTCTTTAAAATCAATTATGTACCACATACTGGCTTCTGCTTATGCAAAATTTAAATAATATAACATTTTATCTCAAAATTTTCATAATAAAATTAGACATAATTACTATCTATCTACTATATAAATGCCTAGTGGCGTGTGTGGGAAAAAAAAAACCAAGCTGCAGCGCCACCTGCTGGGCAGAGTTATACACTGACCTATATATTTCTTGAAGGAGAAGTGACAGTTGGGAGTGGTTGGTGGTTGCCGGGGGTGACAGTGGGGAGTTTTTAACACCTTAAGTAGCTTGATGAAGGATGTGGCGATGAAGATGAAGGATGAGGTGATGGAGAAAAATGACGAGGTGGTGACATGTGGACAAAACCACATTAGAAAAGGGCGCTTGCGTCGGGAAGTAACGCTCTTCCCCAGAGGAGGCCTGGGCTAGGCCCAAATGCATGACAAGAACCTTTTTAACACCTTAAGTAGCTTGATTTGACTAGAATGCATGAGTATCATGCACGGGTTAACTTGTCTGACATATTAGGTGACTAACCATTATAATGACAGAGGAGACACTGATAAAACACAAAATAAAACAAAGAGATAAAACATAGAACAAACAAAAAAAATTACTTTAGTGGATTGAATACTAACAAGTTCTGAATGGGTGCCACATTGATAAGCAACTATAGGACTGAGAAATTAATATAGGTCCTATAGGTTTATAGTTGGCGCAACAATATGTCACCTTTTTTCTCTACCTGTGCCATTTAAACATATTATCCCAGTGTTTTCTGGGTAAATAGAGAGAATGCAAGTACCTAATAGAAGGCACTGAGTCATCCAGTCACAGCCATAATTTAAGTGGCAACATAATCATCTTTTAAGCAACGGATGCTTGGTTGTGTAGTAGTTTATAACGAGTGGGAGTATTATTACAACTACCATCTACTCCACACAATATTACAATTCAAAAAGTCCCTAGGTGTATTTAAGCTTATTTACTCTCCACCCTGGAATAGGGATGTCAAAACACTGTTAATTCTTATATTAAGAGGTATAAATGAAGG
Organism: Mixophyes fleayi; assembly: GCF_038048845.1. Lineage (NCBI taxonomy): Eukaryota > Metazoa > Chordata > Amphibia > Anura > Limnodynastidae > Mixophyes > Mixophyes fleayi. Next base: position 152,421,147 of record NC_134404.1, read on the forward strand.
AGGTTAATCATTGGCTTATTGTATTTTTAGGAGAATTTTTATCATTTATATTGTGCTAACAAGGAGAGATATATCAGCAGCGATGTGATTTAGCAGCGGTTAACTGCTAATTTTAACAGTATAAACACACCAAAGGTTCAATACATTCAATTCAATGTTTTTAATAATTCGCTAATAAATGAATTTCTAAGTGCCCCATTATATACATCTCTCTCTTTTTTCAGTCTACTTTGGATACACTACTACTTTGGATAAGGAGAGCAAGGCATAAAAAATTAGTAACTTTGCACCCGGGCAAAACCATGTTGCATTGGAGGGGTAGGAAATTTTAAAATATGGGGACTGATTTATAGTTGGGGTAGGGCATATTCTAGATCAACTTTAAATTTCAGTGTAAAAATAAAGCTATCAAGTATTTGTGTGCTACATGAAAAAACAGCCACTATATTCCTTAGGTACAAATTAATACACTAATTTGCATCCCTTGCATTGTAACATGGTTTGTCCAGAAGAAAATGTACTCCTTTTTTTTGCTTTGCTCTCCTTAATGACTCAGGCCCTATATGTGTTGGGATCACCGCCCTAAGGTGACCAAATACAATCATACTATTTAGTACCAAACATGGCACACTAACAGGGTTAAGGATTCATGCGGTACAATTGTATGGTTTAGTATCAACACTTAGCAGCACTCAAAGAATGCAATATAACATATATTTAGAAAACCGCAATATAATGTAAGACAACTGTTACGAGCTGCGGCGGTAAGCCGCATCCTGGCATGAGGTAGCAGCCGAACACGTGCATTAGTTGCAATGCACTATTTTCTTTGTGGTATAGAGTAGGAGGCTGTAGGGACATCCTCCAACTCCAGGGGAAGTTCTCGCATGATTCTATTTGTCATTTATACATGTTCCTGGTTTGTGATATGACCTATATTAGTTCTAAGCTAGTAACTAATTAGCAGCCTCCTGAGGCTGATTGTCAGCCCTGTCCTCCTCCTTTCTGATTTGTCCATCATAGTATTTAAGGCAGTGAGGACTGGGCCGCACTGTCGGTTATAGTTTATGCTCTGTGCATACTTACCTGCTCCCTGCTCTGTTCCTCTTCTCTGCCTTTGGATTGATCTTGCCGTGTATGACCTTGGACCATTTACTGGACTCTGCTATATTGCCTGTGACATTGATCTCTGCCTGTTACCTGGATTCCTTGTTTGCCGCCAGCCCTGACCTTTTGCCTGGACTACACTACCACTGCCCGCTGTACCCCTTGACCTCGGCCCGTTTTGACTATGCTATTCTTCCACCTAGCCCTCGCCTGCGCTGCATTAGGGTTATAAACTTGTACTACTTTGAGCTTAAGACCTGGGGGAATCCGAGTACCTGTGAGCACGTTCAGCTCTACGGGGAAGACGGCAGCTATAGGCAAAGACCTCTATGACCTGTTCTACAAGTTTATGACACTTACCGTCAGCCATAACAACAACACAGTATAGTATAAACAAGTTTCAAGTAAGACCCATTGATATTTTCACAATCTTGCGGAGAAATGTAAGGTCATTTTTTAAGACCTCATCATATCCAATATGAGTATATTTAAGTTAAATTTTGTAAAAATGGATAATATATATTCATGATGGTATAGCATTGGTCACCTGATGACCCCGAAGGGGAGGGCTGGGTGGTTCACTAAATTTTAAATCAAACATATTACATACTCTTATTGAATAAAAGCAAACGCACTACAACAATGACTGTCTCTTCAAAGTTTTTCGCTTAGAGGCACAATGTAATTTAATAAGGTTTTAAGGTGATCTCGTAAAATATAGGGGTCCAAAGAGAGGGGATCTCATACCATATTTCTAGTGTGAAAAACCTTAATGTAGAACACAGTAAAATTAATATAAATTATCTTATGTACTATCTTTCCATACTTTAATGTTTTATTAATATTTCTATAGTAAAAAGGAAGAAAAAAGTGTATATTAGTGAAAGAGAACGTACTCTTCTTTTAAATTAAATTAATGAAATGTGTATAAGTGAATAAAATCATTTGAGATTGCAACCAAAGACAATTAAGACCAATGCGTACATGCACATTTGTTCACTAACTAAATGTCTTAATTAATGAATTCCACCTAAATATCATACAAATATCAAAAATCTAATTTAATAGCCTCATTTAAGCCCTCCGGAAGCAACATCCTATTGTGTCCCAAGAAAGTGCTGTGGAATAATTTAGGTTATATTTAAAGACTGGATCTAATTTCAGAATCTGAAAGTTTTCCATTGTGAGAGGCTATAGCAGGAAGAAAGGGCAAGAAATAGAGTGACATATTTATCATACAAACAAAAGATTATGTAAAAAAACACAGATGAATTTATGATGCAACAAAATATAAATTAACAATAGATATAGTACCAGGGAGAATGGATTGAATTGTCCCTGAAGAAACAGGCCAGGAAGATGGATGTCCAAAGGTAGTCCAGGGTGATAAGTTACTAAGGGTGGGCTCAGCAGGGTCCAAGGATGAGATCAGGAGGTCCAGTAGAAGGTAACAGGATAAGAAGACCAGGTCCCAAGTCGGCAAGCTGATGGTGATCAGGTCAGTATGCAGAAATACGAAGACTAGGCAAGAGTCATAATCCAGGGGGGAGTACAAATGACATGATCCAGGTAAGAATCCAAAGACCAGAGTCATATCCCAGGAAAGAATTCCAGGGTCCCAATCCAGGTGGATCTAGGCCAAAGCCACATACTAGATTAGCTGTGGTGACTGGGATTGATAATTGGGACAACAGATGATGAATGTTTCAGTCAGTAACTGGGCCCAGGATGAAACTGAGGAACCAGGAAGCAGTGAAAATAAAAGAGAAACCGGGAGAGTCAGATTGCAGGAGATTTCTGTGAGTAGTTGGGGGGGTAGGCCGAAACCCTCAGCCTAGATTAATGAAGGCGGGATCATTGGAAACCAGGAGGGATAACAGATCTAGTCTGAAGCCAAGGCCTAGATTAGAGGCAGTGACTAAGATGGATGGTTATGACTCTAGTCAATATAAATCTCAGTAGGACCAGAATTTGAAAACCCAAGAGGCCCCGGAAGGACTCAGGAGGCAATGAAAATGGAATCAGCCAGGTTCATGAGGAGACACAAATCACATAAGATTTTAGTGACAAGCAGAGGATAGGTTGAAGTCACTAGCCTAGACTGCAGACTTTGTCCAGATCGAGGTGATGGAGTGTAGCAGACTGGCAAAAATGATTGAGCTAGTGGATGATGGCTCATCCAGGGCTTGGTGACAGATATTAGAGCAGGACCTAGTCTTCTCCAGCAGAATTCAGGCCCATTAGATATTTGGGCTCTAGAGAAGTGCTTACTAGGCACATCTGTTTTGATAACGTAACAAATAGGGAGATTCATGACATATGGCAAAGATATTCAAACAAAAGTCCAATTCACCCATGGCGCACTAATCTAACACTGTTTAACTTTTTATTAGATTGGTCAATTCCCCTGCGTCAATCACACCACATACAGGAAACACAAGACCCTCTCCAGCCCTAGGTGTTAGTGATACACGATATATAGATAGATAGATAGATAGATAGATAGATAGATAGATAGATAGATAGATAGATAGATAGATATGAACTTAACCTTTTAGAAATAAAATTAATTTATACATTTTCGGTACAAAACATTTTTATATGTCTACATATTTCTTTTATAATCACTATCTTCAAATAAAGATAGTGCTTTAGTTATTATCTCTGAAACATTATTCCCTCAGTCTCACTGGCTTGTCAATTTCAATGTCCTGCAAAAACATAGACAGAAGTCCTGTCACTAATTAGCTGATTGTGAGGTCTGTAAAGCAGCTTGAGCTAGGCTAATTGAGTGAATGAAGCAAATTATAAGAATTATGCAAAGTTTCTTGTAGAGACACTGAGAGCTTGAGCACAGAACTGTTACAAATATATAGAACAGAAAAAAATATTATCTAGACATTTAATATTGTACTATTGATTACATGTTTATAATCATATAATACATACAAAAATGAATTTTCTGGATTATGTTCTTCATAACCTCCAGGGTTAGTTGTGGGAAATGGTTATATTTATTAAACGTAAATGATATTTCATTTATTGCTGGGGCTGCTTAGAGGGAGAGAAATAGGTTTATTTATTAAATAGGAATACTATTATTTTAATGTTGGTGCTAATTATTAGTTTTCTAAATTTCATGCACCAATTTTTTTTTCAAAATAGGGCTCCCAACATTCCAGAATCCAGATACTTTCTATGCACTGAAGCTATGCTGTGCTGTCCCTGGTCATCTTATGGGAAGTAATTTTTCAAAAACTACAGTTACACACACTGAGCACGCACACAGGTACATATACTGGGCATACATGCACTGGTACATACACTGGACACACACATACAGGGACAGACAATCTGGGCAATTCAATTTGTTTCAGTGAGTTTTATTTCAATAACCAATTCATTTTTTTATACAGCTAGCATTTAAAGTACTTTGATTCTATGGAGGCTCATTACCTAAGGATACTTACAAAGCCAGAATGTGAAGAATGGAAGGGAGGGTTTCAGTGCGGTCTAGAACTTTTAAAGCGCTAGCGACGCCCTGACAGTAAGTTGACCACACCCACTCAACGATTGTCACTCCCACTTAGATGGGGGGCGCCGGTGCCCTGTCTTGCACAGGGAACTAAAATGTCTAGTTACGGCACTGTCGTGATATACTCACAGCAGTATATCTGCCAGACCATATTAATCACTTCAGGAAGAGTGGAGGGATCCAGCTGTTTCCAGGCAATTTCACATTTGGCGGCATTGAGTATATGACCGGCTTGTGCCATTGTGTATTTGTCAGTATCAGTCACAGGTCTGTGTAAGAGGGAGTCAGCGGGACAAGAAGGTAGCAACGTGGAGGTAACTGTCACTCACCGGACTGTGAGTGCTTCTTCCCGGACTATTAGGAACCGTGGACGTCCTCTATCCTGAGGGACTGCGCATGCGCAGCCCTTTCCAAACCTTCAGTGTATGTTCCTTTAACTTAATTGGCAGATCAGGCAACCTCCCTATATTAAGCACCTGTGGTCATCACCACATGGCCTGATCTTGGAGTCTCATTCCCCATGAGTCTCTGAAGGTGTTCCTGTGTTTCCTTGTTCATTCAGCCCTGCTGATTCCTGTGGTTTCCAAACCACTTCTACCTCTGTGGTTTCCAAACCACTTCTCCTACTGTGGTTCCCATACCACTTCTACCATCTACTGTATCATCGTGACTGTGAGCTGATTCCTATCCGCTGCCTCCGTGCACTACAGTCTTCTAATCACTTCAACTCTACCATGTATCATTGGGACTGTTAGCTGATGCCTATCCGCTGCCTCCGTGCATTACAGGCTTCAACCGCATCCACTCACCTGTTCATGATTGTGACTGCCAGCTGATTCCTATCCGCTGCCTCCGTGCACTACAGGCTTCAACCTGCAACTCGTCTGTGTTTCATCATCGTGACTGCTAGCTGATTCCTATCCGCTGCCTCCGTGCACTACAGTCTTCAACCTGCAACCCGTCTGTGTTTCATCGTGACTGTTTAGCTGATTCCTACCCGCTGCCTCTGTGCGCTTCAGTCTTCAGTCCTTGTCTACTCTACCGTGTTTCCTTGAGTCTGCTGCCACTATTGCTACCCGCTACTCTCCGTGATCATCTGTTCCAGTTCAACTCTGCTCCGGTGTCCCATCGTTACTGCACCTGCTGGTTGCTATTGGTTACCTCCGTGTTCCCGCAGAGACCCGCTGCTGTTCTTCTCAGCGCTACTCATCCATCTACTGCTGATCCGCTCTCCACGCCTTCCTGTGTTCCCTGCTGGTCTACCTACCTGTGCGCTGCACCTGCTAGACTCCTGCTTCACCCATCCAGGGACTTGTATCCTGCTGGCCTCCTGCCCTTCAGGTATCTCTGCACTCCTGTCTGACTGCCTTCTCCTGAACCACGGTATGCATACTTCCCATTGACTGTGCTGTGTATTGCATACCTTGCTGGACTGTGTTGGTTCTCCTCTGGAGTGTACTATCTGCTGACTCTACTGCCATCATTGACTGTGTTATCTCATGCCGGATTACTTCAAGAGACTTTCTATATTGGCAGTGTTGTTCAGTCATTTATACATTTATATTGTGCATATTACTGTGGATCAAAGTCAAGGTGCCCGTGTATATATTGTGTTGCAGTCTCTCCCCGTGCACCTCCTCACATATATATTCAGTAGTACAATTTGCTAGTGGCAGACCACTGACTCCTGTTTACAGTTTCACCTGTTCCAGTATCCTCTCACATAGCAGTGGTACAACTTGCTAACGCAGACCACTGACTCCCCGGATACCTCCACTTGGATTCCATTCCTTCACTCAGACAGCGGTTCAACTTGCTATCCGCAGACCGCTGACTCTCATCACCTCCTCGTTTCTGTTGGACATTCCTCCTCACTATAGCAGTGGTACAACTTGCTACCGCAGACCACTGACTACCTTCACGTGTCCTTTGTCCATACAGTTCCTCGTGTATTACTACCTCCATATTGCCAGTGCTGCTAGTCATAGACTTTCCTGAGCATCTCATCATCTGCTATTTCCTGTTCCGTGATCACCCTGCTACCAGAGTACCATATTACCACCTATACTGCTCTGGTAAGCCTATCACCTGGTGATCCCTGGGTAAAGACTCCTAGTGCCCGTGACAGTAAGATCAGGCCATGACAGACCCAGATACGGAACCTACCGCTAAGGAGATGCTGCAGCATCTGGTTACCCGTATGGAACAACAAGATGTTCGTCAACAACAGTTGCTGCAATGTTATCAGACTTTAGTCGCCCAAGTAACTTCTGTGCCAAAGGTAGCAGCCACTGTTGATCCTTCCGTGTCGTCATCTTCTTCCCCTGTGCCATCCCAGGTGTCTACTGCTTCCACGCTACACCTGCCTACTCCGTCAAAATATGATGGAGACCCCAAAACCTGTAGGGGTTTTCTTACTCAATGCTCAGTTCATTTTGAGCTCCAACCTCAAAATTTTTCTACCCATCGTTCCAGAGTGGCCTATCTTATTTCATTGTTTTCAGGACAAGCCCTGGCTTGGGCTTCCCCTCTGTGGGAAAGAAACGATCCATTGTTACAGGATAGTGCCGAATTTATTTCCACGTTCCGAAGTGTATTCGATGAACCAGGTCGTGTTATTTCCGCTGCATCCAGCATTCTCCGTCTTCGCCAAGGATCTCGCACTGTGGCTCAGTACGTCATTCAATTTAGGATCTTAGCCTCTGAACTTCAGTGGAACACTGAAGCATTAATTGCCGCCTTCTGGCAGGGGCTTTCCGATAAAATTAAAAACGCACTGACTTCACAAGAACTACCCTCCTCTTTAGAAGATTTGATCTCTCTTTGCCATCGTGTAGACCTGAGGTTTCGTGAAAGAGAACCTGAGAAAACAACTTCGGTTAAAACACCTCCTCTCTCAAATCCTCAATTTCACCCAGCTTCATCTCCGGTGATACCCATGGAGATAGGTCGCTCCAAATTAACGTTAGAGGAGAGGGACCGAAGAATAAAGAATAGACTTTGTATCTATTGTGCCGATTCTACGCATATGCTCAATTCTTGTCCCAGGAGATGCCGGGCTCTAACCAATACTGGGGAGATAAGGTTAGGGTTCCTGCAGTCCTCTCCATCGTCTATGAAATCTAAAGTCTGCGCTTTTGATGTGACTATTTCCTTTGCTACCAAAACCTTTGAGTCACAGGCAGTGATTGATTCCGGAGCAGCAGGAAATTTTATTTCCAAATCATTAGTAAATCAATGGTCTCTACCAGTGATTACCTTAAAAACACCCATTACTGTGACGGCTATAGATGGATCACGTCTCATCAACGGTCTCATCACCCAGAGTACGTCTCCAGTAACCCTTCAGATTGGTGCCCTGCATCATGAAGAAATATCGTTTTTGATCCTTCCTGTTACGACAAGTCCGATTGTCTTAGGCCTTCCATGGCTTCAGTGTCATTCTCCCCAGATTGACTGGCGCACTTCTCAAGTTATATCTTGGGGAGCTGAATGTCATCATCGTTGCCTCTCTCAAGTGGTTTCATTCAAAAGACAGCATTCGTCTATTCCACCAGGTCCTCCTCCACAGGATCCTTCATCTACGGATCTGTGTGATAAGGTTCAGTCTGAACGCCTTCCTTCTCATCGGGCGTTCGTGACGTCATCGGACGTTGAAGATGGATCTCAGGAGCCATCTTCAAAAAGTCAAGTGCTGGTGGTTCACGGTCACCATCCGTCTTTTCCGGAATTTCCTGCCCTCCCTCCCACCCAAGTTCCTGCTGTGGAGACTGCTTGTCAGACCTTCAAAAATATCTGGTCTCAGGTCAAAACCTGTTTAAGGAAGACATCTAATAAATATAAGTCTTTCGCTGATAAGAAGAGGCGGGCTATTCCACCACTAAAAATTGGAGATCGTGTCTGGTTATCCACAAAAAATATTCGTTTGAAGGTTCCATCCATGAAATTCGCCCCTCGTTTTATTGGTCCATATAGGATCATTCAAGTTATCAATCCAGTATGTGTTAAACTTCTTCTTCCTAAGAATCTTCGGATTTCCAATGCCTTCCATGTGTCCTTACTCAAACCTCTTATTATCAATCGTTTCTCGACTCCTCCCTCAGCACCGCAGCCAGTTCAAGTTCATCAGGAGGAGGATTTCGAGATTACTGAGGTATTGGATGCAAAAATTTCGCGAGGAGTCCTCCGTTTCCTCGTTCATTGGAAGGGCTTTGGTCCTGAAGAGCGTTCATGGATCAAAGCTGAAGATCTTAATGCTCCTGCCCTTCTGAAGAAGTTTTATTCCAAAAATCCGGACAAGCCCGGTTCCAGGCGTTCTGTGCCCACCTTTAAAAGGGGGGGTACTGTCACTCACCGGACTGTGAGTGCTTCTTCCCGGACTATTAGGAACCGTGGACGTCCTCTATCCTGAGGGACTGCGCATGCGCAGCCCTTTCCAAACCTTCAGTGTATGTTCCTTTAACTTAATTGGCAGATCAGGCAACCTCCCTATATTAAGCACCTGTGGTCATCACCACATGGCCTGATCTTGGAGTCTCATTCCCCATGAGTCTCTGAAGGTGTTCCTGTGTTTCCTTGTTCATTCAGCCCTGCTGATTCCTGTGGTTTCCAAACCACTTCTACCTCTGTGGTTTCCAAACCACTTCTCCTACTGTGGTTCCCATACCACTTCTACCATCTACTGTATCATCGTGACTGTGAGCTGATTCCTATCCGCTGCCTCCGTGCACTACAGTCTTCTAATCACTTCAACTCTACCATGTATCATTGGGACTGTTAGCTGATGCCTATCCGCTGCCTCCGTGCATTACAGGCTTCAACCGCATCCACTCACCTGTTCATGATTGTGACTGCCAGCTGATTCCTATCCGCTGCCTCCGTGCACTACAGGCTTCAACCTGCAACTCGTCTGTGTTTCATCATCGTGACTGCTAGCTGATTCCTATCCGCTGCCTCCGTGCACTACAGTCTTCAACCTGCAACCCGTCTGTGTTTCATCGTGACTGTTTAGCTGATTCCTACCCGCTGCCTCTGTGCGCTTCAGTCTTCAGTCCTTGTCTACTCTACCGTGTTTCCTTGAGTCTGCTGCCACTATTGCTACCCGCTACTCTCCGTGATCATCTGTTCCAGTTCAACTCTGCTCCGGTGTCCCATCGTTACTGCACCTGCTGGTTGCTATTGGTTACCTCCGTGTTCCCGCAGAGACCCGCTGCTGTTCTTCTCAGCGCTACTCATCCATCTACTGCTGATCCGCTCTCCACGCCTTCCTGTGTTCCCTGCTGGTCTACCTACCTGTGCGCTGCACCTGCTAGACTCCTGCTTCACCCATCCAGGGACTTGTATCCTGCTGGCCTCCTGCCCTTCAGGTATCTCTGCACTCCTGTCTGACTGCCTTCTCCTGAACCACGGTATGCATACTTCCCATTGACTGTGCTGTGTATTGCATACCTTGCTGGACTGTGTTGGTTCTCCTCTGGAGTGTACTATCTGCTGACTCTACTGCCATCATTGACTGTGTTATCTCATGCCGGATTACTTCAAGAGACTTTCTATATTGGCAGTGTTGTTCAGTCATTTATACATTTATATTGTGCATATTACTGTGGATCAAAGTCAAGGTGCCCGTGTATATATTGTGTTGCAGTCTCTCCCCGTGCACCTCCTCACATATATATTCAGTAGTACAATTTGCTAGTGGCAGACCACTGACTCCTGTTTACAGTTTCACCTGTTCCAGTATCCTCTCACATAGCAGTGGTACAACTTGCTAACGCAGACCACTGACTCCCCGGATACCTCCACTTGGATTCCATTCCTTCACTCAGACAGCGGTTCAACTTGCTATCCGCAGACCGCTGACTCTCATCACCTCCTCGTTTCTGTTGGACATTCCTCCTCACTATAGCAGTGGTACAACTTGCTACCGCAGACCACTGACTACCTTCACGTGTCCTTTGTCCATACAGTTCCTCGTGTATTACTACCTCCATATTGCCAGTGCTGCTAGTCATAGACTTTCCTGAGCATCTCATCATCTGCTATTTCCTGTTCCGTGATCACCCTGCTACCAGAGTACCATATTACCACCTATACTGCTCTGGTAAGCCTATCACCTGGTGATCCCTGGGTAAAGACTCCTAGTGCCCGTGACAGTAACATTGTGAATCAGAGTGCGAACACTTTGCCAGAACCTCATGATCTTGACGCTTCTAGCAACCAAATTCCTCTTTTAATATTATTTTATTTGTTGCATATATATATATATATATATATATATATATATATATATATATATATAATAAAAACATTAAATCATCTGCTGCATAAAGAAATTATTTTGTTTTTGTTTAATTGATTAAAGCTTTCAATAAATGTTATATCCTTCAAGGTTTTGTATGTATTTGAGATCTGTCATTTCTGTCAGAAGTGTTTGTCACCAAACAAGAAAGCTGCGTGTTTGGATTTTGTATTTTGGTTAAAATCAATGGGCCTGTTTCATTAAGAAAAGTGAGGCAAAACATGAGTAAGTGTTCTCCTGGACAAAACCATATTACAATGCAAGGGGTGCAAATTAGTTTATTATTTTGCACATAAGATAAACACTAGCTGTTTTTTCATGTAGCACACAAGTACTTAAGAGCTTTATTTGTACACTGAAATTTAAAGTTGGTCTAGAACATGCCTTACTCCAACTATAAATCTGCCATCAAATTTTAAATTTGCCTCCCCCTTTAATACATCATGGTTTTGCCCTGTTGCAAAGTTACTAATTTTTTTGCTTTACTTTCCTTAATGAATCAGACCCAATGTGTGTAAAATTTTTAACCAGTGTAAAAGATTTATAACAGTTGGCATTATTAGCAATAACATCAGGGAGTCATCAAGCACTGCTTGTGCACTACTTTTTAGAAACTATCAACAGTCAACAACTACCATAGCTTTATACATCTGTCATGTCTGTTTTGATCTAGGGTGTAAATGTCCAACAACTAGCTTGGTAATGGAGTATTAAGGAATGGAGAAAATGATCTAATCTTCAGGATAGCTACATAAGTTAAATGGTACAGTGTAAAATTATACATACTTGCTCATCAATTCTTCTTGTATATGAATATCAACCATATTTAAATATATTATTTATTATTATTATTATTATTATATATTATTATTATTATATATTATATTAGGTTAAATAAACCTGACTGATTTTGTAGGTTAATGATATTGTTTGAGATCATTGTTAGTATTGCAGCTATATTATATGTAGTAGCATCCATTATAATTGAAAATTTCCAATTGGACTAGATTGAAAGATTCATTTTTAAAGGGTAAAACAACAGATGTTTGTATAATTATAGTTTACATTGTCTCTAGATTGTATATGACACTTCATTACATTATTATATTGTGCACAAATAGGATAAAGTGACTTTAGCATGTACATCAAACACTGTTAAGCCACATATTTATGCTATCTCCAGCTATCGTGCGGCATAAGTATATATATATAAGTATATTCACTGGATTATGCCCTTTGTTCGAGTTTTGAGAGTCCATGCATCCACTTCAAATTTAATAAGATATATATAGTATAAGTTTAAGTATCAGAGGTCCTTTATTTTGTATTTTAACTTTGGGTGAAATCATCCTTCTAAGTTTCAAATTTTGTATACATACTAAAACTAAAATTCAATATATCATCTATAATAAAGCCAGATGACCGCATAAAAACTGTTGTAATAAGCCTATATTTGATGCCTCAATGATGGCTTTTTGACAGCTCTTGCCAACTTAAACAATACAATAACATATAAAAGCATATGTTTATCCCCCAATTTTTTTTTATTGCTATTGCAGTACCGTGTTAGCCAGAAAAATCTATGTTAAATACTTTCGTGTCAAAAAAGACAAAAGTATTATAGGAGTGATACCTTTATTGGCTAACCAATTTTTTTTTATATATTTGCTAGCTTTCAGAGCACATATTTAAATATATAACCTAATGTGTATGGACATATTTAGTTATACAATTTATTATTATTAACTTTTATTTGTAGGGCGACACATGAGGTCCACAACGTCGTACAGAGGGCAAGCATCAAGACAGTACATGGTATAACAATACAATACAGTAAACAAATAACTCTGAAACTTTCAACACAGCTACTGGGTGCAAGGGGTATATTCAGTGCAGGCTGAAACCTGTGCCCATTAGCTTGGGCGCAACTAACTGGTTTAGACAGGTCCGGCGCTTCCATTAGGCAACTACAGGCAGTTGCCTAGGGCGCCTGGACCTGCAGGGCGCCGCTGACTAGATTTTCTAATCTAGTCAGCGGCTTGGGAGAGAAGTGCAGCGGTGGCAAGGTGCTGTTTTTCAGTGTCCGCTGCCGACCTCTTCATTCCGATCAGATGCACAGTCAAAGAAGGAGTGGTGTCAATGGGCAGAGAACCCAAGGAGGAGGTGTGCAATGTAGCTGGTGAGCAAAAGTTTTAGGTAATGAGAGCAGTAAGGAAGAGAGCCCTGCTCACTAGGGCTTACAATCTAAAGGGAAAGGAGCAGAGAAATGGTTGAAATATGGGTGTGAGCCAATGTAAGGGGATCTGAGAACATGATGCAAGAGTGGGAAAGATGGAGGATGAAAGAGGATGAGGTATACTACATGGTGAAATAATTAAGTAGAGGACTAATAGGTTTTTCTAAACAGGTGGGTTTTCAGTAACTGTTTAAAGCTAAACAGGCTAGTCTGATAGAATGAGTTAGATCGTTTCAGTTAGAGATGCTCACTGACCCCCGTGTTTTGGTTTTGGTTTTTGTTTTGGATCTGGATTACCGTCGTGTTTTGGTTTTGGTTTTGCCAAACCGCCATTGCGTGTTTTGGTTTTGGTTTTGTTTGGTTTTGTTTTGCAATTTATTAAAAAAATTTAATTTTTTGGGGCTAAAATAACATAATTTAGGTATTATTTTGTACCTACATTATTATTAACCTCACTAACACTAATTTCCAGTCATTTCCATTCAATTTTGACCACCTCCTAGGTCACAATATGATTCTCATACACTTTCAAAGAAAAATTGCTGCAGTTCTGGCCAGTGAGAAGAAAAAGGCCATTGTCATGCCTGGGCATAAGACCAAAAATCCACGTCTTAAGTGTGAAAATATTTTTACAGAAATCCTGACAACAGTTGTGTAGCCATTTGTAGCGTTTTTAAAGCCACACTCAGTAGAGATTGGGACCTTAATCATCTGGGATCCTCATCCATGTTACGTCATTTTTCAGCGAGTTCTTGGAAAGCTGTTGGGAAAATCAGAAACTTAGGTTAAAAAAAAATAACAACAAGCAGTGCAGCATCATCTGCCTCCCTTCTCTCATCTACATCCCAGCACCTGCAATCTACTCCCCAACACCTTCATCATCAATATCCCCAGAACCAATAATTTACAGTTAAACAATCCTTTGCAAGAGGAAGCAAGTATGAAATCTGTCAACCAGTCGCAAAGTGGATCACAGACGCCATAAGGACTATGCTAGTATTAGATCTGCATCCAATGTCCATTATTAATGCAACTGGTTTTAGACAGTTACTTGAGGTCTTCTGTCCCTATTACCAATTTCCATCACTACACCATTTTACTAGAAAAGCTATTCCTCACCTCTACCAGAAAGTTCATAAAAATGTAATCATTGGGCTACAAAATGCCATTCTACCCACTGTACACTTAACCACAGATATGTGGGCAAGCGGAACTGGGCAAAGTAAAGATTATATGACTGTGACAGCCCCCTGGGTTGGACATTCGCCTTCACCAGCAGGGACAGCAGCAGCATGTACCCAAGTAAGTCACATTTTTCAGAAGTAGGCTACTCTGTGTATCAGCAGCTTCACTAAGAGGCATACAGTTGACAACCTGTTCCAAAAACTAAGGGATGTCATTGAAAGATGGCTAATCCTGCCTGGATTCTCCTGAGGATATGTCATTTCTGATGACGACCTCAATATTGTTCAAGCATTACAGTGGGGTGAATTCCATCACATTTCCTGTTTTGCACACACAATCAACTTGGTGTTACAGAACCTTTAAAAAAATGACATGTAGGAGATGCTGTTTGTGTCCGGAAAAATTTAGGGGCAATTTCTGTTTTCTGCAACAGCATGTAGGAGAATGCAGCAGCTGCAAGTAGACTAGCATTTGAGGGGAATGTACTTTAGTCCAGCGAAGTAGTCACCTGTGAAGAGAGAGCAGACACGGTTATCTTGAGTCAAGTGATTGCCTTAATAATACATTTTGACAAGGAGCTACAGAAATTTAACGTGTCAAATAAAACAAAGTAAATGTGCTAACTATATTTTAATTGTAGACGAAATATTTGATTTGCTTCACAAGGATCCAAGACCTATCAACATTTTGTTTAGACGTCTTCTCCTTCAGTGTCTCTGGCAACTGCTTGTTGTACAAAGAATTGCTTTCCCAAGACACCCAGTAGTGATGCAGATGATTCCGCACAACATTTTGATATTTGCTCTGCTGTAAAAGAATTGGCCAAAAATCGTGACAGCTCTGCCCTAAAATGAACTACTAATTCCATTTGTAAGGCCATTATCGGCAATTACATCATAGTACACAGACTTCTATGATAGTGGGATGAATTAGTATTGTTTGAGGAAGATTAGCACTGAACCCTGCCACCTCTCCTGTTTATGAGTAAGCTATGGTACAATAAAATGTAACTGCAGATTTAGACCAAGACTGTCAGCCCTATTATTTCTATTTCAGCAATTACAATTAGCAATGGAGCAATGGAGCTCTTCTCTTTGGGTGTTACCTATATAACGCAGTAGAATTTGCCTGCAAATTCTACAGACAAGCCTGCTTGTCTTCCTCTTCATCAATGACTCTTAGCAATTGAGCACTCGACTTTGGGTGTATATTACACCCAAACCGTATTAATGCAAATTAAAAAAAATAGGCCCTCCACCATCCTTTGCATGTTAATAGTAGGATTGGTTGCAGTTATGGGCAAGGTTACACATTTTTTTTGTCAAATCCTTCAAACCAGCCCAGATGTCAAACTGTTGTGGTCTGCCACCTGCGTCATCTCTGCTTCTGTTTGGAAAGTACAAATTGGTGCCAGAACCTCACGTGCCAGAACTGCTGCCACTGGTGCTACCCTGCTGCCATTGGCGCAGGACTTACACAATCAACCGCATCCTCATCAGCGCTCTCGTTGGCTACCCAAATCTCCCCCTCATCCTCTTCTAATTTCAAAGTGTCATCCTCACTTGGTGTATCACCAGCTACACTCGGGCTGTTCAGGCACACATCAGCAGAACTGCTGAAAGGGCCCTTCTTTATGGGTACATTATCAGAATGCTCACGATTAGACATACCACTGGTGGATGGACTCTCCACAGGGATTGGTGTCATTTCTGATTCAGAGCATACATTATCCTCTAATGCCTTACTTTTTTCTTGCAGCTCGGCTTTGACGCGTAACAGTAGTTGTGCACCACTTTTAGACTCCAAATTACTCGGTCTTGCTTGGTCACGAGTGACCGTTCAAGAAGAAGGCTCAGTAACATTTTTTGATCTGCCACTAATAGAGAAAGGTGAAGGCTTTATTCTTTCTTTGCCACTGCGTGTGTAGAATGGCATGTTGGCAATTTTTTTTTTTATCGGTAGTTAACTTTTCCTCAGTTACACTTCTTTTTCGCTTCAACATGGTAAATTTTTTTTGGGTGTGTGTTTTTTTGCCTGATTTCAAAAGACTACGTAGTTTGACATCGCATTTCCCAGATGACGTACTGGGAACACTACCATCAGGACTAGTGACAGAACCTGGTTGCTGATTCTGCTCATATATGGACTGCTTTGAATCCATTTTAATGAGGCAAAAGCATTTGTAGTGCTAAATATTGTTTTCGATACTGCTGACAAATATGACTTTTGATAGCCAGAATAATTACAGTAAAACACTGGGGAATATGGGACACCCCAAAAGCACTTGTAGTGCTAAAAATAGTTTATTATACTGCTGACAAATATGACTTTTGACAGCCAGAAAAATTACAGTAAAACACTGGGGAATATGGGACACCCCAAAAGCACTTGTAGTGCTAAAAATTGTTTTTTATACTGCTGACAAATATGACTTTTGACAACCAGAAAAATTACAGTAAAACACTGGGGAATATGGGACACCCCAAAAGCACTTGTAGTGCTAAAAATTGTTTTTTATACTGCTGACAAATATGACTTTTGACAGCCAGAAAAATCACAATAAAACACTGGGGAATATGGGACACCCCAAAAGCATTTGTAGTGCTAAAAATTGTTTTTTATACTGCTGACAAATATGACTTTTGATAGCCAGAAAAATTACTGCATAAGAATGGGGAATAAGGGACACTCCAAAAGCACTTGGAGTGCCAGAAATTGAAAAAAACCCCTCTTCTATCCTCCTCTTACTGCTGTAACAATTGGTATTAAGATTAGAATTATATTGAATAGAAACAATAATGTATCTAATTACTGCTCTGTCCCTGCGCTGATATAGCCTGTGACCTAACCATGCTCTCTCCCTCTGTCAAATGGCGATGGATTGCTGTGGAGGCTGGTATTTATACTTTTCAAATCTCGCGAGAACCGAGCTCAGTAATACGAAAACGTCACAATGATGTTTTGCCTCGATTTTGAGTCCGAATGGGCGGGAGAGTACCGAGCGTGCTCGGCTCGGTACTCGGATAGGCTAAATTCGGATGATTTCGGATCTCGGGGAACCGAGCCTGCCCATCTCTAGTTTTAGTGGTCGGGGCAGCATGGGAGAAGTCTTGGATAATGGAGTGAGATGTGGTTACCAAAGGGGAAGAAAGTCGACAGTAACTGGCCGACCGGAATGGGTGTATGTATATAGATGAAGTTGAAGATATAGGTAGCAGTGGAGTTGGTGAGGGCCTTATACCTGAGTGTGAGGAGTTTGAAGGTGATTCTGTAGGGCAAGGGGAGCCAGTGTAAGGTTTGGCAGAGAAGGATTTTATACCCTTTAGATGAAATTATATATTGTGTATGTGTTGTGACTTCAGAAATATTAGATTTCTGAGAGGAAAATAAGTTTAGCTGCATCATTAATAATAGATTGAAGAGAAGCAAGATGGAAGTGAGGTAGCCCAGTAAGGAGAAGGTTGCAGTAGCCGAAATGAGAATTGTGGATAAGAGTTTTGGTGGCATCCTGGGAGACAAAGGTTCTGATATGGACAATGTTGTGGAGCTGGAAGTGACAGGATTGGACAAGAGATTGAATGTAAGGGAGCGAAGATGAAGGAGGAGTCAAGAATGACACCCAGGCAGCAGAGTTGGGGAACAGAGGATATAGTGGTGTTGTCAACAGTGATAGAGAGGTCTGGAGGGGAGGATACTCTTGATGTAGGAAAGATAATGAGATCAGTTTTGGTCATGTTAAATTTGAGAATGTGAAATGACATCCAGGAGGAGATGGCAGAGAGGGGAATGGGAAATGAAAGGTAGAGTTTAGTGGCATCGGCATAGAGGTGGTACTAGAGGCCGAAGGAACTGATGAGTTTATGCAGGGAGGAGATATACAGAGAAAAAACAAGCAGAAGGCCAAGGAAAGAACCCTATAAGACTCCATGGAAAATGGATGGGGGGAGGATGAATCAGATTGGTGTAATACTTACCCGCTCCTCGATCCTCGCACGGCCAGCCTCCTGTCACTTCTGGGTTGTGGCAGTTCTTGGTGAAATCCTGGCAGGCTGTTAGACTCTGCGCCCTGCTAAGCTAGTGCTAATACTGAATGGGGGACTCCCCTGAGCATAAAAGTTTGCTCTGACCCAAAAATATTAAAATGGACGAAGCAGGCAATCCCCCACCACGAGAACTCATGGGTCAGATAGTGGGACGACTTGATGACCAGGAGAAAAATCAGGCTCAAATCCTACAATTCCTCAGAGGTCTTTCCACCCATATGTATACCCTGCAGAACACTCTTGCAGCCCAGGTTAACCCTCCACCTTCCACTTCTCCGGTGGCTGGGATCCCTGTCACTCCCTCTACCTGTTCGCAACTCTCTATACCCAATCCCCCCAAGTTGATGGTAAACCTAAATCCTGCAGTGTGCGATTCAGTGCAAGTTGCAAGCGGCCAACTTTCCCACTGAGAAGACAAAGGTAGCTTTTATTTCCCTTTTGTCTGGGCACGCTCTGGGCCTCCCCTCTGTGGGAGCGCAATAACCCCTTCTCCAGAACTATAGTTCATTCCTAGAAACATTCAAAAGAATATTTGAAGAGCCCGGTAGAGTTTCTAGCGCAACCTCTGGCCTTCTTTGTTTACATTGAGGAACTTTAACTCTGGGTCAATACACCATCCAATTCTGTACCTTAGCTTCGGAACCCCAATGGAATGAGGAGGCACTAACGGCTACCTTCTGGCAGGGGTTAACCGATCGAATAAAAGATGAATTAGCAAAGAGGGAACTTTCAGCAACCCTGGATGCACTCATCACCCTTTGCAATCAAATTGATATCCGTTTCAGAGAGAGAAATCTAGAAAGGGAGGTCTCTGGCGTACCAATCCTCACTTGACGCCCAGGTTCCAAGTTCCTGTAACAACTATTGAGGAACCCATGCAGCTGGGTCGTACACGGCTTACACCACAGGAACGGGAAAGATGTTTTAAAAATAACTTATGCCTTTACTGTGGTGAACCCGGACATGTTCTCAATCTCTGTCTTACGCACACGGGAAACGAAAGAGACCAACCGGTTCTGGAGAGGTCAGGTTAGGAATATCTGAAACCTCTCCGCATGATGCTAATTTTTCTATTGAAGCTACCCTCTGTCTCTCTGATCGCCAGTTTCCCCTCTTGGCACTTATTGATTCCGGAGCCGCTGGGAATTTCATTTCTGTGGATACTGTTTCTAAACTCTCCGTGCCTACCGTTCCTCTGCCACAACCCATTGCTATCACCGCCATAGATGGCAGCAAGATTATGGGGGCTTCAATTAAGAGTCACACTGCGCTTCTGATTCTGCAAATTGGGGCTCTTCATACAGAATCCATCTCCTTCCTGGTAATCCCTAAAGCTGTCAATCCTTTGGTGTTAGGTCTACCCTGGCTTAATTCTCACTCTCCTGTCCTAGACTGGAAATTAGCCCAAGTTCTATCCTGGGGTTCTTCCTGTCATTCCCGATGCCTGCAAAAGGTCCTCCCGGTTAGCAACTCCTTATGTTCTAATACCTCCATTCAGGATATTCCGGCTCAATATGCCACCTTTGCGGATGTGTTTTGTGAAAAAGAAGCTTCCAAGCTACCTCCTCACCGTCCTTGGGATTGTGCGATTGCATTGTAACCCGATAAGTGTCCTCCACTGAGTCATATAAATCCTCTTTCCTTGCCTGAATCACAGGCTATGTCTACATATATTTATGACAATCTGAAGAGAGGTTTCATTAGAAAATCAACTAATTTTTTGTTAAGAAAAAAGACGGGGTCCTTCGCCCCTGCATTGATTATCGGGGTTTGAATGCTATCACTGTAAAAAACAGGTACCCCTTGCGCCTCATCTCCGAACTCTTTGACAGAATTAAATGAGCTACAGAATTAATTTCACGAAATTAGACCTTCAAGGTGCCTATAATTTAATTTGAATCAAGAAAGGGGATGAATGGAAGAAAGCCTTTACTCACTTAGAATACAATGTAATGGCATTCAGGTTATGTAATGCCACAGCAGTATTCCAACACTTCATGACCGAGGTCTTCGGAGACCTACTTTATCACTCTGTAGTATTCTATTTAGATAACATCCTTATCATCTCCACTGATTTAAAAACCCACCATGAACATGTTTCTACAGTCCTGAGATGACTTCGGCAGAATCAATTATCTGCAAATTAGAGAAATGTATTTTTGAATCCAAACAGCTACCATTCCTGGGTTATATTGTTTCCGTTTCAGGACTCCAAATAGACCCAGAGAAACTGAAGGCTATCCTGGACTGGCCCCAACCACTTGGCCTAAAGGCTAGACAAAGATCTTTAGGATTCACCAATTATTATAGACAGTTCATCCAAGGCTTCTCTTCTCTGGTAGCTCCTTTTACCGCTTTGACTAAATGGTCCGATAACTTCAAGGTCTGGCCACGCAAAGCAGTGGAGGCCTTCTTACAGCTGAAAAAGGCCTTTACATCTGCCCCTATCCTACAACAACCAGATACTTCTCAGCATTTTATTTTGGAGGTAGATGCCTCTTCAGTTGGTGTCGGGGCTGTTCTGTCTGAAAGATCTTCTACTAGAAGACTTTTCTCCTGTGGATTCTTCTCCCAGAAACTGTCCTCTGCAGAGAAAAAAATATGAAATAAATGACTGTGAGCTACATGCCATAAAACTGGCCTTAGAAGAGTGGAGGCATCTACTGGAAGGAGCCTCCTTTCCTATAACTATCTATACCGACCACAAAAATCTGCTATACCTTCAATCTGCTACTTGTTTGAACCCACGACAACCAAGATGGTCCCTGTTTTACTCAAGCTTTGATATTCGGATCACCTTTAAACCAGGAGCTAGGAACACCAAAGAGGACGCCTGTGTAGATACCGGGTTTATCTGGCCCAGTGCTACCCAGTACCTTCTAGGATTCGTATGGTCACTCAGGCAAAATGCAGTTAAAAAAATACAACAGTATATTTATTGTCATACAAATCACACTACAATATTATGTACACACAGTAAATAAATGCCAGGCAGATTTACCACATCATCTGTCCCTTACCCCAATAACTTAAGGAGATATAGTCACCTGCTGTCCAGACTTCACGACCCATGGATTTCTATCAGCTGCATATATAGAGACTAGTTTGAAAACGACAATCCAACAACTAGATGCACCTTCATGAATGAAATCCCACACTGAACACCCTCCCCCCCTGGAGTTGTTCCTTATATATCACAGGTCTAATTTCCACAGTCTTTCCCCTCCCTGGGCAAACCCCTGTGTCTATTCTACTTAACCATTGGTCAGTGCTGGACTAGGGGGGGGGGGTTGGACAGGGGAGTGAAGATGAGCTGTCCTTTCAGAGAACCTCTCCTGTTAGATGGCCTGTCTGGAATAGCCTGGTGAGAACAATGGACACTAATTAGTTTTCCTACTCAGGCACATGGCAACCTGATCCCTACCCATAATCCCCCTGGCTTCACTTTAAAGACAATGAATAGCAACCTTACTTCAAGTTATCAATATACAATAAACAATATACATATGTACACTGAACTACAATGTCCCCTTAGCCACATGTTATTGGACAATGCAGTTATAGTCTGGTGAGCTGGGGAAACAAAAGAAGGCTATAAAAAGTATTTGCTATAATTCACATATCACACTCGTTTTGTCACATTCCTCCCCTACTTTTTTTAGCCCTTGTTTCCCAGTGGCTCCCTTACCCCAAGTAATCATTTCTTACAAGTCTAAAGTTTCTGGCCTGCTGTGGTTTCTCCTGGGTCTGATGGTAAGGTAGACAGCAGTACACAGTTCCTCTTTCTCCCACCAGGGTCCCATGGCTGCAGGCATATCTTCCCACCCAGCTGGAGTGGGGGTTTATGCTGCCCTGTGTCATAAGATGAGTCAACAATAAAACTGGGCCACTCCGGTGCACACATCCATGGTAGGAGAGTTGTAGTCCAACATCCCTTGGATGCCTTGTCTACCCTTAATTGCCCAACTGCAAATAGTCCCTTGGCCTGTCCCTTGTTACTGGAGGCCATGCTCCCCTCCCCCACATATCCGAGGGAAAACTGCCAAGTGGCAGGAAAACTTTCTGGCACATTGTCTGTTTGTTTCTGGCAAAGATCCAATCCCCCCTCCCCCAAACACTCAAGGGACAACTGCCCAGTGGCAGGCAAGCGTGGGGGCTCCATTAATTCTTTGCATATGGGGAATCCTCTGTCCCCCTCCCAAACCACATGTGGGTGCCCCTGTAAGTATGTTGGTGTGCATCTCCCCTCCCCTGCTATCACATCCAACTGTGGCACTACTTCCCTCGCCTCTGGCGCATCGGGGTAGTGTGAATCCTCATTGGACACATACTTGTCCTCCTGGCAGTAAAACAAAGTGGATGGTCCAGTGCAGGCCTCTGGTATTGGGTCCTGGATTCCCAGATTTGGAGCTGGAGTGCGATGCATCAAAGCTTGTGGGGCTGGTGAATCTTGCTGTGCTGGAGCCCTCTCAGACAACCACTCCGTTAACATCTCCTCATCTGCCAATTCTGCATAGGGAAAGGCATAAGTGTATTTTTCCCAGGGCCCCATGATAGTGGCCTCTGACATGACAATTATTCTATCCTCTCCCATTAATTCTGTCATACAGTCTGTAATCATGATTTCTGCTAAGATCATATGTTGAGCGAGTTTATGATTATCTTTTGCCACAATTGGGTACAGCTGTACATCACTTGCCCCAGAGAGCACACATGCGGTATCCTGCGTTACTTCATTAAACAAATTATTTTCAGGCACAACAGGGATGGATAACTGGTCTTTCCTGTAATTCTGTTCTAACTCAGACACAGTCTCAGGTTCCAATAACACTGGCAAATTATCAGAAGATGCTACTACATGGTACTTACTTGGTAGCTCTTTTCCATCCAAGTCACCAAATGGGAGAATTTCTCCTAATCCTTTCTGAGTAGTCAGAGGTACAACATCCTCACCAAGCAGTTCTTCTCCAGTCTCCCCCAAGATAGTAGCTTG
The DNA here is from genome assembly GCF_038048845.1 of Mixophyes fleayi. NCBI lineage: Eukaryota > Metazoa > Chordata > Amphibia > Anura > Limnodynastidae > Mixophyes > Mixophyes fleayi. The sequence continues at coordinate 152,444,544 of NC_134404.1, forward strand.
GGCAACTGTATTTAATCCACTGGGATGGACCTCCCCCTGATTAACAGACTGAGCAGCCATCTTTTTAGAGTGTGACAAAAGATATTCCAATTGGCATTTTTCAGTATTCACTCGATAACACTGATCCTGCCACATTTCAGTGTCCGTAAATCCTTGCCGCCATACCTCATCCTCTGCTTCTTCAAAACTCTGTTGCAGACATTGCATTTGTTCCCAGAGAGGTATGTGGGGACCTAAAGTGAGCATCCATTTTCTATAAACACTAAAGGCATTGATGGGATTCTCCTGATCTTTTAACAAACGTTTCAGGATATCCATGTGTGTGCAGTACAGGTAAGGTACACCCCGGATCTGGCATTCCACTATCAGCTCCTCCATACTCATTGTCTCTAGTGGATCTGTAGAATCTGCTAATGGGACAGATTCTATTAATACATTTGCAGGGGATTCATCAGGCATGTCCCTGTGCTGTAATAGTACATTTACGTCTTGTTTGTACTGCTGATTTTTGTTGTATCTGGATTCTTCCTTGGCCAGATTCTGCATAGTACAAATAACTTCATGTGTAAAATCATCCCATGCTGGTTCATCCCGAAAATTACAGGCACTTGCCTCCTCTTACAACATTAGGAACACATCCAACAGGTTCTCCAATTTCTCCTGTAGACTCGCTCCTTCCCACATAATAATCTTTGGGCACTCCTCATCCCAATAATCCAAAATGTGCTGCATTGTGGTGGGGTGGTGCAACACATCCATATCCCCATCCTGCAGACACTCCCACAGTCCTTCATCCCAGTACACCTTTCTCCTGGGTGTACTAGACTGCTTCATCCCTTCCTTTGGGAACTTTTTCAACACTGGGCTGTGATCTGCTCTCTTGTTCCTAGAGCTCACACCCATTTTACTTCCAGGGATCACCTCACTGTGATTTCCTCTCTTTGAGACACGGTTCCATCTTCCGCTCTCCTCTGGCAGGGTGCGCTTCCCCTTATCAAATCGGCACTTAGGCGGCATCTTCCCTCGCCTAAAGCTCACAACGCTTTTCGTGACACTTTCTACCTTAAAGCCTTTAGGAGTAAGTTCAGGATAATGTGGTAACTGGTTTCTAGTGCTAACTGCTTTGCAGAGCCCTGGAATGTATCACGATACAGTTCCCCTGCAGCTCTACCCAGAGAAGACCTGGGACTGAGTGATCCCACTGCTGCCACCAAAAATGTGAAGATACCGGGTTTATCTGGCCCAGTGCTACCCAGTACCTCCTAGGATTCGTATGGTCACTCAGGCAAAATGCAGTTATAAAAATACAACAGTATATTTATTGTCATACAAATCACACTACAATATTATGTACACACAGTAAATAAATGCCAGGCAGATTTACCACATCATCTGTCCCTTACGCCAATAACTTAAGGAGATATAGTCACCTGCTGTCCAGACTTCACGACCCATGGATTTCTGTCAGCTGCATATATAGAGACTAGTTTGAAAACGACAATCCAAAAACTAGATGCACCTTCATGAATGAAATCCCACACTGAACACCCTCCCCCCCTGGAGTTGTTCCTTATATATCACAGGTCTAATTTCCACAGTCTTTCCCCTCCCTGGGCAAACCCCTGCATCTATTCTACTTAACCATTGGTCAGTGCTGGACTGGGGGGGGGGGGTTGGACAGGGGAGTGAAGATGAGCTGTCCTTTCAGAGAACCTCCCCTGTTAGATGGCCTGTCTGGACTAGCCTGGTGAGAACAATGGACACTAATTAGTTTTCCTACTCAGGCACATGGCAACCTGATCCCTACCCATAATCCCACTGGCTTCACTTTAAAGACAATGAATAGCAACCTTACTTCAAGTTATCAATATACTATAAACAATATACATATGTACACTGAACTACAATGTCCCCTTAGCCACATGTTATTGGACAATGCAGTTATAGTCTGGTGAGCTGGGGAAACAAAAAAAGGCTATAAAAAGTATTTGCTATAATTCACATATCACACTCGTTTTGTCACAACGCCCTCTCGCGTTCCTTTGACGCCAATGATCATGAAGGTCCAGCTAAGCTATTCCCAGGGGGAAAATCTTTGTGCCTCTTCATCTTCAAGAAAACATTCTTAAATGGGCTCATGCCTCTCACTTCGCTGGTCACGCCGGTCACGCGGGCATCAAAAATACCCAAGAACTCATCCTCCGCAACTATTGGTGACAAACCTTACCTTTGGATGTTTGGCAATATGCCTTCTCCTGCACTATCTGTGCGTAGAATAAAACCCCCAGACAAGGTCAGTATGGGTTTCTGCATCCCCTTCCTGTGCCTAATCGTCCATGGAGCCATTTGTCTATGGATTTTATTACTGATCTTCCTCTATCCAAAGGATATTCTGTAGTCTGGGTAGTCACAGACCATCTTTCCCCAGCAGCCCACTTTGTACCCCTAAAGAGTCTTCCATTTTCATCTTCTCTAGCTCAACTCTTTATGAAAGAGATCTTCCGGTTGCATGGTTGTCCAGATGAAATTGTTTCAGACTGTGGTACTTAGTTTGTGGCCACATTCTGGAGAGCCTTTTGTCATCTCTGGAATCAAGCTAAATTTCTCCTCCGCTTACCATCATCAGACCAATGGTCTCACCGAAAGAACAAACCGAGAATTAGAGAAATTTCTAAGATGTTATGTTTCACCTTCTCACGATAATTGGGTTGACTTGATACCCTGGGCCAAATTCGCCAAAAACAATTTATCCCACGAATCAACTTCTGTATCACCTTTCTTCACACACTAGGATTTCCATCAGAAACTTCCTCCATTCTCCAATCTTCTGCCATCCGGCGTTCCAGCAGTAGATTCCCTACTTCAAGACTGTTCCTCCCGATGGGCTCAAATCAAATGAAATCTAACTAAAGCCTTGCTTTCCAGTTAAAAATTCTTTGACAGGAGGAGATGACCTGCACCTTTACTTAAAACGGGAGATATGGTATGGTTGTCCGCATGAAATCTCCAACTACAAGTGCCTTCTAGGAAATTCTCTCCTAGATTCATTGGTCCATTCAAGATCTTGGAGGTCATCAACCCTGTAGCATTTAGACTTGAACTTCCACCTGCCCTGAAGATTCTAAACGTATTCCATGTCTCCTTACTTAAGCCCGTGGTCATCAATAAATTTACCTTTTTTTAGAAAAAAAACCTTCTTCTATATCTGTACAAAATCAGGAATTCAAAGCCAAGGAGATTATTAATTCTCACATCTCCAAAGAAACCCTGCAGTTCTTAATTGATTGGAAAGGCTACGGTCCAGAGGATCATTCTTGGATTCCGGCTTGAGATATATTAACACACCTCTTCTAAAACATTTCCACAAGAAATTTCCCAAAAAGCCGATTAGGGTGTCCAGAGTCCACCCCTAAAAAGGGGGGTATTGTAATACTTACCCGCTCCACGATCCTCGCATGGCCTGCCGTTTGTCACTTCCAGGTTGAGGCAGTGCGGTCACGGAATTCCCGGCGGGGAATTCAAAACTTCTCCTGCCTTCAGTATATAAATCGCTCTCTGACACAAGCCCTGTATCAGAGCAACAGGTTACTCAACTGACTCCTGGCTTTCTGTATCTGCTCCCTGTGATGCTCCTTGCAGCTTCTGAGACTACTCCTGTGTACCAGACCCGGCTTAGACCAGACTACCCGATTGGATTCTCCCTCGGCACAGCTGTCATCAGCTCTTGTATAACAGACCAGGCTCGGACCTCACTATTCTGCTGGACCTCCCTTTGACTCGACTGTCATCTGCTCCTGTGTACCAGACCTGGTTTGGACCTCACTATTCTATTGAATCCTCCTTTGGCACGACTGACATCTGCTATTGTATACCATACCCCGCTGTACCGCACTACTCCTTGGGGATCTTCGCTGTACATCTGACTTTGGCTATAGGTACTTTTCCAGTATTATATTGCCACTTGTCTATCTGTCTCCCATGTCTATAGGCTTAGCAGGGGCCACAACCTGCAATTTCCCAGCAGCCAAGCCCATCCTGCCTTGCAGCAGTTCTTGGTGAAAATCTGGTAGGCTGTTAGACTCCGCGCCTTGCTAATCTAGTGCTAATACTGGCTGGGGGACTCACCCAAGCATAACAATTGGGAAGCAGAGAAGAAGCTGTTGGTGAGGTAGCAGGCGAACCATGAAAGGACAGTGTCAGAAATGTCAATAGTGTGAAGGGTATAGAGAAGGAGAGTGTGATCCACAGTGTCAAAGACTGGATACAGGTCCAGAAGGATATGCAGGGAGAAGTGGCCCCTGGATTGACCGAGAGAAGATCATTGATGACTTTGGTTAAGGCAGTTTCTGTGTAGTGGAAATGGCAGAAGCTAGATTGGAGAAGATAAAGGAGGGAATTGTCAGGTAGCTGTTGAGACAGTTATAGACAAACCACTTAAGTATTTTGTAGGCAAAAGGGAGAAGAGAAAAGGGGCAATAATTAGTGAGGTGGGTCAAGATTGGTTTTTTTGAAGAATGGGTGAGACAAGAACATGTTTAAAGGATGAAGATTCCAGTGGAGAAGAACAGATTGAAGAGGTGAGCAAGGTGGGAAAAGGCAATGGGGAAGAGGGAGCGAAGGGTTACGAGTTATAAATTTATCATAATCTAGTGAATGAAGCTATGGAATAAATATCATCTAAACGCACAACAACACAAAAAAACAAAAATAGGCAAAATATGCACTAACATAATAGATAAAGACTTATTGACAACAAGAACAGGTAATTACATAACAGCATCAAATTGAAACTTTTAGATTTTAGTTTGAATTTTTCGATTTATGCACAAATAACACCCTTCAGCAATCAGTCATTTCTAGCCTATAATTTAAAAACAGTAATTGGAAAGTAATTGGAAGTGAGCTACCCTTTTTCGTAAATGAAAGTGGCTAATAGCACATTTTTCAAAATTGCATTTAAAGTTGAAGTTATGCTTTTATGAAAAATTTATATTTGACTGCATGTACCAATAGTGAGAATGTGCTATTGTTAAATTTGTACCTTTTTATTTTCATTGCTGTGAGCTGCAAAATTTCAAAATGTAACAAATATGATGAAGTTTACTGCTCTTTGTTCTATCACCCTTTATTAAGGAAGAAGGGGGATTAAGTGAAAATCTTGAAATGAGTCATATCAAAGAATACATTTTGACACCTTATCTCAGGCAGAGAATATTGATTAGAAGGAACACAACAGAGAGAGTAAATATTTTTTCTGCAGGGAGTAAAACACATGAAGGTTGGTGTCATGTTGTTTTAGCTTATTGTTCTTTAATTTAAATGTTTTTCTACATGGGGGAAAAATGTAGCTGTCCATTTCAGTTATCCTGAATTCATTCATATCCATTTTATTTTCAAAACATGTCCAACATTTGAGAGGAACAGGTATGGTGCACATAACTACAGATAATGGAAGCAGCCATTTAGTAGGCAGCCATTCTATGGGCTGATGATTATATATATGAGACCACAAGATCATGAGTATTCATGAGAATACATTCTGTAATTTTACTAAGAAGCAATGACATAACTGATGTCTCAATGATTATGATTTTTAATTATATTTTATAAATATTTCTATCTATACAAAGTAAATTCTTCGTTTACAGCAGAATTATCTTAGTTAAATATAATGCACTTCAGAATGTGCTTTCTGATACAAAATAACCATTTGTTATTTTGCTGATCTTATAGGGCGTGATTCAGTAAGGAACAGATTGGGCAATTTTGTGCATATAATGCGCACAATTACACTGTGTATGCCCAGAGCCGGTCAATACGTCACAGAAAGCAGCAACGTCCAATTCATCTTCGAGCACAAAAGACTATTACGACAACCTACTATTTTGGGTAGGGATCAGGTTGGGGAAGGGTCAGTTTCATGTAGGCAATATACAGTACAAGCGTTCCCCTGCAGATATGTCCAATTCAAACTCTGGCACACGCAGAAGTACGCTGTTTTTCAAACGTAAGTCTTGCACCTGCTCGGGGTCTAATCTAACTCAATGATGATAGTGATGACAAAACAAAGCTTTCGCAACCCTGTCATCTAATGGGAAATTTAACTATTCTCATGCATACACCTGCATGCACCTGCACACACTCATCTCATTATACACCACTATGTAAGACTGACAGAAGGAGATTACTATGATGCCATTTTGTCAGAAACATGTCTGCTGACTTTTGAATATTATAAAAATTGATTACAGGCTAATTCTCAGAACGGTATGTGATTTTTTTTACTTTTGAAGCACAACATACTAATGTGAATGTTTGAAATTGTCTTTTTTTATATTTATTTTAATGCATTTATACAATACTAATGTCCCACATTACCAATGCATGTTTGTTTTAAAAGGTTATGTGCCTGTTTGATAGTTCATTACATGCTTGCATACATTTCTATTGAGCATGTATTTTTTTAAAAACCATTTAATAGTCTTGCCTATCTCGGCTACTATGTATATCTTTGTGGTCTCAGACATAATGCTTTTATTTTTATGTTTGTTTATTAATGTAATTAAATTTCATATTTATTACATTTCATGTACCGTATTTATCGGCGTATAACACGCACAGGCGTATAACACGCATCTTCATTTTAAGAGGGAAATTTCAGGAAGATTTATTTTGCCATTCTGGTCTCCTTTAAATCTGTGCACACTGCTGCACAACATCTATGTAATACACTAGCACTTTGTTAAATATATATATATATTATAGAAATAATTTTAGAATATTTTCAGCACATACAGTAATATTTATTACTTGCACATATTGGATCCAGCATGCTGGCACTATTGTATCACCAGTTTTTCACATATGGGAATTAGCATGTTAGCACTTTATATAATTATTTTAAAATGACTATATACCGTATTTTATCTGTTTAATTGTTAGTTCGTTGTTGCGCCGTACACAAAACCCCACTTTACTTCACTACTTTACTTGTACCTGACGGGTACAAGTTCTCCTACCTCAGACAGCGAACTCTCGCAGTGCAGAGCGTTGCCGTGGTTACGCTCCGATGGCCGCGAGAATTAGACGTGAGGAAGGCGCGGCTTGCCGTTGCCTACTGATTGCCTCACACTCCACACGCTATAAAAACATGGCTTCTTAACATTATATCGGCGTATAACACGCATACATCATTTGCCCCCTATTTTCAGGGGGAAAAAAGTGCGTGTTATACGCCGATAAATACGGTAATTTTTTTACTTTATTTCAGAAATAATGGCCTTTTGTGATTATTTATAGGTGTTAGTATGTTTATAATGTTTAATGTACAAGGCCACTTCAAAGGACCTGAGTCATTAAGGAGAGCAAAGCAAAAAGAGTAGGTTTGCTCCTGGATAAACCATGTTACAATACAAGGGGTGCAAATTAGTTTATTATTTTGCACATAAGGAAAATACTGGCTGCTTTTTTATGTAGCACACAAATACTTAATACATTTATTTTTACACTGAAATTTAAAGTTGATCTAGAACATGCCATATTCCAACTAGAAATCTGTATCCAATGCAACATGGTTTTGCAAACTTACTCCTTTTTTATATTTAGCTCTCCTTAATGACACAGGCCCAAAGTGTCAGGATTCGCAATATGAAAACCAACAAGAGAGAGCGTAAGTGGAACAAAGTAGTTTTTATTTAACACAGGTTACACAGGTTTCAGGATGCAATAAGTGGTAAGTGCAAGTCAGGAGGGTATGGCAGTAATAGCAAAGATAACTCAGTAAGCCAAATGCAAAGAATGGACAATAATAGTCAAAAAGTCCAAAAAGTCAGTGTTGAGAGACCGGATAAAAACTCTGATTCTGAGGCTGGACACGAGGCAACAAAACGGTCATGGAAGTCAGGATTCAGGCTGCTCTGGAGGCGCCAAAGGAGTCACAGGTGTCAGGATACAGGAGGTACAGGTAGGCAGGCAGCCAGGACTCTAGATCAGACACGATGGTGTAACTACTGCTGACATGGGAGCTAGATAGCTGGATAGCTGCTACAGAAGCTGAATTGCTAGGAGAGCAATACACTGTAGGCACAGTAACACAGAAGAGTCAAACAAGCCAGGATCAAATCCAGACGGTCCACTACAATATCAGGGAGAAGCAGGTGTGGAGTCACAACAAAGCAGAGTTTGGGGTCACAGGAAGAAGTGCCAAAACAGAGAGACAAGCAGAGGTCAAAACCAGGAAATCAATCAAGGATTACACACAGGAGAACCAGCAGAGGTAAAGGCAACAGATGTACTGGAACATGCTGCTGGGGAAGGCAGCCTTTTATAGGCCAGGGACAGGTGCTAAGCATCCCGGAGTAACAAGCCTAACTCTAGCAGGTAGGAGAGCAGTCCAAGTACCACAGTGGCCCCTTTGGTGGAACAGTGGTACTGCAGTCTGGATACACATAATTATAAAGGCAAAGTCCAACAAAGTTCATGGCAGGCAGGAGCTTTAGGAGGCAGGTAGCATCCACAAGGGAGATGCTGCAGAGCAGCTGGAGGCTTTAAGGCATTATGTAATTTTTTTTTTTCTTCATTCATCTTAATCACACAAAGCCAGACATAGGCGTGGTGCACACCCAGAATCAGGAGGGCAACTTTGACTGTCCCCTTAGCATGCCTGTGTTGCTTTCTTATTTTGTCTTTTAGGCAACACTTAAAATATTGACACCTTTGTGAAATTTTCAAAATGAATAATAATGCAAAGTATATAGTCAAATGTGTTTATAAAAGACTTGTGCATACATACATATAGATAGAAATGTATTGGTCCTAGAGGTCAAAGAATAATAATAGAAAGCTACCTAGCGCCAATTCTTAATTGGAAGACTTAATAAACAGGTGGCAAAGTAGGAATGATAATGTCCTAAAAAAAATTATTTAGTACATATACTGGACTACAATATCTCGGACAATGATTTTAAGGTTGTTTAAACTTACAAAGACTTTGCTCCCAACCAAAAACAATATTACTGTTATCTGTTCTCAGACAACGTTCATGTAATTGAAGCCATGGTATTGACCTGCATTATGTTGTCCTCCCATAGTCTGCACTTTTCTGAGGCGGAGAACTGACGGTTGGAGAGTGCAGCCTCTCCGCCACCAGCTCAACCAGCATTTCCTCCTCCTGAGCAGTAAAATTTTACTGCCTCCAATTTGAAGCTGAAGAGGAGGAGCAAGAGGCCTGACTTGGGCCTGGTTGCTCTGGCTTGGCCATTTACTAAACAGGGTAAAAAGACAGTCATTAGTAAAAAAAATAATTAAATGCCCTGTAAACTGTCTCACATAGGACCTTTTTCTTACCAATAATTTCCAAGATAAAGTTCTGAACTCCTTTAAACATGTGATCAGAACTCATAAAATGACAGGGCTGAATGATTGTCTCTCCAGCTGTTACATAGAGTATGCACTTGTGTTCTTCTGTGATTGCATGTGTATGTGTATTGGGTGTTTCACTTTTGTTTGTATGTACTACTATGTTGCCTGTTTGTTCCACTAAATGTACACTGTTTTTGTTGTTCTAAAAAAAAAAAGATAAAAGGCTTAATGGCTGATATCATGACTTCCTTTACCTTCTTACCCTTATTTAACTATAACCTTAAATAACTGACACGAGACCTGAGTGTGGCAAATTGAAATAATTTATTTAAATATATTGGTGGAGAAGAGAGCAGTCAGTCAGACGTCTGCCAGGCAAAACCCAACTGTCCTAACATTTACCATTGGGACCTCATCAACTGGGACATCCAATCAAACCCCTGGGTTCAAGTGGGGGACAACAATTACACTTCAGGCGCACATATCTACCTTAGCGAGACACTGCTTCCCACACCCGCCCATCTACCAGGCTAGACGGAAAGCAACCACAGGGCAACCCACAGGGGCGGCATCTGTACCGAGACTATAGTCGATTCACTCGAAAAGAGGCGGGTTCAGCATGCCCACTACCATAATATGGGCCCAAATCACTGGCCGCTGACTGTACTGCGTGGTCTGTCCACACCCGGATCTCTAAGAGCCGTGGCCCGCCACCATACTTACACCTACCTATAGCACACTCCTAGATGTCTCCTACAAACATAGCCAGTGCCCTCATTGCTCAAACAAACTCCAACCGGCCTATAGAGGAACAGGCATAGGAATCTAATTTGCAGGTGCTCCATCCGTCAGCCACCTTTTAGGTGGCTGACAGATGGAGTCAGGACAACATGGGACCAACTATCTTTCATATCACAACTGCCCCCCTGCCTTTCAGGAAAAAAACGACAGACCCTCCTGGGAATTACATCGGACCAGCATAGGAGCAGGACACACCAGGAGGCATGGACCCAAGCTAGGTCAGATTGCATGAATAACATAAGATCCATAGCTTTACAGCGTCCCAAATCACTCCCCCGAATGCATCACAAAGATATGAGGCATCCAATGACTAGCCATATCAGCTTCCAGGAGCACCCTAAACCCGGGCCATCGTAAACCCCTTTAACCTCTCCCATAGACCACTACTGACCCTGGAAACGGAAAGCTGTCCCCAGCTGCCCTATGCAACGCAGCCCATTGGGCCTCTAAGTGTACCATCACCCAAATCTGCAGCAGGGTCCGGTGGTCTGTAAGACAGGAAAGAAACCAAAATTTTAGCATACATAAGCAGCGGCAAATTAAAAACAGGCATAGTTGGGAAAAGGAAATTGAAAAAGAAAGAAAGAATAGAGAGACCAGTGGAGAACCTTACACACCCAGGAGCACCAGCAGCTCACCATACCAGAGGTGTACACATTCACAAGGCAAAAGAGGAAGCAAAAGCGGGAGCGGAAGACACAAGCGAAAAGGTAAAACCATAAAACCTTGTGGTGCCAAGTGCCAATCATGCCCACATTTTACAGGAAAAAATGGACAAATCCCTTCACGTCCTGCCTCCAAAGGCAGCAAGCAGCTGTAACCCTGTGTCATCGCAGCAGCAAGAGTAAGGCAAGGAAAGTAGAAAGTGAAAGCCGCACATAGTTCTTGTAAACATTAGTGTTCCATCTGCCTAGCGCCTAAACATATTGCACAGAAGCGACACCAAACTCTGCAGACGTGGCGCCCCAGTTCTAGAAGGTATGGATGCTGAATTGAACAGCTATCCAAGCCTAGTGCAACTCATGTCTGCTGGAAAAAAACACCAGAAACGGGTATCTGGTAAGGGAAGAACCATCACCACTCCCTCCTCTACGGGCCACCAGCTGAAGGCCGTCGAATTCAACGACAGTTGGAACTGGTCATACAGAGAAACCAACCCTGGGCGCTAATTTGATCCAGCGTTCCTTACCCAGCTGGTCTGATTTGAACCTGCAAAAAGGCATACTTTATTAAAGGGAAAGAATGCCTTTTGGCAGATGACACAAAGATATGCAACAGGGTAGACACACCAGGAGCGATAAAACAAATGATTGATGATCTTGGTAGACTAGAGGAATGGTTAAGAGAGTGGCAGCTACAGTTTAATGCCCAAAAAATGCAAAATCATGCACTTGGGTCTCAAAAACTCAAAGACTAAATATAGTATTAATGGCTCTATAATGGAAATTACTGAGGAGGAAAGGGATCAAGAAGTCACTATTTCAGGTTACTTAAAGGCAGGTAAGCAATGCAACAAAGCAATGAGGAAGGCAAGTGAGATGCTTGGTTGCATAGGGAGAGGAATCAGTATCAGAAGGAAAGAAGTAATAATGCCACTGTATAGGTCATTGGTACGACTTCATCTAGATACTGTGTTGAATTGTGGAGGCCATGGGCTAGATTTACTAAGCTGCGGGTTTGAAAAAGTGGGGATGTTGCCTATAGCAACCAATCAGATTCTAGCTTTCATTTATTTAGTACCTTCTACAAAATGATAGCTAGAATCTGATTGGTTGCTATAGGCAACATCCCCACTTTTTCAAACCCGCAGCTTAGTAAATCTAGCCCCATATCTCCAGAAGGATATAAATACATTAGAAACTGTACAAAGAAGGGCAACTAAAGTGGTGCATGGCCTACAGCACAAAACTTACCTGGAAGGACTAAAATAACTTAATATGTATAGTTTGGAGCAGAGAAGGGAAAGGGGGGGACATGATAGAAACTTTCAAATATATTAAGGGTTTGAACAAGGCACATGAGGGAAACATTTTTCAAAGGAAGAGAAGTATTAGAACGTGAGGACATGCACTGAAACTGGATGGAAGTAGTTTCAGAGGAAATTTGAGGTAAAACTACTTCTCAGAAAGGGTAGTGGATAAGGGGAATAGCCTCCCATCAGATGTGGTAGAGGCTAATACAGTAGAGCAGCTTAAACATGCTTGAGATAGACATAAGAATATCCTTATAAAGAATAAGGGATCAAATAAGGTTTAAGGTTACCATAGGTTAATAAAACAATGGGCAGACTAGATGGGCCAAGCGGTTCTTATCTGCCGTCGAATTCTATGTTTATATGTTTCTATGTAATCTCCTCACTGTACCGCTGACCAGGGAGTGTGCAAGCACTACATGCAATCACTTTGCCCATCTGAGACCCACAATACAATATCACAAAGGCAGCGCGAACCAGGGAACTCTCATACGCATCGTGCGCCATTGCGTGGAAATCCCTGGAATAAGGAGTAACCCCTAACACGCCTGCCATGCCTAAATCGTAACCATAAGGGACCACAGTGTAAATGCTGTGCACCAGAGAATATAAATGAAGTGAGCAAAGCAAAGACTAAGGGACTGCAGCGCCATAGGAGATTGCATTGTAAATATTGTATATCAGATGAATCAAATGCCCAGGCTATAGTGCAAATCCAATTACTTCAAGCAAAGCCCGCTCTCTCAGAATTAATGCCTGTGTCCAAGCTGAAAATGTGGAAGCCAGAAATACCGGGCTACTTTTACACCGTGCTCCAGCAGACCCAATGATTACCCCAATAACAGTGATCAGGATCAGTGGCTCCTATCAAGGCTACAAGGATGATTCTTGTCTCAATTCCTATAGGCTAGAAACACCACCTCCATAATATCACTTCAATCAATACAACTAAGGTCCCAACCCAGATCCATAACTAGGAGCAGGAAGGGCCTCCATGCTGCAAGGCATACCACCTATCCCACAGGGTATGAGATCAACCCCACTTATCCACTCGACCAATCCCTGTTCAGTAACTGCAGACAGCTAAATTTGCATTGGAAATATTAATGGGTCTGTGTGACCCATTCCTGAAAACATATCTTACTGTGCAGCATGGGGAAGTAAACCAGGGAAGAAGTAGGGCTGCGACACCAGGGCACCAGGGCTTGAAGGCCCACTCCTGTAGGAGGAAAAAGGTGGCAGTGTCGCTAACAGAGGAGCCACTTCCAAAATATTGTCAGGGGCCGGATCCAAATTGAAATACTGTCCATCTCCACTGACTGCCCAAGGAAAGCATAATACCATACGTAAGGAAATACTCTGAAAGTACAGCCCCTTTGTGTTCAACTATTACCTATTGCTGATAGACAATAGGGGGTAAATGTATTATGCTGCGATTTTTTCAACTTGCCAGAAATCGGCGACTTTGCAGCTAAAATTTAAAGTGGCGATGGCTTGTAAAGACTTGTAAAGGCAAACTTGCCTTTACAAGCCATCTCCACTTTAAATTTTAGCTGCAAAGTCGCCGATTTCCAGCGAGTTGAAAAAAATCGCAGCATAATACATTTACCCATAGGTCTCTGCAAGCAACTATATCCAAATGCCCTGTACCTTTGTAAATTAAGTCTAAAATTCAGCAAGTTCTGTCCTGGACACTCTACAAACCTAATAGCTTCATACGAGGAGCATTGCTTGACCACGTGAACCCAGCAGTGCAATGCATACCCTATGTGTTTCTTTATCATCATAAACTACATGCATCTGTATCCAAACCCTATATCCTTATCCATATTCTGTCACTGCATATGTATCTGTATCTGTCCACGTACCTGTATTTTCATAAACACCAAACTATTCACTTGACAGAAAAATAGAAAATTTAAATAAAAAACCTATCACCCAGATGCAGATAGATCAGCATAAACAGACATTGTGTAATATAAATCTGAGTGACGTTGCCCTTGCACTTCGCAGCTAAAACAAGTTTGTTCCCCCATGTTATTAGTGTAATCAGCATGCACAGGTCTGCTCAGAAATAAAGTTCATATGCCATAATTTCCTTGACACGTCCTGAGAATATTCGGCGAGTGGAGCTGAAGAAAAACTTAGATCAGGCGGATAGCACCATGGCGCCTAAAGTGATATATATTGGATGGTACTATCCTTAATAAAAGATAACCTGTTATCTCAAAGACCATAGCACACCTAGCAAAATATTGTAAGTCCACTGCGAATTACTGTTAGGGAAATGTATCACAAAGATCATCTGCCTCCTTTATCAACACAGATGACACAAACTGGTACTGTCTTTCCCAGTTCATTGGGTACTTCTCCAGAAATTGTCCCTCTCTGTGTAATACCATTTCATTGGTCACTCTTTTAACAGAACCTCCTGGAAATAACCTAGTTCAAGTGTAGATCAGAATCCCCAACCTGATCGCCTGCAAACTATTCCTCAAAATAAAAAATGGCCAAGGTTGGCACAAGAAACCCATATGGCCCCTGTTGGCAGAATACTCCAGAATACCTACGCATATGCAAGAACAATCCCACATATACCGAATAAGTGAACCAGGAGGAGCCCGAGGTGCCGATAACCACCATCAACTGAATGCTATAGGGAAAATTATAATGTAATAACTCCTAGCCCCAGGAAAAAGTATGCCCCTAATGCTTTAGTACATTATAACTCTGCACTTACTGTGTCAAAATCGAGAATAGAGAGAACTTGCTAAGGACACACCCGACTCTAAACCTGAAAGCTATGTTGCCCAGCCGGCAGCGCTTCCATAACATAAAATGTATACAATGCCCTTTCTTATAGTAGATCCTATCCGTATGAACTGCATCTGTAACCAGGACAAAATGAAGTGTAAGAAAACGTGCATACATATACTGATATACTCAGAGTGTATGGAGATGTGCCAGTACAAAAATATACATCACAATTATATTATGGACAGTCAACCATCACATAAAATTTCATATAAGTTCAGCAGGGTGTGACTGGATCACTGATAAATAACTTATGGTATAAATTTATTTAAAGGAAATAGCACAGGGTGCTTATTTATATAATTGCACATGCACTTATTTTTGATATTGTGTATATTTTGGTAAGGGAAATCTTAAACCAGGGGAAGAAATTTGTTTCTTGTTTAACCTTGCTATAGGAGTTGCATTATTTCTTAAGGTATCTATCTGATACAATAAGCCTTTGTGGATGGAAGTCTTTTGTGTGCTAAGATATGGGGAATTGACTTGTTTTGGGTTTGTACCTTTCTTTGGGAATGTGTATTGTGGACTGTCTGAAGAAGGGGCCCCATGCTAATTAGATCTTTTTATGTGTGAAGGTTCAACATTGAAGGCAGGAACTTTTAATTAAGACTGGCTCCTAGATTCTCTGCATCTGAAAGCCAGATGCAGGACACCACAGCATCTCTAGAATTTCATAGATAAGTGTAAATATTGTTGGCCTTGCAAAGCATGTAAATCCATGTTTGTGTAAACACATCGCATCCTGATTCTAAAAATAGCCTGTGTCCAAATCAGTATAAAAAGCACTGTCTTGTAAACTGAAATGTTCTTCTTGTTTCATCTGACCTGATCACTGTTATCTTCAACCAGTGTGAGAGCAAATAAACATCACTTGCTTCAAAAGACCTGCTTGAAAGCAGGTTCAATATTGCTGTATTTCTGTGACCTGCAGATTAGACCCTAAATCTAATCTGTTCTCCGGCTGTTTCTGAGGTTGGACCCAGCTTTTCCAGTAACACCGCTCTGCCTGCTGCCCTGCAGCACTGGTCAGTGTGATAGGCCAGGGGGGATCCAATCACAGCACCCCTGATCCATAGTAAGAGGTCAGGAGTACTAGCCCAGGTATACCAGCAATGGAGTACACTCACAGCTTCAGTTACCTAGAAAAAACCCGGTACTGGATGCCAGTAAGGAGTCCAGTGGTTGCAGCATTTGTATGCCCCTCCTACTGTGGCAAGAGGGCGCATTTGGGATAACAAAAGGGAACGGTGGCAAAGTAAGCCCAGCCAGTTCCCAGCAGCAACAGACAGGGTGGCGTAGGTGGTCCATCCTGTCACACAGGGATTCTGCTACAAAACCTGCAAATCCTGTCACAAAGGCATTAATGAACAGTCTATTGATACAATCCCTAATAGGCATATCCCTACATGTTATATAAGCAATTGGCTCATGTAATATATGTTAATGAGACCAGTAGAGGTTACACATCGGGGGCCCTGACACTGCCGGCCTCAAGCAGAGGTGTAGCATTATAAGAAATTTACACCTGTGGTAGGGGGTAGGAATGTTGGCAGAAAAACTGCGATGGGCCCTGCATGTGGAAGCTGTGGGCAGACACCTCTTTCCCTGCATGCGTTTAGTGGGCGCACTTATAACTGTGGGCACTGCTGCCAGTGAAGGGGAAGGGACACAACCTTATTGAGTATTTTCAAATCAGTATCCCCATTTAAATACAATAGGTGAGGACAGCATGTAAGTAGCATCCCAATGTATGCAAGCTATAAGGCAGCACCTTAAAAGCACATGTCCGTGAAAATAAGCCCTTTTTATTTTTTGTTAAATTGACATTTGAAGTAAATACATAAAGCGGTTCACATGTCCCCTTATTGCCATGAGCTATGTGTCTGCCTAGATGGACAAATAAGATGTGGCAAGTAGTGAAAAAAACAGCCCATGTGCAACAGAACTTCTATGTACACTGCATATGTCAGTGACCTGCATGATCCTAAGTGGCTAAAGAAGAACTGCAGGGGAATGGAATCCTTGTTGTATGATGAGTGCAAAGATTGATATCACATAACATCTTAATTAATCTGAAAATTGCTACACATGTATAAGCACTGACCCACACACCATTGAATGGCTGGCAGGGGGAAGTGAAAAAGCACAGAGGAAAATGATGAAGACTAGAATAGGTGCTAGCAAGATAAGCTACAGGCAAAACCCTCTTGGAATACAATAGTTATCATAACTATACAGCCATAATAGTACATTTAGCTCTGTGCCTCCTGCAGCCCAACATTTGAAATCAAGAGGAGAAAGGCAATCCTGTGTCTAAACTTTAAGGAAGAGAAGGCTGAAATGAATGGGGTGCTAGACAGTACAGTTATGTGGAACTAAACAGGAAGGAAAAAACAGTAAAAGACAGGAGAGGTTTTAGAATAAAGAAAGTGAAAGAACTAGACAAAGGGACAAAGCCACAGGATGGGAAATACAATGAAAAATGCAGCAAAGAGCAGACATAAATCACAGGATACTTATCCAGCAATGTCCAGAACTGCAGAGACTTATTAATTCTCTGCCCATCCCACTTAAAGACTCCGTCTACCCCACCCCTATGACACCAGACTTACTCCCATAGTTAACTATTAAACTTCAGAGAATAAACCAGTTTGAAGATACAGCCTCGGCTTTTAAATTGCCTTCAGGCTTCTTTCATCCCTCAGTTCTTATTTCCTTGCTTATTTGTACATTTCTTGCAAACATTACATTTTTAAGTAAACCCAAAAGGTACTTACATGAAAAGTAACTTAAAATCATATATGCCTTGAAGACTGAATAATACTGTGACTATGGATAACCAAAATCGACATCATCCTCCTTCTGGCCAGCATCCTCTACCACCCATGGAACCTCACTCCGGAAGGCAATACTGTTAACTATCACACACAGAGTTATCAAGTCGCACACAATATCCAGCACATACATAAGGGCTCAACCAAACCAGTCAAGGCAACGGAATTAGCTTTTAAAAGCCCAAAAGTCCATTCTATCTGGTTGAAATAGGTACAGAATTATATGCAACCTCTTGCTCTTTGTGTGGATGTAAAATTGGACTGAGGAGCCAAAGGCGTAAAGGGTAAGCATTTTTCCTTTGAAATAAAAGAGAAAGAAAAAATAGCATATGGGTATTGGGAGACAAAATTGAGTACAAATGATCCTATAACATGCAGGAAGCCAGATATGGTAGAAAACTGACGCTTTATGGGCACAAGGAACTCCTCATCGAGTTGCAGATAGATAAGATGATGGATACGCAATAGGAAAGCCCACAGCACCATCTTCAGCACATGACTAAATGTGGCCTTGGACAATCCTGCCGGAACACCCACTGTGGTCTGGAAAGACCCAAACACACAGAAGTGTAACACCGCCAAGAGTTTGGTCAGCGGTGGTATAGTGAGGATGTTGTGCAGAGGTTCTAGGTCACTCTGCATAATGCGCTGTGTGTCCTTGATGACATGAGGTGGAATCCGATAGCGATGGATCACCCCAGCATCTGACATCCCAAAGAGGCTGACACATGGCCTGAAGACACACTTCCTGGCTGGTGGCGGTGTGCCAGTTGTTGGTTTCGGAGGGGACGACATTTGTTGTCACATTTGTTGTCACCCTCTGAAGCATCATAGCTTGGGCATCATAGGTTGGGCTAAAAAATGGCTATATGTGAGAAAAATGGTGGGGGGAATACCTTATTGTCACAGCAATAGGGTTTCTGGGATCCTTGGGACTAACTGTGGCAGGGATGAAGTGGAAACTAGGAGGCCGAATTAAGCTCTTGCTCATAGAGGGAGTATGTGCTCTATTTGTGTTTTCCAGATGACAGGAGGAGGAATGATGGACTGGACTCTGTAATAGATTAACTAACTGGATTTGGACCTGGTGGACTGGAACCTGTACGTAGGGACAGAGGGACTGAACCTACAGCCAGAGACTCAGTACCCCCAAAGATCCAGAAACTCAGAAGATTAATGTACCAAAACTGGGACTGGGAAGGCTCAGAACTCAGGCAGCGGACTATCAGGGGTGTCTGCCTTCTGAACTGGATAATCCTGGTCCCTGGCAACTCAAAACTCAGAACCTTCATGAAACCTTGAACTGGAAATCAGTTCCCAGAAACACAGAGATGGCACCAGTAGTTGGAAGACGCAGAGTTTTAACTTACCACCCAAAATAAAACCCGTATTCAAATGGAAATGTTTCTTCAGATCTACTTGTACTTGAATGAGTATGTACATGAATACAATTTTTTTCCCTTTGCGATCCTTAATAAATCAGTCCCTCTGTGTATTAAAAAATACATAAGAAACAATTTAATAGCAATTCAGTTTAATAAACAGTGTAATGTTAGAAATAGTTTAAAACAAAACATTACACTTAGAAACAAAACCGCTTTGCTAATGTATGCAACTTTATATATACATTTAAAACAAATATGACAATGCTAATGTATGCAACTTTGTATATACATTTAAAGCAAATATAGCAATGGTAACGTATGCAACTATATCTATACATTTAAAACAAATATAGCAGTTCTAATGTATGCAACTATGTCTATACATTTAAAACAAATATAGTAATGTTAATGTATGCAACTATGTCTATACATTTAAAACAAATATAGCAATGCTAATGTATGCAAATATGTCTATACATTTAAAACAAATATAGCAATGCTAATGTACGCAAAATGCTTTCAAAGTGCAGGAAAAAACAATTTAAAACATCTGCACATACTAACATATTAATGCTTTTTAAAGCTACTGAGATGCACATGTGAAAGTTTCAGCTACCTCTTCAGCATGGTATGCATACAGCTTGTTAGAAACAAAATGGTACAATAAGTGTTCTCCTCCATTGGTGTTATATAATGTTGTTTGATGAGATGAGTGGTGTTAGGTGTGCAGGTGAATTGGCAATCATCCCATTATATTGTGAGAGGCAATGCCTTGTTTGGTCATCACTATCATCCATCAGTTATACCTGGCCTGGGGTTGTGGCAAACCATACATTTGAAAAGAAGCGTTCTTACAACAATGCCAGGATTTGAATAGACCACATCTCTGTTAGAACTTGTTTACTGTACTTCTCTGCCCCTTTCCTTCCATGCACCGCATCTGAATTTGTAGGCAGTCGTAAATGTCACTTGCGATTGGAAATTAATTTCATACAATTGCGTAAGGTTCGCTTCTGAGCATGCTCAGAGGTATTTTACGGAAGACATGCTATGCAAATGGCGAACGTCTGAACATGAATCAGGCCAACTATCTGCTATTTTTATTGCACTTGTGATGTCTCAATTCACTTCCACGTATCTCAGAAAGTACATGCATTTTTGGTTATCTTTTAGTTTGTAACAATGACATTCAACTAGCAGATCAACCACAGGATTTGTGCATCTTTTCAAAGTCCTTTCATAGAAAACCCATTATATAATTCATTACACCTCTGTCTCTCCTCTTTAAATCCCTCCCTCTGAGCAACTGTTTGTGCCAAAGAGAGTGAACATTGCCTTAGTTGGCTCCAAGAGTTTGACCTTAACTGCACTTTCTGACTACACTTGTCTGCTGCTCTGAAGTATAGCTTGTACCTTAGCTCTACTTTCCTGCTCTATATACCTGATTATTGTTACTTTTCGGATATGTTTTGTGTTCTGGTACCTCCCAGACTTTTCTGTTATCAGCCTCCTAATAAGACTCTGATGGGGCTTTGACCAGCTTCTGCAGGGCAGTCCCAGGAGCTTTGTGGGTTTTCTATTATAACTAGAAAATTTGCTAGACTTAAAGGAGCCAGTGCTAATTGCCAAATGCACAGAAGGTTCCTCACGCAGATCTTTGCATCCAGAGGTGTCACTTTAGGGACAGAAAGTTAATTTTCATTGTTCGAGAGTGGAAGTCTAAATTAGTGGTATTTACTTTTCTTGTAGTTATAATAATGCTTAAAAATAGCAATATTTGCATTTAAAAGTACAATTCGTACACTAACGTTTATGGCAGATTCTATAAAGGATGAGAAGGATATAATTATAGCTGATGCCTCAGGCAGCAGAATAGATAGGCAGACCTCTGAAGATGGTGTATTAATGTTTACACAAAACATATTCTAAAATTCAGACTTTATTCTCCCTTTTGATTTCAAGATTATGGGCAGCATAATTAGTTAGCACTTCTGCCTTACAGCACTGAGGTCATGAGTTCAATTCCTGACCATGGCCTTATCTGTGAGGACTTTGTATGTTCTCCCTGTGTTTGAGTGGGTTTCCTCCGGGTGCTCCGGTTTCGTCCGAGTTCTCCGGTTTCCTCCCACACCCCAAAAACATACCGGTAGGTTAATTGGCTGTTAGCAAATTTACCTTAGTCTGTGTGTGTGTGTGTGTTAGGGAATTTAGACTGTAAGCCCCAATGTGGCAAGGACTGATGTGAGTGAGTTCTCTGTACAGCGCTGCGGAATTAGTGTCGCTATATAAATAAATGGTGATGATGATGATGATGATGATGAAGTTTATAGTTGTTGTCCTAAACTCAGAGGAAATTCTAAGAAGGTTTGATTTTATATTGACTACAATGTTCTTATGGATTATTATTATTGGTGTTTATGACTCAGGTAAAGAGAATTAGACAACAGAGAAGGAGGCAAAATCAAATGAACTAGTCAGAAACCATATAAGCAATGGCAGTACAAAATCAGCAGTTAAAGGTCATGGTTGGTAGAGTACAATCATGGTCAAAGGTTCAGTCAGAGTTAGTACATAAATAGGATAATAGCAGAATGATGCGTACTCAGATAAGAGCTTAATATATAACTGATAATTTGTGAGCAACCATTTATACATAGTGGGCCTGATTCAGATTAAGCCATATGCCCATTTGAACTGCACATGCTCAGAAAGTGATTGTATGCAACTGCGGATATTCAGACTTGTAACTTTTTCTCTTACAACTCCTTACACCTGAAGAGGTGTGACAGGGGATGGAGGGACTGTTCTGACATAGGTAATGTACAGTACGGGTGCAATTGCATTCAGATTCAGACTGGGATGTAGTCATAGACTGAAAAAGTGTTTTTATTTATCTGTTGCCAAGGGAAGCTGTAAGTAGCGGATTGATGAAATGATGAACACCTGGGCTAGCAAACCATTTGTAATTCGTCTATTGTGAATGATCTGCAGATTCTTATTGAGACTTTAGTAGACACTCAGCCATAGATTAGGATTTTCTGGTTTTATTGTAGCTAGGGATGAGCGCACTCGGATTTATGAAATCCGAGCCCACCCGAACGTTGCCGATCCGAGTCGGATCCGAGACAGATCCGGGTATTGGCGCCAAATTCAAATCTGAAACTGAGGCTCTGACTCATAATCCCATTGTCGGATCTCGCGATACTCGGATCCTATAAATTCCCCGCTAGTCGCCGCCATCTTCACTCGGGCATTGATCAGGGTAGAGGGAGGGTGTGTTAGGTGGTCCTCTGTCCTGGTAGATCTCGTGCTGTGCTGTTTAGTTCTGTGCTGTGCTGTTTAGTTCTGTGCTGTGCTGTGCTGTGCTGTGCTGTGCTGTGCTGTGATCTGCAGTATCAGTCCAGTGGTGCTGTGTGCTGTGCTCTGTCCTTCTGAGGTCAGTGGTGCTGCTGGGTCCAGTGCTGTGTCCTGTTCAGTCCAGTGGTGCTGTGTCCTGTGCTCTGTGCTTCTAAGGGCATAGTTATTTCCCCAATATTCCCCTGTGTTTAAAAAAATAAAAAAAAGTTATTTAAAAAAATACCAAAAACTAATTTAATTTTTTTTAATTACCACAAAATTTGCACAACCAATCCTGCAGTATAAGCCCATTGGTACTGCAATATTACCAAGTTCACACATTCAGCAGTAAAAGTCCAGTGGTACTGCAATATTACAAAGTTTACACATTCTGCAGTATCAGTCCAGTGGTGCTGTGTCCTGTGCTCTGTCCTGCTGAGTTCCGTAGTGCTGCTGGGTCCTGTGCCGTGTCCTGTTCAGTCCAGTGGTGCTGTGTCCTGTGCTCTGTGCTTCTAAGGGCATAGTTATTTCCCCATTATTCCCAAGTTTTTAAAAAATAAAAAAAAAGTAAAAAAAAAATTACAATTAAAAATTAAAAAAAAAATATATATAATTATAACCAAATTTGCAAAACCAATCCAGCAGTATAAGTCCATTGGTACTGCAATATTACAAAGTTCACACATTCTGCAGTATCAGTCCAGTGGTGCTGTGTCCTGTGCTCTGTCCTGCTGAGTTCCGTAGTGCTGCTGGGTCCTGTGCCCTGTCCTGCTGAGTTCGGTAGTGCTGCTGGGTCCTGTGCCGTGTCCTGTTCAGTCCAGTGGTGCTGTGTCCTGTGCTCTGTGCTTCTAAGGGCATAGTTATTTCCCCATTATTCCCAAGTTTTTAAAAAATAAAAAAAAAGTAAAAAAAAATAAAAAATTTAAAAAAAAAAATATATATAATAATTATAACCAAATTTGCAAAACCAATACAGCAGTATAAGTCCATTGGTACTGCAATATTACCAAGTTCACACATTCTGCAGTATCTTGTGCTACATATAATGGAGACCAAAAATTTGGAGGATAAAGTAGGGAAAGATCAAGACCCACTTCCTCCTAATGCTGAAGCTGCTGCCACTAGTCATGACATAGACGATGAAATGCCATCAACGTCGTCTTCCAAGCCCGATGCCCAATCTCGTAGTACCGGGCATGTAAAATCCAAAATGCCCAAGTTAAGAAAAAGTAGCAAAAAGAGAAACTTAAAATCATCTGAGGAGAAACGTAAAGTTGCCAATATGCCATTTACGACACGGAGTGGCAAGGAACGGCTTAGGCCCTGGCCCGTGTTCATGACTAGTGGTTCAGCTTCACCCACGGATCTTAGCCCTCCTCCTCCTCCCCCCCCCTACAAAAAATTGAAGAGAGTTATGCTGTCAGCAACAAAACAGCAAACAACTCTGCCTTCTAAAGAGAAATTATCACAAATCCACAAGGCGAGTCCAAGGATGTTGGTGGTTGTCAAGCCTGACCTTCCCATCACTGTACGGGAAGAGGTGGCTCGGGAGGAGGCTATTGATGATGTAGCTGGCGCTGTGGAGGAACTTGATGATGAGGATGGTGATGTGGTTATTGTAAATGAGGCACCAGGGGGGGAAACAGCTGATGTCCATGGGATGAAAAAGCCCATCGTCATGCCTGGTCAGAAGACCAAAAAATGCACCTCTTCGGTCTGGAGTTATTTTTATCCAAATCCAGACAACCAATGTATGGCCATATGTAGCTTATGTAAAGCTCAAATAAGCAGGGGTAAGGATCTTGCCCACCTAGGAATATCCTCCCTTATACGTCACCTGAATAACCTTCATAGTTCAGTGGTTAGTTCAGGAACTGGGGCTAGGACCCTCATCGGTACAGGGACACCTAACTCCCGTGGTCCAGTTGGATACACACCAGCAACACCCTCCTCGTCAACTTCCTCCACAATCTCCATCAGATTCAGTCCTGCAGCCCAAGTCAGCAGCCAGACTGAGTCCTCCTCAATACGGGATTCATCCGAGGAATCCTGCAGCGGTACGCCTACTACTGCCACTGCTGCTGTTGCTGCTGTTAGTCGGTCATCTTCCCAGAGGGGAAGTCGTAAGACCGCTAAGTCTTTCACAAAACAATTGACCGTCCAACAGTCGTTTGCCATGACCACAAAATACGATAGTAGTCACCCTATTGCAAAGCGTATAACTGCGGCTGTAACTGCAATGTTGGTGTTAGACGTGCGCCCGGTGTCCGCCATCAGTGGAGTGGGATTTAGAGGGTTGATGGAGGTATTGTGTCCCCGGTACCAAATCCCGTCGAGATTCCACTTCACTAGGCAGGCGATACCAAAAATGTACAGAGAAGTACGATCAAGTGTCCTCAGTGCTCTTAAAAATGCGGTTGTACCCACTGTCCACTTAACCACGGACATGTGGACAAGTGGTTCTGGGCAAACGAAGGACTATATGACTGTGACAGCCCACTGGGTAGATGCATCCCCTTCCGCAGCAACAGCAACAGCTGCATCAGTAGCAGCATCTACAAAATGGCTGCTCATGCAAAGGCAGGCAACATTGTGTATTACAGGCTTTAATAAGAGGCACAACGCTGACAACATATTAGAGAAAATGAGGGAAATTATCTCCCAGTGGCTTACCCCACTTAGACTCTCATGGGGATTTGTGGTGTCAGACAATGCCAGCAACATTGTGCGGGCATTAAATATGGGCAATTTCCAGCACGTCCCATGTTTTGCCCACACCATTAATTTGGTGGTGCAGCATTACCTCAAGAGTGACAGGGGTGTGCAGGAGATGCTTGCGGTGGCGCGCAAAATTGCTGGACACTTTCGGCATTCAGCCAGTGCCTACCGCAGACTAGAGGCACATCAAAAAAGCATGAACCTGCCCTGCCATCACCTCAAACAAGAGGTTGTGACGCGCTGGAACTCCACCCTCTATATGCTGCAGAGGATGGAGGAGCAGCAAAAGGCCATTCAGGCCTACACAGCCACCTACGACATAGGCAAAGGAGTGGGGATGCGCCTCAGTCAAGCGCAGTGGAGACTGATTTCCGTGTTGTGCAAGGTTCTGCAGCCATTTGAACTTGCCACACGAGAAGTCAGTTCCGACACTGCCAGCTTGAGTCAGGTGATTCCCCTGATCAGGCTGTTGCAGAAGCAGCTGGAGAAAGTGAGGGAGGAGCTGGTAAGCCGTTGCGATTACACCAAGCATGTAGCTCTTGTGGATGTAGCCCTTCGTACGCTTTGCCAGGATCCGAGGGTGGTCACTCTTTTAAAGTCAGAGGAATACATTCTGGCCACCGTGCTCGATCCTCGGTTTAAAGCGTATGTTGTGTCTCTGTTTCCGGCGGACACAAGTCTACAGCGGTGCAAAGACCTGCTGGTCAGGAGATTGTCCTCTGAAGAGGACCGTGACATGCCAACAGCTCCACCCTCATTTTCTTCCACATCTATGGCTGCGAGGAAAAAGCTCAGTTTTCCCAAAAGAGGCACTGGCGGGGATGCTGATAACATCTGGTCCGGACTGAAGGACCTGCCAACCATTGCAGACATGTCTACTCTCGCTGCATTGGATGCTGTCACAATAGAAAAAATTGTGGATGATTACTTTGCTGACACCATCCAAGTAGACATGTCAGACAGTCCATATTGTTACTGGCAGGAAAAAAAGGCAGTTTGGAAGCCCCTGTACAAACTGGCTCTATTTTACCTGAGTTGTCCCCCCTCCAGTGTGTACTCGGAAAGAGTTTTTAGTGCAGCGGGGAACCTGGTCAGTGAGCGGCGAAGGAGGTTGCTTCCTCACAACGTTGAAAAAATGATGTTTATAAAAATGAATAATCAATTCCTCAATGAAGTACAGCACTGCCCTCCAGATAGTACAGAGGGACCTGTGGTTGTGGAGTCCAGCGGGGACGAATTGATAATGTGTGATGAGGAGGAAGTACACACTGTAGGGGGAGAGGAATCAGAGGTTGAGGATGAGGACGACATCTTGCCTCAGTAGAGCCTGTTTAGTCTGTACAGGGAGAGATGAATAGCTTTTTTGGTGTGGGGGTCCAAACAAACCAATCATTTCAGCCAAAGTTGTTTGGTAGGCCCTGTCGCTGAAATGATTGGTTTGTTAAAGTGTGCATGTCCTATTTCAACAACATAAGGGTGGGTGTGAGGGCCCAAGGACAATTCCATCTTGGACCTTTTTTCTTTGCATTATATGACCAATCAACAGTCGTTTGCCATGTTCAAAAAGTAAAACCAAATTTAAAAAAATTCAAGAAATTAAACCAAAAGTAAAATGCCGTGTCATAATTTAAAACAAGAGGTATTGACGTGCTCTAAAACTACTGTATTGTTGTTTATATTTTATAAACACTACACTTGAAAGCTTGAGTCTTTCAATAAAAAAGTAACTGTCCATTGCACGAATATTTGCAACAGGGACAATTTTAGGGTTAAGAAAGTCAACTAATAACACTTCGACGCTGTCTGTCTTTATAAACACTACACTTGGAAGTTGGAGGAGGTATTGTAGCCCCGGCACCAAATTTACTACCGGGGCCACTCCACTGTGCAGTCCATATTTAGGTGTATCAGATATTAAACAACGGTGACAGTTGATGCCCAATTTTTTAATTATATTGTGGCCTCGGTACCAAATTGTGTACCGGGGCCACCACACTACGCAGTCCATACCCTTTTTTGGTGGAATTCTGACACGTGGAGGGTTTTTTAATTATATTGTGGCCTCGGTACCAAATTGTGTACCGGGGCCACCACACTACGCAGTCCAGATACTTGTTTGGTGGAATTCAGACCAGTTGAGGGTTTTATTATTATATTGTGGGGACCACTCTATCTATACCACACTACAACTCTATACCACTCTATTTAATACTTTAATTCTATTTAATACTTTAATTCTATTTCATACTTTAATTATATTTAATACTTTAATTCTATTTCATACTTTAATTCTATTTAATACTTTAATTCTATTACTAATTACCATAAAGAGGAACTGCCGCTTCTATTTAATACTTTAATTCTATTAGTAGTTACCATAAAGAGGAACAAAATAAACCAATTTTACCAAAAGTATAATATGACTTAGACTTACAAACACTACACTTGAAAGATGGTGCCTTTAAATGAAAAAGTCAGTCTTCATTGCACGACTATGTGCAACAGGGACAGTTTTTTGGTTTACAAAGTCAACCAATAACACTTGGACCCTGTCTGTCTTTAACATACTTGATGGGATCTCAATGACAAATTGTCTGTACCATGTTTGGAGGAGGTATTGTGGCCCCGGTATCAAATTGTGTACCGGGGCCACCACACTACGCAGTCCATACCCTTTTTTGGTTGAATTCTGACACGTGGAGGGTTTTTTAATTATATTGTGGCCTCGGTACCAAATTGTGTACCGGGGCCACCACACTACGCAGTCAAGATAGATAGATGCGTATCATAGATAAAGTACATTCAGTGGTGTGGGGCAAATTGAAAAATATTCAAAATGCACTGACATTATCAAAAACAAGAGGTTGTCACACGCTAAAACTCCAACATGTATATGATGGAGAGGATGGAGGAGCAGCCGTATGTGTAGTGTAATGCAGACCTGTTGAAGGTTTTTTATATATTTTATTGTGGTGCCCAGTACCCACTCCTCTAGGCAGTCCAGGTACATTTATTGGTGCGAATCATAAAAGTTCAGGGTTTTTAATATATTGTGGTGACCCACTCCTCTACGCAGTCCAGGTACATTTATTGGTGCGAATCATAAACGTTCAGGGTTTTTAATATATATTGTGGTGACCCACTCATCTACGCAGTCCAGGTACATTTATTGGTGCGAATCATAAAAGTTCAGGGTTTTTAATATATATTGTGGTGACCCACTCCTCTACGCAGTCCAGGTACATTTATTGGTGCGAATCATACAAGTTGATGGTTTTCTTATTATATATCTTGTAGTGACCCACTCCTCTACGCAGTCCAGGTACATTTATTGGTGCGATTCATAAAAGTTCAGGGTTTTTAAGATATTGTGGTGACCCACTCCTCTACGCAGTCCAGGTACATTTATTGGTGCGATTCATAAAAGTTCAGGGTTTTTAATATATATTGTGGTGACCCACTCCTCTACGCAGTCCAGGTACATTTAATGGTGCGAATCATAAAAGTTCAGGGTTTTTAATATATATTGTGGTGACCCACTCCTCTACGCAGTCCAGGTACATTTATTGGTGCGATTCATAAAAGTTCAGGGTTTTTAATATATTGTGGTGACCCACTCCTCTACGCAGTCCAGGTACATTTATTGGTGCGAATCATACAAGTTGATGGTTTTCTTATTATATATCTTGTGGTGACCCACTCCTCTACGCAGTCCAGGTACATTTATTGGTGCGATTCATAAAAGTTCAGGGTTTTTAAGATATTGTGGTGACCCACTCCTCTACGCAGTCCAGGTACATTTATTGGTGCGATTCATAAAAGTTCAGGGTTTTTAATATATATTGTGGTGACCCACTCCTCTACGCAGTCCAGGTACATTTATTGGTGCGAATCATACAAGTTGATGGTTTTCTTATTATATATCTTGTGGTGACCCACTCCTCTACGCAGTCCAGGTACATTTATTGGTGCGATTCATAAAAGTTCAGGGTTTTTAAGATATTGTGGTGACCCACTCCTCTACGCAGTCCAGGTACATTTATTGGTGCGAATCATAAAAGTTCAGGGTTTTTAATATATATTGTGGTGACCCACTCCTCTACGCAGTCCAGGTACATTTATTGGTGCGAATCATAAAAGTTCAGGGTTTTTAATATATATTGTGGTGACCCACTCCTTTACGCAGTCCAGGTACATTTATTGGTGCGATTCATAAAAGTTCAGGGTTTTTAATATATTGTGGTGACCCACTCCTCTACGCAGTCCAGGTACATTTATTGGTGCGATTCATAAAAGTTCAGGGTTTTTAATATATTGTGGTGACCCACTCCTCTACGCAGTCCAGGTACATTTATTGGCGCGAATCAAACAAGTTGATGGTTTTCTTATTATATATATTGTGGTGACCCACTCCTCTACGCAGTCCAGGTACATTTATTGGTGCGAATCATAAAAGTTCAGGGTTTTTAATATATATTGTGGCGACCCACTCCTCTACGCAGTCCAGGTACATTTATTGGTGCGAATCATAAAAGTTCAGGGTTTTTAATATATATTGTGGTGACCCACTCCTCTACGCAGTCCAGGTACATTTATTGGTGCGATTCATAAAAGTTCAGGGTTTTTAATATATTGTGGTGACCCACTCCTCTACGCAGTCCAGGTACATTTATTGGTGCGAATCATACAAGTTGATGGTTTTCTTATTATATATCTTGTGGTGACCCACTCCTCTACGCAGTCCAGGTACATTTATTGGTGCGATTCATAAAAGTTCAGGGTTTTTAAGATATTGTGGTGACCCACTCCTCTACGCAGTCCAGGTACATTTATTGGTGCGATTCATAAAAGTTCAGGGTTTTTAATATATATTGTGGTGACCCACTCCTCTACGCAGTCCAGGTACATTTATTGGTGCGAATCATACAAGTTGATGGTTTTCTTATTATATATCTTGTGGTGACCCACTCCTCTACGCAGTCCAGGTACATTTATTGGTGCGATTCATAAAAGTTCAGGGTTTTTAAGATATTGTGGTGACCCACTCCTCTACGCAGTCCAGGTACATTTATTGGTGCGAATCATAAAAGTTCAGGGTTTTTAATATATATTGTGGTGACCCACTCCTCTACGCAGTCCAGGTACATTTATTGGTGCGAATCATAAAAGTTCAGGGTTTTTAATATATATTGTGGTGACCCACTCCTCTACGCAGTCCAGGTACATTTATTGGTGCGATTCATAAAAGTTCAGGGTTTTTAATATATTGTGGTGACCCACTCCTCTACGCAGTCCAGGTACATTTATTGGTGCAAATCATAAAAGTTCAGGGTTTTTAATATATATTGTGGTGACCCACTCCTCTACGCAGTCCAGAAAGATACCTTGTTGCAACGTTTTGGACTAATAACTATATTGTGAGGTGTTCAGAATACACTGTAAATTAGTGGAAATGCTTGTTATTGAATGTTATTGAGGTTAATAATAGCCTAGGAGTGAAAATAAGCCCAAAAACTTGATTTTTAAACTTTTTATGTTTTTTTCAAAAAAAATCCGAATCCAAAACCTTAAATCCGAACCGAGACCTTTCGTCAAGTGTTTTGCGAGACAAATCCGAACCCCAAAAATAACGAAAATCCGGATCCAAAACACAAAACACGAGACCTCAAAAGTCGCCGGTGCACATCCCTAATTGTAGCAAAGAAAAACTATTTTTTTGCATGTATGAAGGTAAGTTGTTCCTGCTGTATTAGGTAGCTCATTCAAGTTTATATAATGCTTCATAGCAATTCATAGCAATTGCATTCATAACATGCAAAATAAAAGGTTTTAAAGCTGGACATAAGGGGCTGAGAGGTGTGCCTATTGTCAAGCGGACACATCTGCTACTCATTCAGACCTGGTGCATCTTCAACTCTGATTACAGCGTACATACACATACACTTGTGTGCAGCTTTTTCAATCTCAAGGTACACTTACGCGTACATGTGCTTATCAGAGTGTATGCCTAGACCAAGTACTGAGTATTGTGATGGACACACCCTCCTGGCAACTAATATGCTACCCTACAGACACAATGCCCAACAGGGGGCATAAATGACAAGAAAACAGGAGCATTTATGCCTAGGAAGTTGATGAACTGGTACATTTATTTAAAAGAATTAAGAATCAATTACTGTATATGCCTTCATTTAAAAATGACTAAGGAAGAAATCAATCTCTACAATGTTTGTGTCTGGTATATGCTACATGTGTGCTTAGTAGAATATGGAAGATAATAAGATTGTTGGTGATTGCAAATTCACATTCATCATTCACTTTCTATATATTTGTGACTTAAACATCTGGTTAGAATATCTAACTGCAAAAACACAAGGGCCAGATTTACCTTTTTAGACAGTTTTTTTTAACCCCATGATCACATATAAATAAACTGTCAACATTTAGTCATCAAACAGAAGAACAATGGTAGAGACAGAAAGAATAACTTCCCTACAATGCAGTTTGGCTCCTTTGAAAAAAGAGTTAAGCAATCAAATGAGTTTCTGCCAATTGGAAAGCATGTAATTTACACTGATCACAAATAATCATAGTGACAAAAGACTGTGGCGATAAAAGGCATAACAGCTCATATCACAGGCTACAGTTCCAGTTGTACTAATATGGGAGAAAGGGGGAAAAAGAAGAAATGTGACACTAGGGTAAAATGTCAATTTGTGGAGGGGAGAGGACAGCTGACATCAGAAGAACTGCGAGGTTATGACATGACAAAGTAAGATATAAAAATCTAGTGAAAGAAGCAATAATGATACACGGTGTAAATAATGTACACTCCACTTCTATTTCCCCCCTCTACCAAGCCCTATACTAGCCCCCGTTCTCTACAGAATCCTTTTCAAGCTCCTCCCCCCCACATACAAGGCCCTCACCAACTTCACTGCTCCCTACATTTCTAACCTCATCTCTATTCACACTCCATCCCGCCCACTGCGATCGGTCAATGATCGTTTCCTTTCCTTCTCTCTGATTACCTCTTCTCATTCTCGCATTCAAGATCTCTCCCGCCCTGCCCACCTCGATTGGAATGATCTCCCTCGCTCTATCAGAACATCCCCCAATCTTAGCAGCTTTAAACGGGAATAAAAAATGCACCTTTTCTTAAAAGCCTATCACTCATCCACTAATTACCCACCTTGTCGGTTACCTTTCCCTATCACTTCATTCCCTTTTCTCTTTCATTCCATGCGACTCTGTCTGCATCTCCCCCTTTGTGTCTTCGGTATGTCTTTCCCTCCATTTAGATTGTAAGATCCTTAGAGCAGAACTCTCTCCGGCTGTTTCCATCACTTTTAACTTTGCTCTCCAGCTATTCTGCCCACCTCCTTCTAGGGCCTCTGCCCATGGACTTCTCTCTTGTTTTCCTCTCCACCTTTACCTGTTAGCTGCTCCTACCCTCTTGGGCACAGGTTTCCAGCTTGCTAAATAACCCTCATCCTTTCAGGCTTTATTTTTAGCTGTGCTTTGAGCTGCCTGAGTTATAGTGTTAACTGCTAACTGTACCCTGCTGTTTTACCTTGAACTGTCCAATTGTTTGTTCCTGTACAGCATTGCAGACATTTTGTGGTTCCCTATATATAAAAATTATTATTAATAATAATAATAATAATAATAATAATAATAATAAATATCTGTAATCTAAGCAACTATAATGCATTCTACTTCTGACACAATCTACACCTTTTACCTACTACAAATCTAACTAATTTATTGTAAACTAATCTATTCTATGCTCTCAGAAGACATATTCAAACTTCTCAAAAATGTTATCTTTCTTATCACAAAAACATTAACATTCTTTCTTCATTTTACCCTATCAAACTTCTATGAAATTTGCTCAAAACCACACTTTCGTCATTATCTGTCAAACAAACTCCTTCTTTCCATGGGTTGTCGCATGCTGCGCGGAAGTTACTAGCTGGTATTAACACTGCTGAGCAGGAAGGCATGGAGTCTAATGTACCCCCGGTGTTCACCAGGGAACCCCCGCAATTGAGTTTGGGCTTCGCTGCGAGAGGATGCGCAGGTCGTGGTTCTCCGAAACAGCCACCAGCATAGTAACAGAGTGGACGGGCATAGTCAGTCAATCTGGGTCAGAACCAGCCGGGTAGCGAGGTACAAGGAAAGATCCGAAGAATAGTCAAAAGCAAGCCAGGAGTCAGAAACCAGAACTAGCGTCAAAGTATCAAAGCGTAATCCAAAGGGAAGCCAAGGAGATGGCCGGGTCACAACAAGAGCAGATTCAGGATAACAGACAAGGTGCTGGAGCAGGTGTGAGAACCAATACTCTGGCATCCTAGTGATCCCACAGACTGGTATATAAACCTAGAGATAAGCCCTGATAGGTGGACAGTAATTGGCAGTCAGACATGCTGACCGCCGATAGGTGGAGCCGAGAAGTATCCTGTTGCCTAGCAACGGGATGTGAAGCTCTCTGCACATGCGCACGCAGCGTACCCAAACAGGAACCAGGAAACGTCCCATTGCCTAGCAATGGGACGTGATGATTGGGGGAAGACAGGCGGCCATCTATCGCACTTATTGTCAGTGCGGAAACGGCACCTGACATATGGGGTTAATTTATGACAGAGATGGTAGCAGTGCTGAAGTTGTGTTCACATATAAAGCTGTCTGTTTGCCAAAGTTGTCCACACCCATTGCACCTTATATTGCTACAAAGGGATTAGCAGAACATAAAGCACAAAGTCAGGACAAAACACTACCCGCTTTTTCCCCTATTTAAATTTACATAATCTTGATCTGTTTTCATGAACTACTTATGTGATTTTAAATAAGTAACTGAGGAAGGTAAGAGGACAAAATGTCATTTTTGTAAGTAATATATTTATGGACTGTGTACTGCCAATCAAGTTCATCCAGAGCACCCCATAAAAAATGGGGTGATTTTTGCACAGCTTTGGAGCAGAAATCTCGTCACTTTGTAGACTCTCCACCTGTTGATGATCATTCAGATATCTTAATATCTTATGCTTACATATAACATATAAAATCTATATACGTAATAAATCTCTCTTCATGCCGTACAGGTCCTTTGTTTTTGTTTGTCCACCTTTGTGCATCTGCTCAGTTGATAGCACCTCCTTTTTGACATACAAGTCTGAATGGGCACTTGAAATATAAACACGTGAGCGCACGATTGGGCACATTCCCATGATATCAGGTGCTTCTCTATGTAAATACCATACAATCAGCAGCAAACCCTATTAATGTTACCAATGATAATATGTGTATTAATAGAATCACATATAAATCAATAAACTCTTTATAGTATGATTCCTTATGAGAAATACCGCCTCGTCTAGGATCCAGCAACAACAGAAGATCAACCTATTAGGTACAGAGTAAAGAGCGAAAGAGTGAAATAATGTAGTAGTGTGTTGTTCAGGTGGTACCCGCAAAGATAATTGGGGTTATATTATATACAATAGAAGATCAGCTTCTCTGTTATATCAATATCACTGGGGCTTTACAGTTACTGTAACCAATAGGCATTCCCAGAAATCAACTTATAAATGACTGAAGCATCACCTCAGAGTGTAGTATTTTACATAAGAAAGGTAAAAACTCATATATTAAAATAGCATTAAAGCTCATCTGGATGCAACCAAATGGTAGTATTGGAAGATATATAGATTATAGAAAACATATTATTATTATTATTATTAATTTTTATTTATAGGGCGCTACTAGGTATCCGTAGCGCCGTACAGGGACAGACAGAAACATGATACAGGGTGAGACAGCACAGTACAGTTAACAGAAATCACAGTAACACAGAAGCTCAATGAACAGCTAGATTAGAGGTGAGAGCCCCCAGCGGGGTAGAGACAGGGGCCGGAGGACCTCATGGAGGAGACAAGGAGCTGGAGAGCAGAGTTAAGGTGGTGGAGAACACAAGGAGAGGAGGCCCTGCTCGGAGGAGCGTACAATCTGAGGGGAGGGTAGGACGGACAGAGACACAATGGTAGGAGGAGGGAATGGGGATAACAGAGGCAGGGACGGAGGGGGGGAGAGGAGAATGAAAAGGAGGGAAGTAGGAGGGGGACAGGAGAGGGAGGGGGGTAGGGGGAGACTGGGAGGAGGTCAATGGGTGGGGGGCTGAAGGGCTTTAAGGAAGAGGTGGGTTTTTAAGGCCCGTTTGAAGCTGGACAAGTTGGGGGAAGTTCTAATGGAGCGGGGAAGCTGGTTCCAGTGGAGGGGGGCAGCGCGGGAGAAGTCTTGGATGCGAGCATGGGAGGAGGTAACCAGGGGTTAAGAGAGGCGACGGTCGTTAGCCGAACGAAGAGGGCGGGATGGAGCGTGAATGGAGATGAGGTTGGAGATGTAGGGAGCAGTGGAGTTGGAGAGGGCCTTAAAAGTAAGAATGAGGAGCTTGAACACGATTCTGTAGGGGATGGGGAGCCAGTGGAGGGATTGGTAGATGGGGGAGACAGAAGAGGAGCGGCGAGAAAGGAAAATGAGCCGAGCGGCTGCATTGAGTACGGAGCGAAGGGGAACGAGATGAGAGCGGGGGAGGCCAGTAAGGAGGAGGTTACAGTAGTCCAAGCGGGAGATAATAAGAGAGTGGACAAGGGCTTTGGTGGCATCTTGGGAGAGGAAGGGCCGAATGCGTGCGATGTTGCGCAGCTGGAAGCGGCAGGATTTGGCGAGAGAGAGGATGTGAGGGACAAAGGAGAGAGAGGAGTCCAGGGTGACGCCGAGGCAGCGAAGTTGAGAAACAGGGGAAATAGAGGAGTTGAGAGCGGTGATAGAAAGGTCGGAAGGGCAGGGGGAGTGAGTGGGGGGAAAGACAATAAGTTCGGTTTTAGTGAGATTGAGTTTGAGGACTCTAGAGGACATCCAGGAGGTGATGGCGGAGAGGCAGGCGGACACCCTGGAGAGGAGGGAGGGAGAGAGATCGGGAGAGGAAAGGTAGAGTTGGGTGTCATCCGCATAGAGGTGGTACTTGAGACCAAAGGAGCTGATAAGTTCACAGAGGGAAGAGGTGTAAAGGGAGAACAGTAGGGGTCAGAGAACAGAGCCTTGGGGAACCCCTACTGGAAGGGAGGAGGGGGGGGAGATAGATCCGGAGGTGGAGACGGAGAAGGTACGGCCAGCAGGGTAAGAGGTGAACCAGGACAGGGCGGAGCCGGAGAGGCCAAAGGATTGGAGGGTGTGGAGCAAGAGCGGGTGGTCAACGGTGTCGAAGGCCGCTGAGAGATCCAAGAGAATGAGAAGGGAGAAGTGGCCCCTAGCTTTGGCAGAGAGGAGATCGTTGGTGACTATGGCCAGGGCAGTTTCGGTGGAGTGGAGGGGGCGGAAGCCAGATTGGAGAGGATCGAGAAGGGAGTGATCAGAGAGGTAGGTGGAGAGGCGGCTGCAGACGAGCCTCTCAAGTATTTTGGAGGCAAAAGGGAGAAGAGAGATGGGGCGATAGTTGGAGAGAGAGGTGGGGTCAAGATGAGGTTTCTTAAGAATGGGGGATACAAGAGCGTGTTTGAAGGAGGAGGGGAAGATGCCGTTGGAGAGGGAGAAGTTGAAGAGGTGGGCGAGGTGGGAGCAGGTGGTGGGGGAAAGGGAGCGAAGGAGGTGGGAGGGGATGGGGTCCAGGGGACAGGAAGACGGAGGAGAGGATGAGATGAGAGAGTGGACTTCTTCTCCTGTAGTGGGGCGGAAGGAGAAGAGGGAGTGGTGGCGAGAGGGAGAGGGAGAGGGAGGGAGGGTGGGGGCGGGCGGGTGAGGGGAGGAGGAGATTTCGAGACGGATGGCCTCGATTTTAGAGGAGAAGAAGGAGGCAAAGTCAGTGGCGGTCAGAGAGGAGGGGAGAGGAGGGGCGGGGGGGGGGAGAGGAGGGTGCGGAAGGTGGCGAAGAGGCGGCGGGGGTTGGAGGACTGGGAGGAGATAAGGGATTTAAAGAAAGATTGTTTGGCGAGAGAGAGAGCGGAGCTATAGGAAGAGAGGATGAACTTGAAGTGGAAAAAATCAGCCAGGGAGCGGGATTTTCTCCAGTGTCGTTCAGCCGTACGGAAGCATTTTTGGAGGAAGCGAGTGAATTTGGAGTGCCAAGGCTGGGGTTGGGAGCGACTGGGTTTGACAGAGTGGGCCGGGGCGATGGCGTCAAGAGCAGAGGTGAGGGTGTGGTTGTAGAAGGAGACCGCCAGGTTGGGGCAAGCCTGGGAGGAGAGGGGAGAAAGGAGAGTGTAAAGAGTAGAGGACAGAGTAGCAGGATCGAGGGTGTCAAGGTTGCGCCTGGATTGAGTAGGAGTGG
The DNA here is from genome assembly GCF_038048845.1 of Mixophyes fleayi. Taxonomy (NCBI): domain Eukaryota; kingdom Metazoa; phylum Chordata; class Amphibia; order Anura; family Limnodynastidae; genus Mixophyes; species Mixophyes fleayi. The sequence goes on from NC_134404.1 coordinate 152,482,092, forward strand.
GCATGGGGAGGGGAGTGGGAGAGGAGGAGAGAGAGAAAGAGAGGAAGTGGTGGTCGGATAGAGGGAAGGGAGAGATGGAGAAGTCAGAGAGATTACAGAGGTAGGAGAAGACTAGGTCGAGGGAGTGACCGAGGCAGTGGGTGGAGGAGGAGGTCCATTGTGTGAGGCCAAGGGAGGAGGAGAGGGTGAGCAGTTTAATGGAGGCAGGGTCAGTGGGGTTGTCGATAGGGAAGTTGAAGTCGCCGAGGATGATGGAGGGGAGGTCAGAGGAGAGGTGGTGAGGAAGCCAGGCGGCGAAGTTGTCGATGAAGAGGGAGGTGGGACCAAGGGGGGCGGTAGATGACGGTGACACGGAGGTGGATGGGGTAGAAGAGACGGATAGAGTGTGCTTTAAAAGAGGAGAAGGAAAGGGAGGGTTCGGGGGGGATGACCCGAAAAGAACAGGCGGGGGAGAGGAGGAAGCCCACACCACCGCCTGGACGGGCTCCGGGTCTGTCGGAGTGGGTGAAGGAGAGGCCACCATAGGAGAGGGCGGCGGGGGAGGCAGTGTCAGAGTCGGAGAGCCAGGTTTCCGTAATGGCAAGAAGGTTAAAAGAGTTGGACAAGAAGAGATCATGGATGGCGGTGAGTTTGTTGCGGACGGATCTGGCATTCCACAGGGCACAGGAGAAAGGAAGTGAGGGAAGAGGAGAGATAGGGATGAGGTTGGCAAGATGGGCAGACTGCTGGGGAGAGCGGGGGCAAGAGGGTGAGGTGTAGCCCCGGGAGAGGATAGGAATGACGCGTGGACAGGGGGGCATAGTGTGAGGAGGGAGAGACGCAGAGAGGAGCGAGGGAGTGAAACAGTGAACAATGGAATGGGTAACAGAGGATAATGGAGACAAAGAATGGAGTGAATTACGGTGGATAGTGGAGACAAAAACAGTCAGTAATGAGGCTAAAAGTGGAAGGGAAAAAGGAGTGGCAAAGATTACAAGGCCGAAGGGCATGAGGAAAACAGTGGAACAATGGAGTGAGTAGCAGTGAATAATGGAGACAAAATAGTGAAGTGAATTACAGAGGATAATGGAGACAAAAGTAAAATACAGAGGGTAATGGAGACAGTTGAATTGGATAAATGGATAATGGAGACAAAAGTGGAATTACAATGGATAAAGAAGGCAACGGGATAATGGATAGCAGATGGAAATTGGAGTGAATTACAATGGATAATGGAGACAAAAGTGAGTTACAGAGGATAATGGAGACAATTAAGTTGAATAATAGGATAATGGAGACAAAAGAGAATTACAGTGTATAATGGAGGCAAATGGATAATGGAGACAAAGCAGTGAGTAATGGAGACAATGAGAAGCAGTAGGTAGCAGGAAAATTAAAGTGGAGGCAATAAGAACAGGCAATAAAACAGGAAAATAAAACCGGAAAACAGACAATAAAACAGGAAAATAAAACCGGAAAACAGGCAATAAAACAGGAAAATAAAACCGGAAAACGGGCAATAAAACAGGAAAATAAAACCGGAAAACGGGCAATAAAACAGGGAAATAAAACAGACAATAAGTGGCAGTGAGCAAAGCTTGCCTAAGCGTGGCTAGAAGCCAGCCGGGGTGGTAAGCCAGGCCAGGTGATGATTCCAAGATTCCAGGGAACCGTCAGGGAAGAAGCCAGAAGTATAGTCCAGGGGAACAATAGAGCAGGCCATGGACGGTACCTGGAGTGCATGGGTGAGAGTTAGTGGGGAGCCAGGAGACATCGGAGGAGGGGGGCAGCATCCGTGGGCATCAGCGATGGCAATGGAGACAGTCCTGGGCGTGGCTGGAGGAAGCACAGAGGGTAGCTTGCAGTGTGGAGAGGCAGGCAGACCTGAAGATGGCCCAGCGGACCCGAAGATGGCAGGAGCGGAGCTTAGCTGTAGCAAGGCTTTCTGCTCTGTGTACCACTCATCTCCTGTATCCAAGATTTGTCCTATTATCAACACTTTTACTGGGATATCAATTTTCAGAATACCTGATTTGTATTAGCTTAGATTGGGATTCTGTTTTTCATAACACAGGTGTTACTTATAAAGCGATGAGCTGGTCAGCATTAAAGAAATATAAACCTGCTTGGTTTAAGTGATATTTTGAATTTGCAAGAATAACAATGGCTTTGTGACATGCTATTGCACTGGGGAAGCCTTTACTGCTTCAGAAAAATTGATGAGCTGCTGTTTTAATATTAAGCATTGTTTTTCTTTCACCCAGCAGAGCAGTATGAGAAACCACAGTTTACTGAGCACAGGAGTCATTCAAGAGGAACAATGACTAAAAGTACTTTATTAACGTCCAGTCTGTAGCTTACCTGTTTAATAGATCCAGTGTCAGGAACAGTTACAGGGCTCGTAGACAGCAGATGCTGCAGACACATGAGTCTCTGCTATCCTGGCCAATGAAGCCCCCCACCCAACCCACCATAAAGGACAAGATCCTTTACCTGCAGTTAGCAGCTTTAGAGGAGGTGGGTGGTATAAGTGCCTGTATATCATATCGGCACATACAGCCCCACACTATGAGCAGTGCTTAAACTGAAATTAACACATAACATATAACATTCATGTGAATAAACTATAGAAAATCAAATAAATTTATTACAGTTTAAAATATTGCACAAGAGATGAACTGGTGAAGAAGATTACTCCTGACTAATTCAATTGGTTTTGAACTACATCAGTGCTTTATTAGAATTACCATATCCAGGGCGAACGGTGGTAAATGCAGCAATATACAGGTGACGGGAGGCAAGGGCGGATTGGGAACATAAAGTGACCCTGGAATTTTTTTTAAAAGTGGCCTCATGTAGGCAGGACCAAACCAACTTGTAGGCGGGGCCAACACAAAAGTAGCCTGGGCTAACACACCATTAGTCCTAGCAACATTGGTGTTAATTGAGGTCAATGCAACATCAACAGTAGGTTATTATTATTATTATTATTATTATTATTATTATTATTATTATATCATGGCTCTGTACTGATTTACCTTTGTATCATTGGCACCCTTTATGGATGTGCCCCCGTATCATGTATCTCCTGCATTAATGCACCCCCCAAATCATGGCTCTAGCCTTCACTTGTATATGCTCCCCCATATCATGCCCCCTGTTCGGTACCTATGCCATTGACAGTAGTGTGGAAATTTTCTGCAGAGGAAGTGGGTCGTCTGATCGAACTATTAGTTCCGCAAGATAAGAATTATCACATCTCATGAGACTAAGAGCTCCACAGCTCATGCAATGCAATGAGAGACAGCGGAACAGAAAATCAGAATACAGCTATCACATTCTGATTTACTGCCAGACTGCGTGTCTTTGAATGCATTCTGCTGGCATGGGCAAACAAAAGATTGCTAGAGAAGGGTTTCCAAATACTGGATACTGGGGCAAAGCCGCAATAGGCCAGAAACAGACACTATTTTGAAGTAAAAATATTTTACTGTAAATTACAAGTACGGTAGAGTCAAAAAGTGGTGCTTACATAGCGTAAGATGTAATAAAAAAAATTAAACTAACAGTATATTTTATTTTTAAAAAACAATTTACATTATGGTGCTTTACACATTCAAACACATACTAACCTCAAGGCTGTTGGTTGCTTGTCTTCCAGCGTTGCGCTTGGTCTGCAGCTCCGCTCCCACCATAATCTCTCCACCAGCACACTTGATCTGTCACCTCCAATGGAAACACTTTTCTCCATCGATGGTCTCTACTCCAGCCCCCCTCCTCCAACAAAACACCATACTGTCCTCATTTTTCTCCCCAGCTCTATCCATTGTCCCTTGTGCTCTTACATTCATCATTTAGGTTTCTCTCTCTCTCTGTATAGTTCTCTTTCTCCAGCTCTTTATTCTCTCCCAGCTCTCCCTCTTTTCCCCCTATTGTTCTCTTTCTCTTCTTCCCTTTCTTCTTTGATCCTTAAGAAAGTGACAAGAGCGACATAGCCCAATCACAGCAGTTCCAGGACAGGAAGCCAATCATTATTTCCTTCACATATGCACCGGCCAATAAGATCAAGTTCACAATGTAGACTGATCTCATTGGCCGCTACAAATCTGCAAGCTCCAAATGATTGGTCCCATCGCTGTGTCAGAGTCTTACTGTGGCTGCTGTGATTCGTCTACACAGCTGTAGTGTGTGAACGCATGGTTGCGGCCGCCTCCGATGAGTCCAGGCTGGACTGCCCAGCAACCCTGTTCCCCACCGGGTGGAAAATAAATTATAGAATTTGAAAAAAAAAAGAAATGCATTTGACGGGCTCCGAGCGGCCTCATCAGACCATCGGCCTACCGGGAAATATCCCGGTAGGGTCTATGGTCAATCCGCCCCTGACGGGAGGATAAGGAGAGCTCAGGTTAGAATAGATACATTTGAGTATTGTCAGCAAACAAGAGTTTATAACTGTGGTCAAAGAAAAGAAAATTGTAATAAATAACTCTACTTATATAAAACTCTAATTACCATACTTAAGCTGCATGTTTAAAACCATAAAAGGAAAACTGAGTTTAACGTTAGAAATAGAATAAACTTAAATAAAATACAAGTAGAAGTTTGTGAATTCATTTGAAGGTCAGGTTTTATAATATCTCTAACGTATGTCTGATTTTTTTGTAGGTTCTCTGCATTTGATCCACCAGACTATGGGCTAGATTTACTAAGCTCCGGGTTGTTGTGGGGATGTTGCCTATAGCAACCAATCAAATTCTAGCTTTCATTTATTTAGTACTTTCTACAAAATGACAGCTAGAATCTGATTGGTTGCTATAGGCAACATCTCCACTTTTTCAAACCCGCAGCTTAGTAAATCTAGCCCTATGACTTTGTTTTTAGACAACACTGCATTATTTTTAGCTGTGAAACTTAGCTAAAGTGTTCAGTGTAAATTAATTCCCATGCATGTCTAATTTTCGGAGTTCTTCCTTTAGAAGATAAATAACCCTAGCTTTCTTTAATAAATAAAAACAAAAAAGTTTAACACAAAATCAAAAGTTGGTAGAACAATCTGTATTCTTTTTTCTAAGAGCTGAAACCTGCATGTCATGATTTCACTTATCCAACAATGTGATGGAGGTCTCTGCCCCTGCTGATTTCTTGTAATGTTTCCATAGCAACAACATTCTACTGTAAGTTGATATTTGACATTTCTATAATTTTGTTCTCTGAAAGTTTCAAGAAAAAATTACACATTAGACTGAACTTCATAAGCTGCAGTTTATTAAGTAATGTAATAGAAAACTGGAGTAAAGGTTATATTTCAAATTGCAAACTGAAAGCAGGTTTAGATTGCAAGCTTTTAAAACCACTTACATGCTGCTGCTGTTCCTGCTTGTGAAGGCGAATCACCAACCCAGTGGGCTGTCACAGTCATATAATCTTTATTTTGCCCAGTTTCACTTGTCCACATATCTGTGGTTAAGTGTATAGTGGGTAGAATGGAAATTTGTTGCCCAATAACTACCGTATATACTCGTGTATAAGCCGAGTTTTTCAGCATACTTTTGTATGCTGAAAAAGGGCACTCGGCTTATACACGGGTGAACTTACCTGATGTCCGGTCCGTCGGCTGTCAACTTCTGCATATGCGTTCCAACAACAGGAAGTTCGGCATTTGGAACGCAAACTTGCGTTCCAAATGCCGAACTTCCTGTTGTTGGAACGCATATGCGTTCCACTGCCGGGTAAGTGAATGTGAATCTCTCTCTCTCTCGTTTTTTTTTTTTTTTTAAATTTACAGTGCAATTACATAATGAACAAACAATACAGCCACCATGTTCATACATTTATATCCCTACCCCTTATATACCCCTTTATTTAGGTTAGGTTGTACCCAATGATTTTAGAATCATTTATGAATGTTCCTTGTCATCTAGCTAAAAATGATTTCATAGATTGAACCTATCATTTTTATTTAGGTTTTTAAATTGGGCGCTCTTTTCCACCCTAGGCTTATACTCGAGTCAATAAGTTTTCCCAGTTTTATGTAGTAAAATTAGCTGCCTCGGCTTATATTCGGGTCGACTTATACTCGAGTATATACAGTACTTTTTTACAAACCTTCTGGTAGAGGTGTGGAATAGCTTTTCTAGTAAAATTGTGTTGTGATGGAATTTGGTAACCATGAGACAAGACCTTAAATAACTGTCTAAAACCAGCTGCATTAATAGTGGATTTTCGACGCAGATCTAATACTAGCATAGTCGCCATGCCGTCTGTGATCCGCTTGCGACTGGGTGACAGCTTTCATATTTGCTTTCTCTTGCAAAGGATTGTTTAACAGTCAATTATTGTAAACTACTAGTAGTATTCTTCTCGGATGAAGATCCACTCCCAGCAGTAGCAGCATGGGCACTAACGGTAAAGAATTTATCTATCCTTAGCAATTTGGATGCAGGACTAACTCAAAATGCTAGTGAGGATATCGAAGAAGATGGTGTTGTAGGTATAGATTGCAGGTGCTGGGATCTAGTTGAGAAAATGGAGCTAGCTGACGCTGGACTGCTTGTTGTTATTTTTTAGCATGAGTTTCAGATTTTCCCAAAAACTTCACATGAACTCTCTTCAAATGACATAACATGGATGAGGTTCCTAAATGGTTAAGTTCCCTACCTCTACTGAAAGATTTACAAACGCTACAAATAGGAAGACAACTTTTCAGAGTTTGGGTAAAAATAATTCCACACATAAGAGGTGGATTTTTTGGTCTTATGCCCAGGCATGACAACGGTCTTCTTATCACTGGCAAGAAATGTTTCCACTGGACTGGTGCAGGACATACACAAACAACATCATCGTCATCAACATCCTCATTAGCGCCGTCGTCAGCTACACAAATATCCTTCTCATCCTGTTGCAATTATAAAGTGGGATCCTCAATTTGTGTATCATCGGCTACACTTGGGCTCAGTGTCGGACTGGGGCATGAAGGGCCCACCGGGGAATGCAACACTAGGGGCCCACCAAAGAGGGTGTGGTCAGCCATCATAGAGGCGGAACCAGACACTAGAGGGGGAGTGGTCAGTCCACGAAAGACAGCTAGCACCTTAGTGTAGTGAAACTACAAGCCCCAGCATGCTTTGCCAATATGTAGCAGCTTATTGCTGTAAGGATATGCTGGGACTTGTAGTTTCACAACACCTGGAGTACCACAAGTTAGCCAAGCCTGCACTAAACTCAGAACATTTGACAGACTGTCCTACCTGTTGTTGTCACTTTTACCACCTGTGGCTGCTGGTTTCTTTAGTTGCGGCTTGTCTGGATCCAGGAATGTTGAGGGCCCTATTTGGAGAAAATAATGGGTACATTTAGAAATGCCAACCATCCCTGCCATTAAATCAACAGCACCCACATTCAATTATAGACCCAAACCACCTCAGCATTAAAGGTCCCATCACCCCCTCCCTATAGTGTTCTCTGTGCAGCCCCCCCTCACTAGAGTTTAGTATAGTCAGCCCCCCTATAGTTTAGTATAGATAGGCAGCCCCCCTATGCCACAGTAGTAGTAGTAGTGCCCCCAAAACAATGCTATGCCACACGGTAGTGCCCAAAATGTTACGCCACGAAAGTGTCCCCGATTCATATTATACCTGCAATAGTCCTCTCAATTCACACACATTTTATATATATATTTATATATATATATATATATATATATATATATATATATATATATATATATATATATATACATATATATATATATTGAGATCAGATGTAATGGGAGACCCCATATACTACTTTTTACGATGAGCGCTACCTTAGTACTTTCTGGTAAAAATAAAAAGAAGGTGAAGAGGGTGATGCTGCCACTATTCCCAGGGGGTAGAGTATCCTGACAGTACTCAAAAAAATTAAAATTGACAGGGTTTTATGGGATGGGCGCAAATCAGGGGGGAAGTGGGACACACAAGGATACAAACATACGCACCTATTTGGACTGTAATGTGTATCTAATACTGGGTGTGTGTAATGATCAACAAAGCTAAATTAATATCAAAACCAATACTAATAACATTGTAATCCAGTGTTATCAAGATAAAAAACTGTAATACATAAATGATTTTTTAGCACAAACAATATAAACAACTGGTTAAAGTATACTTACCCAAAAGTTGATTGATGCAGCCTCTCTGATCTTCTCCCTTCAACGGCGCGGGAACATCAGCTGACAGGGTGAGTGGGCGGGTCACATGATCGCAGCTGCGATCGCATTTGAAAGGTGAAAGATGACTATCCACAGCAGCGGGGACGCCGGAGAGGAATGCGAGCACCCTGGTGTGAACAATGGGCCTCCAGGTAAGCTCCGCCCACATCTAAAAGGGGGTGTGGCCGTAAGATAGCCAGACCTACCGGTAATTTTACTTATAGTCCTGTGGGCCAGTCCGACGCTGCTTGGGCTGCTCATCTACACATCTGCAGAAATGCTGAAAGAAGGCTTCTTTATGAGTTCAGTATCAGAAAGGTCAGGCTTACACATAGCACTCGTGGATAGAGTGTCCTCAGGGATTTATGTCATTTCTGAATCTGAACATACAGTTTCTTTTAATGCCTTACTGTTTTCTTTCAGCTCGGCTTTTACACTTAAAAGTATTTGGGCACCACATTTTGAGTCAGAATGACAAGATCTTGTATCGTCATGACTGAACTTACAAGAAGATGCCTCAACAACATTTGCAGAACTAGCACTCATACAGAAAGGCAAAGGCCTGATTCATTCCTTGTCACTGCATGTGTAGAATGGCATGTTGGCAATTTTATTTTTTTCTGCAGTTAACTTTGCCTTGATTATAGGTGTTTTTCTTTGCAAAGGTAAAAGCTGTTTTTTTACATTTTTGTTTCCCTGACTTAAAACCACTATGCACTTTAACATAGGTTTTAGCAGATGACATAGAGGGATTACTATCATCAGGACTGGTGCTCCTGGTCTTCTGTGGACTGATGTGAATCCATATGGATGGCTCAGAGCAATGTAAATGGAGATTTTTAAGAACACTGCCACCCTATTATTACTGTTTCAGCACTGACAATGAGCCACCTCTCCTATTTCTGTGTGAGCTATGGCACAGTACAATGTCACTGGAGACCTTTAAGAACACCTTTTCTGTTTCTGCGTGAGCTATGGTACAGCGCAATGTCACTGGAGACTTTTAAGAACACTGCCTCTCCTATTATTTCTGTTTCAGCACTGAACACTGCCACCTCTCCTGTTTCTGTGTGAACTATGGCACAGTAAAATGTCACTAAAGACTTTTAAGAACACTGCCACCCCTCCTTTTTTTCTTTCATTAATGACGCTACCCAACTGCACTGGACACTACCAAGAACCCTGCTACCCCTTCTGTGTCTCTCTGTGAAATTATCTCCGTGAAGGACGGTACTTATAGAATCCAAAGCTTGTGAGATCCAATGATGCTGTCGAAGTCGTATAATTGAATGAACTAAAGTATATTATTTTAAAATTGGTTTAGCCGTGCGATTGCGAAGCGTACGCCACGTAACACGTGGCGTGATGCGATCGCACGGTAAAATACGCACGCACACACTCGCATTACCACATTTAGTTATTTATATAATTCATATTCATATTGGTTTCGTCACACTGTAATTTATGAGCAGATAATATTTGGTTTATTAGTAGTATATATATATATAAATATATATATAATGATTATACGTACACTTCAGTGATATATATGGTTCAGGTTGTGGGAAAGGTGGCATGTCTGGTATCATACTGAAACCCTATTCATCAGCAGCTGTCCGGTGCAGTCAGCGAAGAGATCGCACATTGCATACTTTAGTTATTGATATTAGGGAATAATCCTTTGTATGATGCTGGCTATGAAAGGAGCAGACCCCCTGGAGAGACGACCCCCGCCTTTGGATTCCTTAGATTGAATCAACCTATGATCTGTTTACCCTGGACCCACCCAACGTCTGGACCTATAGAAACAATCTACGTCATCTCTATTGTTCAAGTTTAACACTGTACTGTATATAATCATCGCTGCACACCCACTGGTTCTCAGTCAACTCTGACACAGTATTCTAACAGATATACTGTCCACCGGGTCCCGTGGGTGCGCAGCGAGCGCATGCGATAGCATTGGTATGTACTTATCTTTTGGTATTGGCTGTACTGTACTTTATCATAAAATAATAATGTATTGAATTGTTGACTATTTACATCTGCTAAAATAAATTACTTTGTGCTTTGGAAACACATACAATTGATTGGGCAATGCTTATTTTAAAACGATAGAGTTACTTTAATAATGCAACAAGGTTTTGCCTCACTTTCAGTTCTGTGGGCACGCGAAAATTCGAAGTTGGCTCCTTACTTGGATCTTGGATCTCCGATGTTCGGGTGGGCTCGGTTTTCGGAAAACCGAGTCCTAGCAGCTCTAGTAAAAAGTACCTGCTTGTATAAAGACATCAGGTTATTTAATAAATTGTACAATGCAACAATATATGTTTTTGTGGCTGAAGATATTTTGGGCCTTGCATTGTACTATGGTTTTGTCCAGGAGAAAACTTACTCATTTTATTGTCTTACTTTACTAAATAAATCAGAACCATTGTGTTTCCTAAATAATTTTACCACAAATATTTGCACAGCAAATCGTGTATCTTGTTTTATTATTTGTCAAGTTCAGTTCATTATTTTGTTCACTAAACAGAACATAAAGAGACCCTTCTAAACGTCCCCAACAATTGTAGGCTTTGTGTTACATTCATTTTGGCTTGGTACACAATGCATTGTTTTAAGATGATTATTGGGCCAATCAAATGATAAATGACTATTCAGCCCAATATCACATTAGTATATATATTATGGATCTCATTACAGCGCGATAGTGGACTATTTCAGATATTAATATTGTTTCTCTTTCTTATGTTCTTATGTGGTATTTTGTGTTGAATATCATCTTTTTGTTTGATTGATATTATCTCATTGTATTAATTTATGTAAATTGTTTGTTTGATAAAGGCATATCATTTTAATCTACAGGCTTCATTCATACATTATCACATAGGTTTAAGCGCAGAATATTCTTTATTTGTACACTACAATGATAAATGATTATCATTCCAAACTACTCATATCGTTTCATTTGATTTTTAAACAGGACTAAAAATGTTGTTCAATGGTGGAATGATGTCATTCCAATTCTGCAGTGTGTATGCACTCACGACCAGCAGTGTAGGTAGATCTGTCAGGCTGGAAGAGCCACTGTACACTGAAGACTCCAACCGGTATTAGCGCCACTGAACTAGGAGGTGCAGAATCTAATATACCCCTAGTGTTTACAAGGACCCCTGCAAGGAGGTGTGGGCTTTGCTGAAAGAGGTACGCAGGTCGCGGTCCACCTAGACAGCCACCACTGTGGTGAAGGAAGGCTCAGAAAGGTCCCGATCAAATCAATGGAGACAGGCGGTATAGCGGAAAAATCCAAAGGGAAGTTAAACAGGCAGAGGTCAAGGGTCATGAGAAATCCAAAGAATAGTCAGCAAGCCAGGGTCAGTACCAAGGTAGAAAACAGGAACCAGGAGAGGAGTCAATGGAAGCCGGGTCAGAACCAAATGTGCACAGGAACAAAGAATGCTGGAGAACAGGGGGACCTCATGCTCTGGCACCTTAATAGTGCCAAAATTTGATTTAAATAGAGGCTGCAGCAGGCTGATAGGAAGAGAAAATGGGCGGGCAGAAGTGATAAACAGGAAGCGTCCCGCTGCCTGGTACGAGGCGGCGCACATGCACCTAACACAGCCAGGATGGCCAGGGACGCTGCGTGCCTGTTGCCTAGCAAGAGGACGCACCCCGGCCAGATCCATCAAGTGACCGTCCCCGCTTTGTGGAGGAACAGCGGGGACAGCGCCTGACAAGATCTCTATGGAGTGTGCAGAGTTACAATCTTTTCAGCTGATGGTTATGACAAATCAAGAGCCCAGATCTGAAGGTATATTGTGTAAAATATGTATAGTGTGTACACATGAATTGGCATGCTGATAGGAACTTTTTTTTCTGTAGGTAAAATCGATAAAGATGTTGTATCGGAAGTAATTTTCTGTAGTGTGTACCCAGCCTAACTTGTGCATATTGTTTTTGAAAGATAAGTAGAGGTGGGGTAGTCCTACTTTGTAAAGTTAAACAGTAGAGTATCTTGTATTAATCCTTTATAGTCTTGTATTATGAGGTCCTAATGCAACTGAATACATTCAAGGCTTATGTGAACTGTATTTCAGTCTAGTTGCTGATCTATGTGATCATTTATTTCTAATTTCTGTCCAGCTGATACTGGCTCTCCCATTGGCACCCATATAAAGCCCTCACTTTCTAGTCATTAAGTTTAGGAGCACATGTATATTGTCCTGATCCTACATGGTTTGAATTCTTGTAATCTGAACATTGATCTTGTAAGGACTTATGTTCCAGTTTATACTTCCTTGTAACCCTGTCCCTTCTAGTAAAGACATTGACAGATAATATCTCTGTTTTATAGATACATACACTGATGTTTTTCTTATAATACCCATATCGAACACATGTATAGATATCAACTTTGGCAAGACTGTTATGTTGTAAACAGTTAAATGTTTTGTATCAGGTTTGGTATGTATAACAGAATTTGCACACATGTAGTCAAAAGTTAAGGATAGTAGATCTAGTCTTGACTGATTAGATATCTATTGCTGCATGTATTCCTGGCCATTTTAGTTTAAATTCACTTCCTGTTGCTAAGTTGAACTCTGCCCCACCTTACTGTTTTGCCCGTCTCTGGAAATTTGGCCTGTGTTCATGACTTTTTATCTAGTTTCTCATTTATACACAAATGCTACCTGCTATCACTTGGACCTTTAGTAAGTTCTGTTCACATGCTCTGTTACATACGTGTAACAGTGTCCAGTATCTCATTGTGACTGTAAAAACCAGATGAGAAGTACAATTTAAATTCCAGTCTGCTTACCTGTTGTCTCTGGATCTAAAATCTAGCATTTAGTGATAAGTGACTGAGCTCAGGAAAAACATTGGTTCTTGAGTGGGAGAATCAAATATTATATCTTTGTCAGGTTAGCTCACGAATAATTGAGTGAGATCCTGCTGTATCAATGAGTATTGACTAAACTTCCCTGGAGGCGCGAAGTCTAACAAAATAGGAGGTGTTCACCAGGGATTCCCGCAAGGGAATATGGGCTTCTGTGGCTTTCACCTTGCATGTCACGGCCCTCCAGGAAAGCTCCCAATGTGACAGCTAGAGAACAAGTTACATAACAGAATAATGATCCAATTCGGACATCAAATGGTGGTAACGAATATTACCTTTTTATTATAAAACGTTAATACAAGAGTTCAATGAAGACTTGAGTAATTGCAAATGATGATCACGAAGACATGCAAGAGTAGCAACTGTCAGCAACATCCATCAATACAGGCTGCACATGCAATAACCAAAGTCTCTACTAATACTAAGATTGAGGCACAGAAATCAGCAAAGTCTAGACATACTCAGCCACGATAAAACACAGCTTGTCATGAATTGTGTAACCAGTTAACAATAGTCAGTAGTGCAGACAAAATAGGTGCAGGAGTTGATCATGGCATTTACCACGAGCAGTGGAATAGGTATGCAGAGATCAAGGAAGTCCAACACACAGCAGCGATGAACACACAGCAGCGATGAATAGCAGCTTACCACGGATTGTGGGACAGGTAACAATAATCAGCAATGCAGGCTGAGTAGGTAACAGGTGTAGATCATAGCGTTTACCATGAACAGTGGAACAGGTATGCAGAGATCAAGGAAGTCCAACATACAGCAGCAATGAACACACAGCAGCGATGAACACTCAGACCATGACTAATAGTTTGCACTAAGAACAGAAATTAAAGTGCCTGTCAGTGTTTAGAGGCTCAGGTAGAGGTACCCGGAGAGCGGAGTGTGACAATCTTGCTCTTAAAAAACCAATACATCACACTTCTTCTTAGAAACGGCATTCTCTTTTCATAATGTAATCAGTACATCTGATCTAGAGGGAGCAATCCAGCATATGTAATCCCTCCTTCTCCCACACTTGCTTATGAAACTCACATTTGAATCTAACCTGCCATATCTTAGACACACACCTGAACCCACCAGGCTTAAATTGCCATTTTTCTGACCTGTGTCCAATCCAAACCTGTGGGAAATGCAACAGTTAACATGTTAAAACATTTAATGCATAAATGTAACATACATGGAGGCAGATAAAATGGGTCCCACCACTCACCTGAACAAGTTCTCACTTCTAGATTTCAACCTGCAGATCACTTATCATGCAGGATATGGGGAGTCTGCACTTCCCTAGTGGGAAGGAAGAGGCTGCCGGGGAGAAGAGAGGGGGAGAGTCCCACATCCCCAATAAAGTAATGGACAAATAGAGAGGTCTCCCAGCGCAAAGAGAGAAAGATAGGATAGGATAGAGTAGAATAAGCACAGTAGAGATAATGCAAAAAGTGTTGCTAAAAAGGCATTTATGGATTATTAAAACATATGTAAATACATGCAATATCAAACAGAAATACTGTCTAGGATAAGGTCTCGAGTACTGACCTAAGCAGAAGTGTCAGGTGCATGGAGATATGACATAAAAAAAAAAAAAAGGGAAACATAATGTAGTGAGGTGGGTCCGTCCCAGATGGTACTGGGCTGTATGGGACACAGATTATGAAGTGGTGTGCCAAAAAATTTGCAGCCACTCCGAATTAGCTGTAATGGAAGTTCCTAAAAAACAAACAAACTGAGAAGCTGCTCACATATCTGGGAAGGGTAGGTGCACCACTTCATAATCTGTGTCCCATACAGCCCAGTACCATCTGGGACGGACCCACCTCACTATATTATGTTTCCCTTTTTCTTTTCTGTTTTTTTTTATGTCATATCTCCATGCACCTGACACTTCTGCTTAGGTCAGTACTCGAGACCTTATCCTAGACAGTATTTCTGTTTGATATTGCATGTATTTACATATGTTTTTGCATTATCTCTACTGTGCTTATTCTACTCTATCCTATCCTATCTTTCTCTCTTTGCGCTGGGAGACCTCTCTATTTGTCAGATCACTTATCATGACTTTTTGGTCAGAGAATATCTACTGGCTTGTATCTGAATAACGAGTCTATGCATGTCACACCGAACTTTTTGACCTTTGTTGTTATGACCATCTGATTGGCTTATATGAGCTGAAGACAGACCGCCTTTAATCGTGACCTGCATTCCACTGAGCCACTACAGGTCCTGTTCCAGAAATGTTCCACCATTGTCCATTAGGTTCATCCAGTGGCAGATTATAATAGGAATGGATAAGGAGACAACCTAGGGCCCAGGACAAAATGAGACTCACTGTCTTTGCCCCACCTGCCCTGGGGGGCCATCATCACCTGTTTATTTGGTTGTTTTTAACTTTATTTTCCTGGATGTTTGTTTTTATATGTTGTTAATTATCATGGGGGTAAGTGTGGACCTGGGCATTGGAGTCTTTTCTGTTAACTAGCCCCAAGCCAGGAACCAACCATTTTATTAACTGTCCTGATGCTAATCCACTCCTCCCTGATATTCCAGCAGGCTCAACTCTCTCCTTCCTCACTGTTATTCCCTTTTCTTTCACTCCATGTGGACCAGCTTCATTTTTATCCTTCAGTGCATGTGGGGCAGGCGACAGCTTTTAAGTCTGTAAAAACTGAGCAGAGTAAGTAATTGTAGTACTTATAATGTGGTGGGTAAGTGTGTAATGTAGAGGGTTATTAATGTTGTGGGGCTATTATTTAAATATGGGTTTTACTTAAAAAAATGTGGGTGTATTAATGGAATGTGAGGTTGCTGGGGCTATTAATATATTAATAATGCAATGTGGGGTTTCTGTATTAATTGTGGAGGCTAATAATGATGGGTGTGGTTGGGGGGAAGGAGACCTATTTACTAGATATGGGTGTTATCGATTAAATATCGGGGCCGTGAGGGAGGGAAGTCTAGTGTATTCACTTCCCAGTAGGTGAATAGTACCTATCAATTTCAAAACAATGCCCCAACAGGATCTGGCAAAACAGCAGCACAGCATAAAATACCAGCAGTAGCATGTAGTCATAGCTGCAAGAACATGGAGAGAGCAGCACAATCTGCTAACTCTCTCCATGCTGGAGGAACAGTTCCAATTTTTGTGGACTGCCCAATGCAATTAACATTTTGTCGGGACCACAGAGACACTGTATTGATAAGTACCACTTAACACTGACCTACTTATGAAGCGGGAGCCACATGCATCTAACAGTGGTGCTCATGTTGTTGCTCCATGATGTGGGTGATCTGTGCAGAGTGCCAATGAGTCACTAATGCTCTTCACTGAGTTCCTTCCCACATGGAGAATCAGCAGTGGGAAGTGCTGTGATGAAAAGAAGAGAGACAACCTCCTCCATGCAACAGGTAGAAACCTGTGGTTTGACCAATATGGAGAGCTTGGGGCACACGTGACAAGTGGAGAATGGTGAGTGAGCATATGCCCTCCACACTCTCACCATTCTCATATGCTCCCCATTATTCTCTCCTTGTAACTTATGACCTCCACCCTTCCTCTTGTTGTCATGTATGATACGTTGGAATGGGGTAATATTTGACAATGGGAGGAAGGTGGGAGCAGGGCTGCCAGATAAATGTTGGGCTCTGGTAAAGCAACTTCATGGAGCTCCCCTATAGTTGACTAGAAGAGAAATCTATGTGCCACCGCTATAACGGTGCACCACCAAAAGGTTGTGATTATACCATTACGGGTGTGGCTGTGCATCATTGGTGTGTGCCTAGGAGGTGAAAAGCACAATGCAAGGAATAATTAAATATATCCTCATTAGAACACAATCATTTGGTGCTACAGGGCTCCCGTAGTCTAGGGACGGAGGCCTGTAGTACTGTCATTACAGAATTTCCCAGCAGCTTTACTCAGATACACAGCCTCTACCCAGCAGCTTTAGTTACACATGCCCCCCTCTGCCCAGCAGCTATAGTCACACATGCCTCTCTCTGTCCAGCAGCTTTAATAACACATGCCCCTCCCTGCCCAGCAGCTTTAATAACACATGTCCCCTCCCCATAATATCATAGATTGTCTGCCCGATACCTCCCACTCCCACCCACCTTCCCAGGGAACACAAAAAAATAAAAATAAAAACCAGCAGGAAAAATTATTATATTAGTAAAAGGAAAAAACAAAAACCTTTGGTAGCCTGCATAGCGGGCCAAGGCTCCCTGGCATACCTGGGCCCCAGTACTCAGTACCCACTCCCCCCCTTCTCGGCGCCCCTGGGTGGGAGTCATATGTGACAAGGTGTAGAAGGGTGAGGTCATATGTGAAAAAGAAAGAGTGGTCTGAAAATGTGACAATGAGAAGGACGGAGTATAATATAGGTAGCACTATTATTACAAGGGAGGTCGAAGCCTATAGTAAATTTGTATTGTTGAAGTAATGCAATAACTCATATCTAACAGTAAAGGTAATGCATAAAATTATATATTTCTTATGATTTTGATATTTCTGTCATATTTAATTTAAAACACAGAATTTGTACCTTTATTTACTGTTTTTTCATGTAGCACACAAATACTTGATAGCTTATTTGCACACTGATATTTAAAGTTGATCTTTGTGTGCTACATGAAGAAACAGTCAGTATTTAACTTATGTGCAAAACAGAATACTAATTTGCACCCCTTGCATTGTAACATGGTTTTGTCCAGGAGACTTAAATAAGAAGTTTCTTAAGTTAAGATCCTTAATGAATCAGGCCCTATGGGGGGTATTCAATTGACGGAGGGATCGCCGAAAATCGCGCGCTCGAAAGCTATTAACGTAAATACGGTAATATCTCGCTGGTTTTCAGCTCGCGGCTCCCTGAGCTGCGAGCTGAAATCCAGCGAGTAAATTACCATATTAATGGTATTTACGCGCAGGATTACCATATTAACGGTAATATTTTTCCAGCGCAGGATTTTCGGCGATCCCGCCGTCAATTGAATATGCCCCTATGTGTCAGCATATACAAAAATAGGAGAATTTTTGGCACAATATAGATAGCAACATTGGGATAAGCTCACCTGCCAATATTAAGGCATCTCCTGAAGGTGAGTCCTTAGCATCCCTAACATGTGTAACAAAAGTATATTCAGGGTGTCAGAATTAAAATCTTCCCTGGACATCCATTTTTAAAACATATTGTAGTTGTAAAACTGAAGTTACAGTTGATCTGAATATTTAATGTCTTAGGAGTTAATTCTGGTATGCTAGCATAAAAATTACTATTGACGATGTCTGCTGTGCAGTGGGTGGTAGAAACTGGAGTCACCAATATAAAATTATGCAAAGTTTACAGCAATGTTTTATATTCTGCATGAACAGTGTCAGTGGTGCAATAAAGACAGTCTAATGAAAGATTTGTCACCAAAGTACAATATCAGTGTAGAAGTCATTAAAAAAGGATCACATTTTAAGGGCCATTTAACACAACATGTAACACATGCGCAACAGATGTTAAATAAAAAGAGCAGTTGTTATGTCCAGCTGGTTCTTGGATTTATTCAGAATGATTATGCGTTGAGCCATTTTTATATTATAATCCTATTTTACAATAATATCACTGGACACATATTAAACAAAAAAACACATTGAAAGGGACAATATATACAATATATTAATGTATGCCCTGCTAGAATTGTATTTGTTTCTGTACTTACAGAATGAAAAGATCACATGTTATAATTGTTTTACATTTTTCATATCAAGCAGTACAGGGGTATATTTTCTATTCAAATAAATGTGTACTAAGTTCAAGTTTGGCATATTTTGTGCTCTGAATCAGTGCGTTAAGATTCTGTTGCAATAAAAGCATACTTGTGTATGAATGTCTCCAGATACATGTTTAATCTTACAACTAAAAATAGTGTAGGGGCGCAGCTTGACATTAGTAGTAAATATAAGTCTCATTACCACATTTGTATACAATATTAGAACGTAAGGATTGTTTATGTACTCAAGAGTGATCAGTGTCTTGACAGTGCTATTAATAAATTTAATAAAATGTAATAAAATGTAATTAAATATAATCACCCTATATCTGTTGTTTACCACTGTAAAAACTAAAATGAAAATCTGCTTTCTTGCAGCAGTTCAAATAGAAATGGAAATTAAGTATCTCAATAAAGTGCTGCAACTTGATATAATATAGCTGAAACACTAATGAATTAAGTCATTTCAGCTGGAGTTGTCAATATCCAAACAGCCAATCAGAAATGGCTAAATAGTGCTTATGGTCATCATAATTGCATATTTAAGCACCAGGCCCCATTACCTTCAAGAGATACACCTACTAAAAAGCTTATTTGCAGGTGCATCTCCAGCTATAAGAACTGGAGAGAGAAAGGTTCTATTGCACTAGCTGTCATCTGGAAATGTAACCCCAATAAATGTGTAATCTTATTTGTATGTCAACCTGGGGGTGCCACCTAAACTTTAAATACTAATATTATAGAAGAAGAAAAAAAGGAAAAGAAAGTTATATTATAGGTGCACTAATACTTTCAGATGATTATGTTTAATTATAAGATATAACTTTTATTCAGTATTGATTAAAATTTAGCGAAATATAGGTTAAAAAGAATAAAAATACTCGCTATCTGTTTGTATATTCTCTATTAATGTTAGGACTTATGCTGGTAGAGGTAGTAGTATCGTAGCAGTATTTATTACAGCAAATGTGCTTATTATTTATAGCCACTCCTTGCTAACATTCTCCTGATGTAAAATTAGGCTGTAATATTGCTAATCAGTGCCAGATTGGATATTAAGCAGTAGTAGCAATAGTGGTAGCGTAGCGGTAGTAATTTTAGCCAATGTGTTTATTATTCATAGCCGTTCCTTGCTAACATTCTCCTGATGTGAAATGAGGCAGCTGAAACTATACCCCGATATACCCAGAGTTAGTTCGGTGGTATCTGTAGGTAGCTAGCAATCCACTCCCCGTACCATATATCTCCTTAAAGATTATCAGATCTCACTTACTTAGTATTAAATCTGGCATTGACTAAGCAATATTATAGCCTCATTTCACATCAGGAGAATGTTAGCAAGGAACGGCTATGAATAATAAACACATTGGCTAAAATTACTACCGCTACGCTACCACTATTGCTACTACTGCTTAATATCCAATCTGGCACTGATTAGCAATATTACAGCCTAATTTTACATCAGGAGAATGTTAGCAAGGAGTGGCTATAAATAATAAGCACATTTGCTGTAATAAATACTGCTACGATACTACTACCTCTACCAGCATAAGTCCTAACATTAATAGAGAATATACAAACAGATAGCGAGTATTTTTATTCTTTTTAACCTATATTTCGCTAAATTTTAATCAATACTGAATAAAAGTTATATCTTATAATTAAACATAATCATCTGAAAGTATTAGTGCATCTCCAGCTATACTCAACTAATAATTGACCGCCCCATTCCATCTCTCCAATCACAAGGCGCGCAAGTGTAAGATACACACACATCTAAAAATGGGTATATTTAGGTGTGTATGAGCTGTACAGAAAATCATATTTTCATACTAAAAATATTGATATATTCCCAGCTCTAAATGAGATCCTAAATGCACTAAACGCATTGTAAAATAAATATAAGCAATTGATCAATCAAAGAAACATTATTATACCTCAAATTTCATAGTACAAGAATGGAACCTAAAAGAAGAATGACGAACATTAAATATAAAAAGCAATCTTCTACCCATATCATGGGACAGCTACTTGCAGATAATACCTTGGTAATATCAGATTTTTATAGTTATAGATAAACGTAAGAAACGCCATTCAGTTATTTAATTTTTTATTTGTATTACTCTCATATTTTCTCTCTCTTTCTTATTCTCTCTCATTGTTTCTCTCTAACTCGTTTTCCTTGTCTCTTTATTCTTCTATCTTTCCCATTCTTTCTGTCTCTGCTTCTCTCATTCTCATCCTTACTTCCTCTTTCTCTCTCACTCTTCTTCTTCACCTCTCTTTCGGCCCCTCTATCGATCTTTCTACTATTTTCCAGCTCTCTCATACACGCTTTCTCTTTTGCTCTCTCATTCGCTCTCTTATTCATTCATTGTTTCTCTCTCTTCCTCTCTCATTCTCCCTGTCATTCATTTTTTCTCATTTTCTTCCCTCTTAGTCTCCCTCTCAGACATTGTCCCTCTCTCTGTCTCTATCTCGTATTCTCTCTCTATTTCATTATAACAAACACAATGTATGACTACATTTTTCTTTGTGCTAGCGACCCAGCTGTATTGTATTACAAGAGATATATTTATCTCAAGGTTTCATCTCTCAGCGATTCCCATATAGTTTACAGGGAAACCTGGATATACAACCTTGAGAGATATTTGCAGTATCTCAGAAACAGAACCCAGCCATGATAATCTTGACAATGTCACATCTACATTATGTTTTACATTTAGTTTTTACTAAATAGTGATGAGAGTTTGTGGCATCTAAACACCAGTGCTAAGTACCAAGATATCTTTGTTGCAAATGCATTGAAACAAACCTCTATCTGTCACCTAACTCCCATGTTTCATATGTATTTACTCCAGAAGAAGTTCTATATATATATTTAATTGTGCACGAATGTGATACGGACACAAACCTTTTGATTGGAGGATCATTAAGGCACTTTGACCTAAATGTGAGTCAGGCATGTTTCTCTGCATGCACTGTCAATCTATTAACACGTAAATCATGAGCTGCCCAAAATAGTGCAAGCATAAACAAGGCTGTAGAGTATAAGGTCACAGCATTTGTATTTTATTAATTATATTGATTTGGATACTATGCATACAAGTATGTATCTTACCCATAACAAGAACAGCTGCAAAATTAGAATTTGTTGTAGCTCGTGGAGAATGTAAGTAATTAGTTACTTGAGAAAGCTCTAACATATAGCTAAGAGTTGCCTTCAATGCTTTTTTTTATACATTGCTTTGTAGCTTAATAAATATAGTGTGACTTCTATTTAGTACATATTGGCATACAGACAGAAAAGTCAATAGGTGACTTATGATTATGGTAAAAAAAACAAACCTCTAAAACATGTCAGTCATATCTCATCTCTTCTAAGTTGCACAGCATACACATGGGCAGATTGGGAACTTAAAGTGGCCCTGGAAATAATTCTGAAGGTAGCCTCATGTAGGCGGGAATAAACCGTCCATGGGGTCAACACAAAAATGATGACACCCTGTGGCATGACCTCACAAGGTGAAAGGTCATGATACACTTGCCCAGTGTCAGGCGACATCCCTATGCTCCTTCGGGACAGCCACCTGTCACTGCCCACATCGCGTCTGGTTGCCAGGCAACCTGACGCAATAATTTCAGCCAGACCGCCGGCCCTATTGCATATGTGCGTCCCGTTGGTAGGCAACGGGACGCTACTCGGATCGCTGGCGGCGGACGATAACATCACGCCGCCGGCATCCCTATTGGCCTCTTCCACTATTTAAGTCGGACTCTGGCACCATGCTGGTGCCAGAGTATTAGGTCTATCCTGCTCCAGCGTCCTTGTTGTTTCTAGGCTAGTCTGACTTCTGCTCTCCTGCGTTCCCTGCTGACCTGGCTTGTCTGACCTCTCTATATGGATTCTCCCTGTGCATTGATTACCATTGAAAGTTACCGACCCAGCTTGTCTGACTACTCTTGTACCTCGATATATGTCTCAGTAAAGGACCGCGCCAACGTGCGTCTCCTGCCGCAAAAACCATACCTCCTTGTGGGGGTTCCTGGAGAAGACCAGGGGGCGCGTTAGACTCTTCGCCTTCTACTTGAACTGCATCAACGTAAGCAGGTACCCCGTATATTGTGACACACAGTGTGTTTGGTGATGCTCTTCATGTTGGGAACATCAGTTTGCTCATGCATTTCAAATATTAGAGAACAAAATGGTCCCAGTATCAGGGCCAGCGCCACCATTAGGCAGCTGCCTAGGGCGCCAGACTCTGGAGGCGGCACTGTGGCCGAAAATTACATTAAATTAATTATGAATGACATTAAATTAATACGGGCGGTGCAACTGCCCTGGGCAAATTGCCTGCCTGCAATATAGCATTGCAGTGCTGCTTTAGACTAGTGCAGCACCACATTTTCAAAACTGATCAGCACCTGGCTCCTGGTCCGGGATGCGTTATGTCACAACGCTGTCAGTGTAGAGAAGCCAGGTAGTCAAAGAAGAGAGAAGACAGAAGAAAGAAGCAGGGAAGCAAAACAAAGAAGAAAAGGTCAGTAGATTAATAAGGAAATAGGGTGGGGGTTGGGAACAGACAGGATGCTATAGAAAATGGGGGAGGGGAGCAATGAAGATGCTACAGGAAACGGGGGGAGCAGAGAAGATGCCACAGAAAATGTGAGGAGCAGAGAGGATGCTACAGAAAACGGGAGGAGCAGAGAGGATGCTACAGAAAATAAGGGGGGGAGCAGAGAGGATGCTACAGAAAATACGCGCTCCTCTAGGAGTCCCGGCGAAGTCCCCCCCTCTAGCACAAACTTTTTTTACTCTTGCTGCCGGTAAATGGAGGAAGTGCTATGCACATGTGTAAAACACCTCCATGAGTGAGGGATCCAGCAAAGTCGGAGGGGCTTCAGCTGGATCCCATAGAGAATGCCATCTTGAGATGGTGTTACCTTGCTGAGTAAAGCAGAGCTTTTCATAGCCTAATGAATTGCAGAACTTTGCAGTTTTATTATTAATCTATGGAGACTGCATTAAGAAATGCTAAATGGGATATGAAATCTTTGATGTCTCCTGACATAATCCCTTTATAATTTGTGCAATGCCTATTTTACAGAGAAAACTGCTGTTTTCTCTGTTTTAATGGCTGATTGCACTTGAATAAATAGACCTGATTAATTTAAAGAAACTACAGAGTTGCGGAAACATTTATGTTTTTCAGTATTTACCCAATATTTGGCTCTCGTCTGTTGCTTTCTATTAGTATAATTAATTTTATATCTACAGAATACATTAACAAATGCAAATAAATATTGAACGGTCTAGATTATCTATGTGATTTACATTACCATTCCTTTTTTATTTGCATGTGTTAATGTATTCTGCAGATGTAATATTAAATATACTAATAGACAGCAGCAAAGAAGAGCCAAGTAGTATGCAAATGCTAAATAAAAATGGTTGCTCAACCAATAAGCTGTTTATGAATTAAAAGTTTGTGGGCAAGAGGAGGGTAAGTGAGAAAACATATGGTTGGCAATGGGGCATGTGAGAGGAAAACAGTTTGGCAGGGGAGCATGTTTGAGAAAAGCAGGTGGGCAGGGGGCATTTTAAAGAGAAACTGGTGGGCACTTATGGCAGCGGTATATGTGAGAAATAAGCTGGTGGACAGGGGGCATGTGAGTAAAGCTGGTGTTATGCAACTGGCATATGTGACAAAAGCTGATGGGCAAGGTTTGGCATATGTGAGAATAGCTAGCTACTACCTTGGACCAGGGCCGGATTTACCACTACGCAACCTAGGCAATTACCTAGGGCCCAGAGGTCCCCAGAGGGCCCTCCCAGGGCCGGCGGTGAGACCACCCTTTAAAAATGGGCCGCTACTTATGGGCCAGTGCTATATGCTTGCCCCCCTGGGCTAAAGTCTGCCAGCCAGCTCCTGTATAGGGGTATATGTTATGCTAAAAAACTATAGTGCTATGGATTTTTTCAGGGAGGGGGCCCCAAACCAGTATCTTGCCTAGGGCCCCATGAGGTCTAAATCCGGCTCTGCCTTGGACTGGGTTGCTGGGCTAACCAGTATACATGTAGTTCCATTATGGGTTTCATAATTGCCTTTTGGCTACTTATTACATTATAATGCACACTGGATAACACTTTTCATTGTCTTTAAAAGAAAATTGGATTGTGCAAGTAACATCTAAATTGTTTAATCTAAAAAAAAAAAATCAGTATAAAGCATGCATTATAAGTAGTTGTTTATTTGAAGAAACATTATTACACCTTCAATGTTATAATAAAAAAATTGAACCTAAAAGAAGACTGAAAGATATTAAATATAGACAACAGTCTTTTATCTACATGATTGCAAAAGCTTGCAGATTCTTGAACATTAGCACTTTTGAATAAACAATTCCCACATGAAGAGACTAGGTGCAGGAAAATAAATGACTGTTCTAGGGGAAAAATATTTCAAACAGTGAACTCTTTGAATATTTCAAACAGTGTCAACAAACCATACACCAATATAGATTGATAAAAGTCTGATTCATTAATGCATAATAAAAGATGACCTGGGACAATTGTGTATCAACAGAAAAGCCTTTTCATGCAGAAATGTGTACACATTTAGGACTTTACAATTACCAACTTGGTAATTGTTTAACATAAAAGTCAGCTAATGGATCCACTTGTTAAGAAACCATTTATTTTTATATCATGAATTAAACATCAAAACACTTTTGGGGGTGTCAGTCATTATGTCCATCCATACAATATTTTAATACTGGCAGCTCTCTCAAATATCTTATGAGCTCATTAATTTGTATTCTGACACACCTAATACCAAACATTTAAATTAACTTTACAAAACAAAATACAAATGCCCATAGAAAATCCATAAAATGTTGGTATATATCAAATATTCTGTTTAATGGCCTTGTATTCTAATTTTTGTATGTAATTGTAAACAAGGGCAGAACATGGAATTGCCAGGCACCATAGCAAAACTTGGGGGACAGCCAGGCCCGTCACTCCCATCAGGCAAGGTTAGGCACTTGCCTAGGGCGCCGGGCTCTGGAGGGCGCCTGGAGGGCGCCACAGATGAAAAATTTCTTTAGAACTGTGCGGCGACCGCTGACCATACCTTTCACGGCCGCCGCACAGCTTCAGATACATCCACAGGGAGGGGGGGAGGGACTATTGATCATCACCACCGCCGCCTCTCTGCTCCGTCTCCTCCCCTCCACTCACTGACTGTCGGGCCGTGACATCATCATCACGGCCCGACAGTGTCAGTGAGTGGAGGGGTGGAGACGGAGCAGAGAGGAGGCAAGTTAAGGTAAGAAAAGACGGGGGGGCGCCGATTTTGAAAATGTGCCTAGGGCGCCAAGGACCCTAGCACCGGCCCTGGGGACAGCCCATTGATGTAAATGCCGGGCAGATGCACCATCCCCGCAAGGCTCATATCAGACCTCCATTCTTTCCTTCTGAGCATGCCCCTTTATCAGGCTCAATGTATATCCCCTGCCCTGTGCATGTTCAGGAGAGCAAAGAGAGGGCCTGGGGAGGTTGGACTGGATACACAGGCCCTCCATACCTTTGGGGAAAAAAAAATATGGGCTGAACCACATGCAGTAGCGGTTGTTCTAACACTGATGTGATCGTAAATAAATCACATTGTTGTGGTGGTGGTAGTAGTGATGATTATTATCTTTATTTTATATAGATGCAATAGGCTGAAAATAAGGTTATTGTAACCTTTTTCTTTTTCTTGATCATTACAAGATTGTATCGTAATTTGGCCTATGATAAGCACTTTTGTACTACAGTTTATATATGTATAATATTTCACTTTTATTGCAGCAGAAAAATCAATATGACAGTTGTCACCAATATTAATAAACATAGATATGAAGATAAATACGTTTGTCTTTGCCAGACAAATTATACTTGTATTTCGAACTGAACATCTATAGATGTTTTTTATATTTACAAGTCTATTGTTCATGGCTGAACAATGCAATGTATTGCTATTTTTTATAAGTTGCACACTTTAAGATAATTATTCTAATTAAGTTAAATAAATGCAGCAGGCTAATGTAGTGATTAATTAAACTGCCTTTTGGAGTGAAAAACTATTTTCCCTTGCTGAGCCAAGTTGGCAGTTGCATTATTATTTTTTTCACTGTGGAATTCTATTAATTTCAAATATGTTAATCAAAAGGTGATCTTGACAGACTTTGTGTATATTTCTGTTTTGCAGCTTTGGCATAATGGGTGTGGGTATTTTAAAAGAGAAAATTCATTGGTCCTGATTCAATAAGGTAAGTAAAGCAAAAAAATGAGTAAGTCTTCTCCTGGGCAAAATCATGTTAGAATGCCAAGTGGTGCAAATTAGTTTTTTATTTTGCACATAAGATAAATACTGGCTGTTTATTCATGTAGCGCACAAATACTTGATAGCTTATTTGTACACTGAAATTTAAAGTTGATCTAGGACATGCACTACCACAAATATAAATCTGTCCCCAAATTTCAAATTTACCTCCTCCTCCAATGTGACATGGTTTTGCCAAGGTGCAAAGTTACTCTTTTTTTTTTTTGCTTTACTTTCCTTAATGAATTAGGCCCATTGTGGTATTCTATAGAAATGCATAAAAAATAGTTTGGTGGATACTTTCATAGATACATTTTTATGAATAAATGCTACATAGAGAGAAAAAAAAGTTAAAAAAATGCATTATTTTACAAAATTAAACACAGTTAGGAAAGATGTGGCAGAGAAAGAAATAATGTGCATGTGCATGTCATTAATTGCCTGTAATGGTAAGAAGTCAGTGTTCATGTAAAATGTATGTACACACATATAGTAATTCCAAAGAGCACACTGCCAATATGAGTGCATGGTCAGTATTACGTTACTAAAACAAACATAACAATTGTCAAATTTCACTAGATTTTATAATATAGATTTTATAATATAATTTGTCTGCTTATTAAGTCTAATTTTTTTTATTTTAAATGATCTTCTCTCTGTCAACAATGCTAAGAATTGTTATTTTCTTTCCAGGCAAGTGACATATACATTAATATTTTTGGCCTAAAGAATAATATATGAAAAAATTAAAATGTTTAACGTACATTATTTTAAATGGGAAGGAGCCAGAAAATGTTAACAATTATGCATGCTGGAAATATGCTCTGACCCCCGTGTTTTGGTTTCGTATGTGATTTTGGGTATAAAACGTCTTTGTGTTTTGGTTTTGTTACTGGTTTTGCCCAAAAATCATGAAAAGTTTTGGTTTTGGATCTCGATTTCATTCAAAATTGTTAAAAATAAGTAGAATAATGCGATTTTTAACTGTTTTTGCTCCTATATTTCTATTTATAGCATTAACATTAATTTCCAGTCATTTCCAATCGATTGTCTAATGATTGCTTCACAACTGTCCAAGTTTTCACTAATTTTAGCCAAAGTCTGCAGCGAGCTATTTCAATGAAGGATTTTGTAATTTTGTGATTGTTACATTTGCTTTCTCCAATTTAGTTAAAAAAATAATTAACCAGTCTATACTGTTCTCTAACTTCATCACATAGCATAAATTGACAGCCATCATGTCTCCATCAATACATGTAGTATTTGCCAATATGAAATTCTGTCCTTTTCATTTCTCAGAATGTGGACTTTCAATTGCTTTGCCTTGTCAAGACAGATGTCTTTTGGCAACCAAATATGCATCAATGTCAGTTATACATGCTTACTTGTGTGGGAAAGCCAACTATTGGTCTATCTGAGGTGTCTGTTTTACATATTTCTTACACTTTGCTAAACTAACATATATATATTATTTATACATTCCATATTTATATACATTCCATATCTATTTACATGGGTTTTCACAACCACCTCCGCAGCAAGTCTCAGGCAGTCTCCTTTACCCCGGGGTTGTTCAAGGTGAGGGTTTCAGTCCCACCACCACTGCATTTTCAGGTCACTTATGGGCCCTGTCCCCTGGAGGCACAGACACCTTGGGCTCCAAACACCATTGACCTTCCAGCATCAGACTAAGGAGACCCACCCATTCAGGGCATCCCAAACCAACTGTACTGGTCAGATACTACACTTGAGCTTAGCTGAAAGGATGAATTGAGATTGACATTTTAATTTCAAACTGGACATGGTAACTGTATGTAAATATACATGGCAATTGGCAAATATATCAGAGTTTCCTTGTTTTAATCAAGGGCAGCATTACGGCACAGATCTACCTCACTTGTAGTATAAGCAAAACAAGGTATTTGAAAGCTCCACTCTTGGCCTTGATGAATGCTCTGCCCATCGAGAAGTGCATAGTACTAGTCTTTGAATTTTTAAGTATGGGTGCAGGCCACTTTCATCTATTTACTTTTAAAAATGTATAACTCTATTCATTCATACCACTGTTCATCCAATGACCTCTGCCTGTTTCTGTAGCATCAGTGTCTATGATGGATACCCTATTATGTTACAAGTTTATTGTGTGTGTAGTCTTTGAAATTTGTTTGTATTGGTGCAGGCCACCTTTATCTATCATCATGAATATTTGTTTATATAGCACCATCAAATTACGTATCACTTTATAATTGGGTATTTAACTACTTGTATAAATATCTACTGATGCCACTGTCCGTCTAATGACATCTAATTGTTACTACCTCTTCACTCTCCATGATGCGTGCAGTGTAATGCTCCAAATTTAGTATGTGTGTAGTGTTTCAACCATTTTATCTCTTGCACCTTGCACTCCCTACACTATAGCTTTTTTTATTTAATTTATCTAATGGGCTTGCTTTAGTTGGTGGCATAGCAGATGGCAATTTTTTTTGCAGCCGCAGACATGCGGTCACTGAATGTCAAAAATACCCAGAATAAAACCGCACACGCAAACACCCTTTTTCCCACTAAATATAGATGTCACTGAATGAACAACTTCACAAGTATTGAAAAATAGAAACATTTTTAGAATATAGATATTTTTTGAGGGGTTGTGCGGCTGACCCTCACATACAAACACCTTGTTCTATTCCAACTTAATACATATGTCACTGTGCCACACAAGATTACTTTCACTACAAAAACTTGAATTTTTAAAAGAAATAAAGTAATTTTTTGGGGGTACTGCTGCTAACAGTCATGCAGGAAAACACACTGTTTTTCTCCACTAAATACACTAGTTAGTTCAGAATGATAGCTAACTCAGTCTATATAATAGTACTATAAATATGCTTTTTTAAAAACCTGCAGCCACTACTCGTCTAAACTCTCTGACAGATTGAAATTAAAACCAATTGATCGGCAAATGTTCTAGCTGACTGATCCCAACAGAACTGCTTAACAATAATCACAACTATTCTATTGTTTTCTCTGTCTCTCTTTCACCCTAATGCCATATTCTGCAGTTTAACTTTAAATGCTATTATCATAGCAGAGCAATGCAGCTAACATCCTCCCTACATGCTGTCTGTTCTAAAATGGTACATGTCTAAATGCAGGAGGGCTATATCTCAAAGATATTAATCAACATTTTCCTGGGAATTTACATTTTGCCTTGTTTGGAGATGTGAAATTGACTTGGTTTCACTCGGAACACCAAATCTTGAATAAGTTGGATTAGACAGAATCCCAAACTGCTAATCAGGAACAGGCTGGACTGGTGGGGGGGGGGGGGGCAGGGGGGCATCTGACCCCATCTTTGGCTTGGTCAATGGGCCACCAGCACTCTGTGTTCTTTAAAATAGGCTGCTGAGTTGAGTATTGTCCCCCGGACTGAACTTTGCCAGCCCTCCCCTGCCGCTAATCTGTAAAATATGCACAAAAAACTTGTTGCTCTGTGATGGACGACAGTTAAATGTAATCAGAGAAAAGGTTCAACATTTCTAAAACCAAAAGTTACAACAATAAAAAATTTAACAGATAAAAGCAATTACATTTCAAAGGGATACTATATGCAAAATAAATAAAAAAAAATGTAAATTTTAGTGTTTAATACACTGCTAACTATAGCTATTCAATGTGTGCAAGCTCATTTGAATAATAAAATCTGTGTCTATTTATTTGTTAATTGTAGACTCTAGACTATTACATGTGAAAATAGGTTAAAGTTGTTTCTCTCCATAGTTTCACTATTTAGATCCATGTTATTGCATGACTGCTGTAAAGCCATTAGACTGAAAATATAAAACTACCCTTTTGTTTTTCCTTACTTCAGATCATAGACTGAGATCATAGGCAGAATACACCATAATTCTCTGGTAGGAGTGAACTTGCCTATTTTTCTTTAAGAAAAATCATATGCTGCTTGTGTAATCTTATTTATTGTGAGTTTTTATATGGCAGATTAAAACAGAATTTTTTAAGGGTAATACGTCAGTTCCTGTTCTGTTTTCTGTGTTTTATATGTACCAACTATTAAAAAGCAGAGGCTCTTAAGAAGTGACCTAAAGAAGAAAAAAGCCTCCACAGCTGAATGATCCATATCCAAATTGAAGTTAACTGACCTTTGTGCACAAAGTAAGTACATTCACAAAGGTGTCGCTTCATTCAGAAAAAAAACCCTATATTTCTGCACGTGGTGTTTAAAGAATAAGAAAGTATAGAACACTAACATTAATAATATATCTTTATAGAAGGTGTTTTTGGGATCTATATATATTTTAAGGATTGACTTCAAGTACTATACTATATTATTCTTCCAGTTTTGCATTTATGTTATCATCATTTGAGGATTACCTGATGAACAACTGGAGAACAGTCTATGTGGAAATGGAAAAATACTTTTTGATTAAATGAATTTGAGTCAAACATCCATCTTAAGGACTCAGTGTGGGGGATATTTATGATCTATATGTCCTCTATGTTATATATTATGCTCCTGATTTTTACACACTTGATATTGTTTGTTTTAGAATAGAGCGGAGTGGCACTCAGTTGTGTATTTTTAGCAGCATCATATAGGGAGCACTTATAAGGAGTAACACATATATAATCACATGACTTTTGTATATGACTGTGTATTATGTACACTGGCTATACGTGCCCTGTGTATATGGTGTATATACAGTGTATATGGCTGCTTTGGAATGCTCATCCATGGTATACTGTCTACAGACTGTGAATGTTTTGGCTGTGAAATCAATGTGTATTTTTTGTTGATTTAAAAATAAATTTTATTCTCCACTGTATTTTGATTTTAAAAAGAATACAATATGGATGTTTAAAACATATTATACAAGTTTCTGCAGCTCATTACATCTAGTAAAGAACAAAATAATACATACCAGATACGCAAAAGATTAAAGGGACCTATTAGGCTAGGTGGTGTTTTGCATTTTGGCTAATATATCAAAATATTTATTTTGCTATTCTTTAAAAGTTTGGATGTTAATTAGTCACCAATAGAAAAATGCATTCTGCAGTTTGTGGGATTTTGTAAAGCTAAATTCCAAAGACTGACAAGGCTAGAGAGCACGACCTTAACAATCTTCTTAGTTATTACTTCCATCAAGTGGTTACAGTTATAAATGACGCTTAAAAAAGTCTCAGATAAAAACAAACAAGCAATCAGAGTGGAATTCTGGTATGTCGCAATGACATCTTGATACTTGATCTAAGAATGGTTCATACAGTACTCAGATTCAGACTGTGTAATCTCTATTCTATCAATATTTTATTAGGCTCTGTTGAATATGATTTTCAGTAACATAGCACACATTTAACTTCACATTTGCTTTAAGGTCAATAAATAATATTGATAAATAAAATAGTGGGAGCATAAATTACTGACTATTAATATAGAACATGTTCTTAATTTAACTAGTTGCTAAATCATTCTGTTCAGCATATTTTGATATTTACAAGGTGAAATTTAAAGTGTGCCTTAACATGAAATTCAATCTTCATGTCATGTTCACAGCAGCACATAATGTTTGCTGATGAGTATGCAGGAAATTACTATGCTGATGTTGTTGAATGCAAGTGACCTGCCCAATCGTGTGATTGTGTAAGTGAAGACAGGACTGTATGCATGTGATAATGAAAGTGTCATGCTCGGGAACAAAAACTGGAGGCAAGCTGAAAGCCACAGACTTAGGTTACATAGTCGAGGGAGCAGGGTCCCTCACCCAACTTGTTTCTCCAAAATGACAGCTTAATTAAGTCTCATTTATGTCTTAAACTGATAACAGTGACAGGGGTGGAAAAAAGCATCGTCATAGCACATTTTAGAAAGGGGCCCACCGATGCCACTCTTGCCTCCCAGGTCCCCTGATCTGCTCTCAAAAGAGACAGTCTAATCTGTCCATGTCCTCCCATTGAGGAGCAGAATTTTGTCCCACTATGCAGTAAGGTTATCCCTACAGATATGTCCATTTGGGAAACAATAGGTGCATGATGTCACAAAACATCAATTATCTACCAGCCTGCATTTTTGCAGCTATTGAATGTACTTTCAATATTCCTAGACAGACTTAATTTACAACTTAATTATTTATCCCTTTGTCACAGGTCTTTTGTGTTGCGGATATTTTGGGTATAAAACCTTATATGCAGCAGTTGTAAATCAATTAGTCTGATATTGCAGTGTGTGTGGTTCCAAAGTGTCCATTATTACAAATAATGACCCTATATAAATTGATATGACCGTTATCGGCATGGAGGGAAGAAATTGCAGTTGGAAGATGACTGCTATTTACCTATGTGTGCAACCATTTTACGCCCACATTAACAAGCCTCCCCAGAAATGAACGGCTTAGTTTATTCTTATGTGGCCCATGAGAAAATAATCCTGTTGCTTGACTCTGGGATTATGAGACAGGATGTAAGCGCAAACTTGATGTATCACCTGATTCCTGTCACAGGATCTTTTAAGACCAACTGTTGCTCACTTAATCAAAAGAAAAGGAAATTATGCAAAATGTCTGTCCCTGTAAACTAGGGAAACACAAGTTTTGCATATTTAGGAGTATATTTCTCTCTAGGTAACGAAAGATAACCTGTGACAAAAATAATTTCTGTTTACATAATTAAAGATTGCAAAAATAAAATAATTCCAAACACTACTAAAAAAGTTCACAGCACACAGAAATGCATCAAGATTTTGAGACTGCTATAAACCAAGTGCTTTCGATTACAAGACGTTAATTATAATGAATGCTATACCCTGGATTCCTCTTTATACTTCAGAGGACATTAGAAATAGCATACATTGAATTCCTATTGATATTTCCTATAAAGCAATGAGGCTGTAATTGAACCTATACCCTGTATGTGTTTCAGCTAAAGTATACCTAGTGTGATTGCTATATGTGAGCTACTGAGTCAAAATTTTCCATATGGACATTCTCTCTAAATACTCTCGAAACTAATCGGCGCTTACTACTTAGTCTCATTACTTTTCTTTAAATAGTGATTTGCCCCATTACTACTGTAACAATTCCGAGAAACATGCTTATACTTTTTAAATCTAAGTAACAGTGCAGCAAAGTGGCATGGATAAGTGATTTAAGTAATTTATTTTTCTTGCTCTAAAGTTGCGTCAGAGAATTCTCAATAGTAAGCCATGATCCATGAGGACATAATACACAGTCGATCAAAAAAAAATCAAGAAAAATTAAGCAGAATAATTTAGGGAATCATAACGATCTAAAAACAAATACTGCCATATATTGCAATTGGGTAGTTATATGATTTTGGCATCTAATGATAAGGTGAGCAATTTGTACACCTTAATAATACACTGTGCTGGGATACATATGCTGACTGCTTAGTTACACTTTATACTTTAACTACAATACCATTCTGCCTATTGACTACATACTGGAGTAACAAACAAAGACTGTACCACATCACCGTTTTAAGGAGAAATACACAGATTGAACAATAAGAACACACTATTGCTTGGATATCAAAAGGATTGACGTTTTGTACATTATTAGAAGAATCCACCTTGACATCAAAAGGTACAAACTAAATCCCTGTTATTGATCATCGTCATCGCCACGATTCTACATGAACATTATTGTTATAACCTAAAGGTAAATCATTTTATAATTGTATAACCTTTGGGACAGTTATATCTGATTGTATTACTGTGAAGGACTAATTCATTTGCACACCTTGGATTGTAACATGGTTTTGCCAAAGTTCAAAGTTACTCATTTATTTTACTTTACTCTCCTTAATGAATCAGGCCCATTGTGTAGAAGTTAGAATTTACCAAGAGATGGTGGTTAGAGATTTAACTCAAAACAACAATAGACTCAGTAACACCATTTGATTGTGCTCACAGTTAGGAGATGAAGAGGCCATGCATCTCTTGTCAAGACTTGAATTGGAAGTGTCTTCCTAGATTTCTTTTTGACCTATTCTGAATATTCACTACATTAATTTGTTAATTTAAATGCACATTGGTGAGAAGGAAGGATCTTTTATATTAATTTAACATTTTATAGTATGGAATTTCTAATGTGTTTTAAAAAAATTTTTTAAGCCAGCACAAATGTATCATGTGAAACAACATAGTGAATAAACAATTAACAGGCCATCATTCATGAAGCTAAACGAAACATAATATGAATATGTAAATATGATATAAATATGTTAATCATATCAGATTAATGTCTATATAATATGAAAATAAAACCAAAACTGAAACGTTGCATTTTGTAGAAAGGATGATCTATGTTACAATTTTTAACAGCACTTACAAAACGATGATAGGTGTCAAAAATATGTAACTACATCACAACTGTACCTTCTAGTTAAAGAGGTAACAAGATTTTGTCAACGGGTTTAAAAATTACTTAATCTATATATTTTAATAAAGGAACAGTCATAATGATTAATAGACAGTAGTCTAGTTGGCTAGCTCTAGCATGACAATCGCTCCCCAGAACTCAGCATCTCAATTAAGATGGGTATTAATAAATATTATTCAAAATCTGTTTATTAGATCCATAATTATTTAAAATTAGCCTTTGTTTGTAATGCATAGCAATTCAAAAGAAAAACCATACAATAGTTGGTGGTAATATATTGTATATAGATGAATGTATAATACAAATGGAATTACATACAAAAATAAAAACAAGATTTTAAAACTATATTAATTAATTTTAAGATTCATCCGATACTACTTATTTAATATCATATTTTCTCAGTGAGAAGTTAAATCAGCATTTCCATTGTCTTGACTAGTCACGTGATGGAATATGATTTGAACGGCTGCCAATACTTTACCGACTAGGGCTTCCAGACCATGGAACTTTTCTGAGATCAGTTTAGAATTTATTACATATTGATCATCATCCTCCCAGTCCCAAAGTAAAACGGGTGTAGTTTGGCTTGCATGACCTCAGAGTTAGCCACAATCTAGGTCTTCACCAACAGCATACCATATCTCTCCTGGCAGGACTCCTTGTGTATACTTATAGCCATTTATATTTTTCTGTGGGGGACTAAATAATGCTATGGCAATTTCAGGACTGGAATCTTGCTTGGAAAAAAGTTTATAGTAGTTTACCACCTTTTTATAATCCTAAAAGGAGTCCATGACAAAAAGTAACAGAAAGTGGCCATGACTTCTGGAACATAGTACCTGTAACCTGCCTGCAGGTTATGCATTTTTCCATTGCCAATAAACTAGTTATACTGTTAAAAAAAAGGCAAATAAAGGCATATACACATCAAGTTCAAACTTTCAAATTCAAAACCCCTGTTGAAGCAGAGAAAGGTGACAAGTGAAGTGAATAACATTAATGATCTCATTGTAATGGCACCTGTCAAGTGGTGGGATATACTAGGCAGCAAATAAACAGTCGGTTCTTGAAGTTGATGTGTTGGAGCAGGAAAAATTGGTAAGCGTAAGGATCTGAGCGACTTTGACAAGGACCAGAATGCTGGGCAGATAGCTGTAATTAAACAACAGGGGACTGGGAGATGATTACAGCTACAAGCAGTAGTGACTGGTCCTGGGAGAGGGGCTATCCACTGTAAGCATACGGCACTCCAGGCAGGACAGGGGTTTATTGGGACTGGGACACCCCCCTGGTTGTGCGCCTGCATGGAGCAATGGAAGAAGGTGGCCTGGTCTGATGAATCACATTTTCTTTTACATCAAGTTGTTGACATGGCCCAGATATGAATCCGATTGAGCATCTGGGAAATGTGCTGTTAAAATGTACACAACTTACAGGGCTTAAAAGATCTGCTGCTAATGTCTTGGTGCCACATACCACAGTACTTTCAGAGGTTTTAATTTTTAATGTTTTGGCTGATTGGTAATGTATTTATATATATATATATATATATATATATATATATATATATATATATACATATTGTGACAGAATCAAGGTGAAGGGTATTGTAACAGGTATGTTTTGCCTAGCTTTCTAACATGCTGCTTTTAAAAAGCTGCTTTCCAGCACAGTCTCTCTCTCTGCCTTGGGACTGAGGGTGGTGAAGTATGAATGATACTTTTTATCCTTTTCGCATAGATAGGGATTGAAAGATCTTTCATATTTATCAAAAAACACCCACTGGAAAAGACGGTCCGAAAAACGTCTGTTCCTGTGAAGTGTAACCCTTACTTTTCACAGGCTCTCCACTTGCGATCTTTTTGCAATGTGGATTCCTGGTTGCTTTAAATCCATGTGCTCATTCGCCGACCAGAATGCTCGGGCATGCGCACAGAGAAACCTCCCAAAGTGCATTAAATGAAGTGGATTCATGTGACACATATTCCTTCCACATATGCGCTGTCCAGCTCTGCTTTTCGGAGCAGAGCTGACAGCAGTGAAACTTTTCAATTATGTTAATGTACGCCAGCTTCAGCTAGCGTACATTGACATAGGAAAAAGCTATTTGTTTTTATTGATAAATAGTGCTACTGAGCACTCCCCATACACTGTTATGGGGAATGCTCAGTAAAACGAAGAGAGATGCAAAGCAGCAGATATCTATTATATCTATGATAACTGCTGCGCTGCAATGATGGTAAATTTGCATTTTTGTGGTTAATCCCCGAAAACATAATTTTTGGGGGATTTAACAGGGGGATATTGTTTGATAAATAGGCCCCTTAGTGAGGGAAAACCTTGCTACTTTGCCTGTGACTGAACAATACTGCACTATTTATGTTTTTCTTTAGTTTGGTAGTCAGACTTCACAAATGTTTAGTTAGAGACGGATGGCAAGGTTTTTATTTTGAAGTTATCTTTTATTTTTGTTGCATTTCGTTGCATTTGTTGCTTAATAAAACTTGCTTGACACTAGTTGTGCTAAAATTCCTGGACTTGTGTGACTTCATTGCTGCTGTTTACCTCCATCTACCTAAAAACTGACATAGAGATAAGTCCCATGACTCTTGCACCCCAATCTTTACATTAATTAATTCCAACTTGTGTCAGGTGAGTCCCGGGTCTCCCATGGCTGCTAGTGCTTGGGAAGGACTTGCCTTTAAAAGCTGTGTGCAGGTAAGCCTTAAGCCCAGATAAAATAGCATAGCATTTGATCATGTTAGGACTGACCAGAATGGGAAGACTTTGGCGTGAGTTGGTCAGCTTAACATATATTGCAATATGTGGAACTAACATTCCCTGTTTTTAATATAGAACAGTACTTGGTACAG
The DNA here is from genome assembly GCF_038048845.1 of Mixophyes fleayi. Taxonomy (NCBI): domain Eukaryota; kingdom Metazoa; phylum Chordata; class Amphibia; order Anura; family Limnodynastidae; genus Mixophyes; species Mixophyes fleayi. Next base: position 152,520,584 of record NC_134404.1, read on the forward strand.
CATTAATTATGTGTTTGGAGAGTCCCTGTTTTCATATATATATATATATATATATATATATATATATATATATATATATTAAGAATTACCAAATAAGTGAATCCTTACTCCGGTCTTCTGAACAACTTGCTGTTTTATTTCACAACAACTCTGTAGCAAAATCATCAAATGTTCCACAGCTTTCTTGCATTATCTAAGCCCGCCAGCCCTTACTATCATCTGGTTTCTATTCAGCAATAGTAGCCCTGCCCACTAGATCCCTTAATACTTTCATTCACAAAAAACAAACCACCGAAATCACACCCATGTTGTGCGCCTGTGTGTCTTTGTGCTGTGGGAAAGACTGAGGAGTATATTTACTATACTGTGGGTTTGAAAAAGTGGAGATATTGCCTAACCAATTGAGATTCTAGCTGAGAATATACTAAATGAATGTTAACTAGAATCTGATTGGTTGCTATAGGCAACATCTCCACTTTTTCAAACCAGCAGTTGAGCAAGTATACCCCTGCATGGGAATTTAACCCTGTCTGCAGCCTGTACCTGCAGACTCTTTGGGATTGTACTTATCCCTATGCAGGAGAGTTGTGTAAAATAACCCCCTTTGTCACATCCCTTTCCACATAGCTTTGCCATACTTGACAAAACGGATTCTTTCCTGGCAAAAATGTCCTTTTTGCCAACTTCCCCTCTTCTGGCCTCGCCAATAAGTCGAATCGGTCACCCTGTGGACCGCATCTCTTCACGATAGGGCATTAGCATTATTATACTGAGCTCCAGGTCTGCACCACAAAGCTGAAAGGTTGTAACATCAGGAACCAATGTGTGACCCTGGCATTCACCTCCTAATTTGTATGCAACCATTGTAAGGAAGCGTGGATGCTAACCAGGGTGAACTCGCTACTAAGTAGACAGTACCGGAGTGCCTCTATTGCCCACTTAATTGGCCTGTTCTAATTGTCCTGTTCTATCATAGCATACCTCTTTTCCCTCGGGAGGAGTTTATGGCTGAGGGAAAGAATTGGACTCTCCTCATCGTTCACCCTCTGGGACAATACTGCCCCCAGACCCATCCCAGATGCATCTGTCTGGAGAAAGTACCTCTCCCTAAAATTAGGTGCTTGTTGCATCGGTGCAGTGAACAAGGTTTCTTTCAAATCTTCCCAGGAGATCTCCGAAGACTCGGACTAAATTAATTTATCTGAGTTGTTCGTCTAAAAAAAATTTGTCAATGGGGCAGCTCGCGTAGTAAAATTTTGGATAAACCATCGGTAATACCCGACCAACCCCAGGAAACTCGTAGCTGAGACTTCCTTTGTGGTTTAGGCCAATTCCTCACGGCTTCTACCTTATCCACCTAGGGTTTTAGTTTCCCCCATCTGACCACATAACACAGATATTTAGCCTCTGCTATGGCTAGCGCACACTTAATGGGATTCACCATAAGGCTTTAATGACTCCAAACCTACACTATGGGAAGATGGGACTCACAGTCCTGACTGTGAACTATATTTTCAAGGTAACCGGTGATATATTCCTGGTGAGGCTTTAGCAGTTTGTTTATTGCCTGCTGGAAAGTGGCTGGTGCCCAATGCAGTCCAAATGGCAAAACCCTGTACTGGAACAGCCCTTCAGGTACTGAAAAGGCTGTTTTTCCACTCTCTGGTGGACTCCTCCACTACCCCGAGTTGCAACATGTCCTTCACCTCTCGCTTTACTGCGGCCCTTCTTGCCTTAGGTATGTTATATGGTCGTTGGTTAACTATAACTCTTGGTGGGATGTCATGTTCAATTATCTTGGTGCGCCTTGGAATAGCAGAAAAAACATTGGGCAGACTTCTCCCATGGACCCACTAAGTTCACGGCAATATGCTCAAATGAAACTGGAATTATAGAGAGAGGTACCAGGGGAGCACGATAGTCTGGTTTAATAGCAGTTCACTGGCATACTGGGCAGGCTTGACGGTATCTCTTAAATGTAATTTTGAAATTATCTCTTGACTGCCATGCTGTTTCCCATCCAGTAAAACCTCAGTAGCAATCGATTTAGAGTCTTTTCCTCTCCCACGTTCCCCCCAAAAAGGTGTGTATGGGCTGATGTTAATACTAAAGAGACGTATACCTGTGGCACCAAGAGTTGATGAAATATTTTCTACAGTACCACCATTACCCTATTTAACAGTTACCCTCTTATTTTAAAATAAGGTTCTTCCCTGGCCGGTCTCTCAGCCTTCCACACTCTATTCATTTCCACCACATATTTATAAGCATTTTCCAAAGCACTAATCATTAAGTTGGTCCCTCGCAATATCCTGGAGTGTAATAGTCCTGGATATTGGGGACCAATCTTCATCCGCTGGCAAGGTTTCTGTTTCTTTCCAACTTTCTCCAGCTAGGACTTTTCTCTCCCATCTTCTGGAATGGGATGTCGGCCTAGTTGCAGCCAAAGCCTACTACCCAAGTTCCAGGTACTGTAGCTTCTTGGTCTCTCTATTTCCAGTTCCGGGGTATAAAAGACAGGATCAAGTAGGGTCGTATGTCCGGCCATTAACTCAGTTGCTGGCATGTACTGACCGATCTGGTCGGCTATTATTATTTTTCCTGTAAAAGGGAAAAGTCTAGCCACAGAATAAGGGGGTATGGGAGCCTTCAGGCTATCGCTGCTACCACTTGCACTGTTCGTCCCTTCACAGTAATGGGAAGATTGAAACAGTCACGGTTGTCCTTGTGAATGCATTCAACTTTCACTAACGATAGTCGGGTCAACAGGCCTTCTGGAACCATAGTGTCTGATATCAAGGTGATTTTGACAGCATAATACCACTAAATAGCTGTTGCAAGTTCCTAAAATGACTTAGGGGCAGTCTGTAGAACCAACTTCTGTAATTCCCGAATTAGGTTATGCTCGCATTTGTCGATTTCTAACATTCTGACCGGTGTATTTCAATCAGGCTCCCACCAACTTTTTGTTAATACTGTCAGGTCTGCCAGCTGGGCACGTATTGCGGATCCCTATCTAAACCACCAGACATGAAATTGTTGCCCCCTGAAACTCTGCTGCCTGGTCCTTGGGCACATCCATATAAGCCCGATGGACTATGCCCATCATATAAGGAGCCAGTTTCGCTACCCATTCACCTGCCTGCCACTTAAGCTGAGTTGCTGTCCTTTCAAACATCAACAAAAATGCCTCAACTTCACCTGAGGATGTCATCTTTTGCAAGACAGCAGGTTCGTGCCCACTCTGTTGGAGCTGACTGAGGTCCGCCCATAACAGTCTGTTACTTTCCACCTGGGCCTCGGCAACAGCTAGCATTTGGCTCTCCTGGTCCTACTGTGTGACTTTCACATTGGTTAAAACACAGAGGATTTCTTCCATCTTGCTATCCAAACCAATGGGATAGCGAAACTGCGTCTCCCTTAATATACACTGGCAATCCAATTTTTGATTTGTAGTGTTTTAGCTAGCAGCAAAATTTCAAAGATTGGAACTCTGCGCTTATAGGGGACTATGTACGATGGCTGCCAAATAAGGGACAGTGGATATGGAGGGGGATCCCACCCTCTTAATGTCAAACAGTTGGAATGTACTGACATTCATTCAACAACTATCGACTTGACTAGACGGAGCCCAGACAAGAAAAACCTGTAGCTGGAAGTTACTGGCGCATCTAGAGCCCATACAGCGTGACAGACATCGCAAGGACACTGACCTGTGGACCGGGAACCCTGGAAGTGATTCCACCAAGAAGGTGAGCTTACTTTCCTATGCCCGAACTGTCTGCTATTCTATATCACGGTTAAGTCTTTTGGAAGAAGTTCATGCGATATCACGTACAATCTGCATTGTATCTATTTACTCAGACAGAATAACAACATTATTCATTATAGGATCCAGATATTTATACAATCTTCATTTATCGTTTGGTTCTACATGCAATCGACATAGGATCACACCATCCTACCATTGGATATCATGCTAGTATGGGATTTTGATTTATATAGTACATCTACGACTCTATTCAATAAGAGACTCTGTACCCATATTCATCCACTTGATTGCTTTGGGTCCATTATTATGCAAATATATGTTCACACAGCGCACTGTTGATATATGTGTTTTGAAATACATTTTAAAATATATTGTCTTATAAAATAAATTTGCTAGTGTATATACTTTTTTCTTGTTTTAGCTAGCAGCAGCTGCTACATTTTAGCTAATAAGGAGGAACAGAACAAACAAAATGAAAAGGAAACAGAAACAACAACAAAAATAAACACGTTTTATAAGTGTCACCCTTTATGTAATGTCTTAGCTAGTAGCAGTTGCTACATTTTACCTCCCAAGAAGGAACATAACAAACAAAACAAAAAGGAATAGCAGCGAATACAACACACACACACACACACACACACACACACACACATACAAAAAACTCCTTTTTTTCCTCTGGTTATCACTCTTAGCTTTGTTGTCTGGATGGCTGCGTGGACAGCTGTGTTTTGGCTGTCCTTTCAGATCCCACAATGACACCACTTTTTAGGAATTACCAAATAAGTGACTCCTTACTTCGGTCTTCTTACCAAGTTGCTGTTTTGTTATTTTTTTAAATCTTTTTTTTTATTTTCCACAACAACAATAAAAATGAGGGTACAAAAAAGAAAAAGGGATTAACTATAAATTGAATTAGGGTTTACATACATATAGTAACAGAGTGTCAACCGATCAAGTATACAACTATAAGAGTACAGGCAGAAACAAAAAAGATATTAATAATCAAAATTTGTAAAATTTGTAAATTGCACGTTCCAGCTAGTAGATGTTGTAATTGAACCAAGGTACCCTATAGGTTCCCTAAGGATTCCTCAAAAAGATACAAGTTGTTGGTATTTTCCATTATATGGGAAGATAAAACAAGGGGAGATAAAGTAAAAGAAGGGGGGGGGAAGGGTCTCAGAGTAAAAAAAGAAAGATAAACGGGGAAGCTGGGTCCACACAATGGGGATAAAAACAGAAAAAAGAAAGAGAGGTGAAGAGGTAAGAATCAGGCAGAAGAGTGGCGAGATCTGCACTGCCCCCATTCGACATCGAGTAAAAAGGTGTGAGATGAGGAATTTACTGGGTGCCCGGAAGTGGGGTCTGGCAGTAGGCATACCAAGGGTCCCTAAATTTGTGAAATTTAGTTACTCGGTTTCGAAGGAGGCTTGTAAGATGCTCAATAGATGCTATATACCAAACCCGAGAAATGACCGCCTGGAGGTCGAACGTGCGGGAAGATTTCCAATCTCTGGCTATCTGCATGCGGGTGGCAGCAAAAACATTTTGTACCAGTATATCGCTATGTTTAGAGAAGGTTTTGATTGAGGAGCAGATTAACATGACCATAGGGTCAGGGGTGAAGTCAAAATTGAGGATGTGGGTGAGAAGCACAGATACTTGGAGTCAGAGGATGCTTATCAGGGGGCATTGCCAACATATGTGAAAGAAAGGCCCCATGCCTCCAGGAGCCCTCCAGCAAAGGTCTGATGTACCAGGGTACATTTTATATAGCTTGCTGGACACCAAGTATCACCTTGTGTATATTTTGTATGTGTTCTCACTTATTGAAGTATTTATGGACACAGTAGAGATCCGCCTTCTGAGCCGGGACCATTCCTCCTGATCAAGAGTGCATTGGATGTCCATTTCCCAAGCTGACTCAAACAACTCCAAAGGCACTTCATGGGGTGCTAAGATGGAGTGGTATATGTGGGAGACCATTCCGGGGAAACCCAATCAGTAAATACAAACCCCCTCGAAAGCCATAGTCCTTCTTAGTTTGCTTGTCCTGCTCTGTGCCTGGATAAATTGCTGTTTTATTTCATTACAAGAACTTTGTATCAAAATCATTAAATGTTCCATGGCTTCCTGGCATTAGCTTCCTGGCACTTTTGGTTTTCACAAGCAAGGGATAAGCTAAGATATTTTCCTATAAGCAGCAGTGTAAGATTTGTTCCTAGTGTGTACCTTTACTCTTATTATTGATGGGGTGATTGTCAATCAATACATTCCTTGTCACATATAAATATATTTCCAGTAGATTTATAATATCACAAACTCCCTTTCCAATAAATTAGCTAGCTGGGTGGTCTCTAGAGAGTCCTGTGTCAGATTCTTTAAAGTCTGTTTGTCTGTAAGTCTGTTTTTCACAATGTGGGTCTATTAAATTATCATATGCTGCAGTGACTTCCCCACAGTCAAGGGGATGCAGGAAGTCCTGGTTAAATGCATAAAAGAAAATTGCTTTTATAATCTAACAGGGTCATATCAGGGAGCATTCAGTAAAGCTCATAGTTGGCAAAAAATAGTTTGTGACAAGAAGGCTGTCTGGGATTGTAGAGATCCATGAAAAATATAGGATTTCAAAATCTATTACAAGCCATATTCCTATGGGGACTTTTTTGTAATCTCTGGGCAGAATCAACAGTCCCTTTGGGATGGTCTTAGAGTTCCTTTGTGGAGCTAGTGATGATGCCAGGGTTTTGCCAGATATTGACAATCAAGTGCCACCTTCTTAATTACAATAATACATTTTCAATCCTGGGCCCTGATATCTCAATTGAAAAAGATCAATGAGACAGGAATGAGCGTCATTTTAGGATAAAAAATGTTAAATTTTAAATTAATAAAGGGCATGGATCTAAAGTAAAAATAAAATGGACTTTGAAAAGATATGTTATTGCTCTTTCCAGTATATGCATTTTCAGCCAAACTGACAACAATGGTCAGATCATAACTGTGAGCATGCAACTATGCAAATATCAGCTTTTGTTTTATTGTTTTGTATTATATCTGTCAGTGCAAATGCTGAAAATGTTGACACTGTATACATAATGGGCAAGGTTCCATTGATTGCCAATGCCAACACTACCAACTCTGCCTTTCTCCTTACAATAAATGTACCACAGAACTCAGTTTTGCTATTTATTTTCTCTTTATATACAAAATAATGTATCCTGACACAAACTGCATTACACATTTTTTGGGAGCCAAACATAGAATTTCTCCCCACACTTACAACTGTTATTATCCACATTAATTCACACCTAATTAATTCTAAAGATAAACAATGTATTCTTAAGCTCAACATCACCTAATTAATTTGGACATAACTTCAATAGGGCTAGATTGTGGTTGGGCAACTATAGCTTAAATATCACATAAATCAGTGGTTACCAAACTTTTGCAGTTCACAGCACCCTTAGAGTCTCCATAATTTTTTCAAGGCACACCTCCACAATAATTACCGAGCAGTCCCGTTTTATTAGTAGTTGGGTCAAAAAAACATAATAAGTATTTAGGTCAGGACAGAAATACTACACATAAATCCAAGGGAAAATAATATTTTTATATATGTTTTTCAATTATATTTTAGTCAAAGAATAATTTACAGCTAACTCACACTGTGCCCCCTTCATCCATACACTATGGCCCCTTCATCCACACACTGTGCCCCCTTCATCCACACACTGTGCCCTCCTTCATCTCCACATACTCTGTGCCCTCCTTCATCTCCACACATTCTGTGTCCCTGCATCCCCTCACTCTGCCCTCTCTGCATCCACACACTCTGCCACCTCTGCATTCCCTCACTTTGCCCCCTCTGCATCCCCTCACTCTGCCGCCTCTGCATTCCCTGCTGGGTCCCGTGCACCGCCGGATTGTTACGTTATTTTTGTTTTGTTTTTGTTTCTCTTCCTGGCCACGGCACCCCTGTGACAGCACCGCGGCACCCCTGTAATAGCACCGCAGCACCCCTGGGAGCCACGGCGCACACTCTGGGAACCGCAGACATAAATCATGAGCTCTAGGATATATTACATGCACACAGTTTGATATGTTTTACTGCATTCCCTATTGGATTCCACCACACATACATGCAAATGTATCAATGAAATATTTTTCTGAAAACTTGTGCAAAAGAAAATGATTGTGTTTCTTATAGTAGCCAAACATACACTTGCTTTCATTTGCTAAATGGCAGTACAAAATAAAAGAATATGGCAACACCACCCTGTCAGGTCTCTAGGATTTATGCATGTAAATATTGGTTTGCTATATTCCAGTAGTAGGGATACATTGCGACATTCTTTAGTGAAAAAAAGGTACTGTACCTTTCAGTAAAGAGACTAAGCACTTAGGTAGTAGCAAGTCAAGGTATTAAAGTCTTAAAGCCTTCCAGTCTCCCACTTAACTTCCTACCTTATCTTCTGCCTCTCCCCCTTCTTTCCCCTTTACTGCCTCCGTCCCCCTACTCTCCCTCTCTCCCCTGCGTTTCTCTGTCTGTCCACCCCTCCCCTTAGATTGTACACTCCTCTGAGCAGGGCCATCTCTCCTCCTGTTCCCACCACTTCTAACTCTGCTCTCCAGCTACTTAGCCCTCCTTGAGGGCCCTCTCCCCCCTGTCCCCTCTCGCTCCCTCCTCCCTCCTCTGGGGGTCTCCCTGTCTTCCGCGCCCTCCTTCTTGGGCCCTGTCATTTGCGGATCCTCCCTCCCCCTTCCCCCGACCTCTCTTGCTGTGCATTGAGCTTACTGAGTTACTGTGCTTAATGTTTACTGTACTGTGCTGTCTCACCTTGTATTGTAATTTGTTTGTCCCTGTACGGCGCTACGGACACCTTGTGGCGCCCTATAAATAAAAATTAATAATAATAATAAGTATTAGCAGGAATCCAGAACCAGAGATGGTAGTCGTCTGACAGGTTACATCATATTCTGCTGTTTGGAACATATTCTTAAATAAACCCTAAATTATAAAATCAGGTCCTGAGGATTACACTCAGCATTCATAACAAGAGAAGTGGTACTGTGCAGCTGCCCAATATGCAAAATGATAACAGATTGTGAGAATGAATTGAAAGTTACTGAACTATAGTAAAGATACAACACAGCGCTGTTGTAAACACTGTGCATAATCACCATCATCGTAAAATTATAAATTTGCAATGCTAGACTTCACCTCAGCAGTTGACCATTGTCGACTGCAGTTCATTGCAGCCAGCTTAGAGGATTATGATCTGTCACCACTGAGAATTCACGACCATACATGTATAATTGTAATTTCTTTAGTGCTCAGACAATGGGCAGACACTTCTTCTCTATCGTGGCGTATGTCATTTCTAAAGCTAGCAGCCTCCAAAAGAGATATGCCATGGCGGCTAACACAAACTGATTAGACAATATAGTTTTAAGCTGTTGGAAAGCCCTGTCACAGTCCTTGGACCAGACTGTTTGGCATATTTTGTAGTTGTCAGGTCGGTCAAAGGTTTAGCAATGGTACTGTAGTTAGGGACATTTTTGTGGTAGTACTGAACAATGGCTATATGGCTATATTAATTTAGATAGGCCTGGGCCCCCTGTTAGTAGGTGATCCACCATGCGCTGAAAGGTCACTGGGGCATTCTTCAACCCGAAGGACATGGTTGTAAACACAAACAGCCCCAGCGAGGATGTGAATGCCAAGAATTCCTGGGCATCCTTAGTTAGTGGTATCTGCCAATATTCCTTGCTAAGATCCAGGGTGGACACAAAGTGGGCAGCCCCCAGCATATCCAACAACGCCTCCACTTACAGCATGGGATAGGCATCTGTAGCCTTCACGTCATTCAACTTATGATAATCTATGCAGAAGTGGGTACTGTCATTCTTCTTGGGGACCAACATGGCACCAGATGCCTATGGGCAATTGGAGGGTACAATGACGCCTAGTTTCAGACTTTCCTCAATTTCATTTCTAATCATGCTTAGCACCTCACTCTGTAGGAGGATTGCTTAAAGGGTTGGGTCTCCCCAGTGTTGACACAATGGGTCACTATTTCGGTGCACCAGCACCTCCCTTATTTGCTGCTGCTGCCTATCCGTCAGTTGCAAGCCGATGGGCACTGCTTCTAATCCTAAGTTCTTTGTTTCCTAGCTTGTCCGTGTTTCAGGGTCGTCCATGGGCAGACAGCAAATGACTACAACTCCTACCTCTCTGTTCACATATGCTTTGAGCCTGTTAAATTAATAAGTGTGCAACTGATTGTCAGAGTTATCTAATGACAATACATCATTCACATTACCCAGGGCCCTTTGCTACAGTATATGGTCCAGTCCAGGTGGCCTGATGCTTGTGCTTCTGCACCGTTACCATCATCATGACCTTCTGTCCTACTATCAACTCACGCTCATCAGCCTACTCGTCATAATACTGATGCTGCTGATCCTGGGCTTCTTGCCTATGCTCCCCTGCTAACTGCATCATCCTCTGCATTTGTGCTCTCAAATGCTCCACATACTCCTATACTGGAAGCTCAGCTTTATGGAATGTCACTTCCCAGCTTTCATGGAACAAGTCCAATGGTCTCCAGACCTTTTGGACATATAGTAGCTCGAAGGGGGAGAAACCAGTAAAACACTGCAGCACTTCTCTGTAAGCGATTAACAGCTCCTGCAGAGACTTCTCCTAGTCCACCCTCTTTGACTTTACATATGCCCACAGCAACTGCTTAAGGGTCCCATTGAACTGTTCACATAGTTTGTTGGTCTGGGGTTAGAATGGAGTGGTGCATAAGGGTCTTACCCCAAACTTATTCCATATATTTTTGAGTAGCTCACCTTGGAACTGCATGCCGTGATCAGTGACCACTTACTGTGGAAAGCCTAGTCAACTAAAGAAGTATGTGAAAGCCTGGGCAACATGCTCGGCATCTATGCATGTCTCCGGATAACTAGTCGTGTATTCACCACAGTAAGGATAAATTGCTCCCCTGTTCTATTCTGTTTTTTTCAGGGGGTTTCAGGGGGACTATAATACCCATAGCCAGGGTTGGTGCAATATTTTTCAGTGCCGTAGGCAAACATACCATACTCATCATCATTTATTTATTTTTATAGCACCACTAATTCTGTACAAAAAACTCATTCACATGAGTCCCTGCCCCATTGGAGATTACAATCTAAATCCCCTAACATACACACACACACAGACAGACCGAGAGAAACTAAGGGCAATTTAATAGCAGCCAATTAACCTACCAGTATGTTTTTAGAGTGTGGAAGGAAACCGGAGCATTCAGAGGAAACTCACACAGGCACGGGGAGAACATACAAATTCCACACAGATAAGGCCATGGTCGGGAATCAAACTCATGACCCCAGTGCTGTGAGGCAGACGTGTGTCAGGAGAGAGGAGGATGCTGGGTTCGCCGCATTGGTAAGAAGGGTGTAATACCTATTAACGGTACTGACTACCCCAACAGAGAAGACAACGACATGAGGAGTTCTATTCAATAGTACATCGACCTGTCAAAAAAACTACTTACCGGAATGCAGATTACTTCATATCATGCCTCGCTCTGTTGCCGGCTGGAGCAAGCGACATCATCACCACCCGCGAGTTGGCTTAAAGCGGCGATGGACAGACTCGCCTGTCATTTAACCCTAATCCTAACCCTGACCCTAACCCTAACCTTAACCCCTAAAATAATACCTAAATTCTTTGGATTGGCTTAGAGTCCTTACTGACTAAACTCCACTTTCCTCGCCCAGGTAACATGGTCTAGTCTGGAGATAGTTTAGTCAGTAGACCGGATGTGAAAGGACAAAGGTCAGACTAATTACATTAGCATGGTAAAACGTGTAGTCTACATCACATTAACCCTTTCCATGCTCTTAGTCAGTTTTTACCCGACATAACGCCTGAATGTTCTGAATTTCCCCTTCTTATCACTCTTTAACCACCTGATTTCATTTAAACAATACAACAGGCCAGTCTTAGCAATACAATATACAATATGCAGTCCCATGCTAGTCCATATACTCAGTTTTCATTCATGTGACATATTTCCCATTTTGATCACCATGTATTAATATCAGTAAATGTAGTAACTGTAAACATTTTTCATAAATAAAAACTCCATTACTTTCAGTAACAGGTGGGAGACAATTTTTCAGTTTCATGCTGCGAATACTTTTTACTCTACTTAAATGTAGTTTGATATTGGTTTTTTTTTCTTAGATTTTTTTTACAAATATTTTTATTGAATGGTTCACAGACATGTACATGTGATTAAAAATACTAGCTTTTTGATAGCATTAATATGTATTATAATAACAGTACATGTCATTAAACAAAAATTCAAAAACTGTTCCTTTTTTTACTAAAGGAATGTAAAATACCAAAGGGGGAAGAGACAAATGGAAATGGAAAAGAAGGATAAAAATAAAGAAAATTTTAAACCCAGGAGACAGAAATATTTTACGCATTCGGTCTGGACCATTGTACCATTGGAACAAGAGATTATTAGGGGTATATTTTCTAAACTGCGGGTTTGAAAAGTGGAGATGTCTATAGCAACCAATCAGATTCTAGCTATCATTTATTTGGTACATTTTGCAAAATGACAGCTAGAATCTGATTGGTTGCTATAGGCAACATGTCTAGTTTTTCAAACTTGCAGTTTAGTAAATATACCTCTTAGAGTTTTCCATTATGCTGATGCCGATTGAACTACTTTTCCCAAATGTCCAATCACTTATTCCCATTAACAGTTTTTGCCAGGTCCTCCTTCCATGTCATTTCATGAGAGTCTTTCGTAGAAGAGCTAGGAACAGCAAGGTTCATATAAATATTGTAATTTAGATCTTGGGCTTGTTTGTGACATAAGGTTGAAAGCCTAAGAGGAATTCAGACCAGTAGAATTTGACCACGTTTATTCGACCTCTCCATGAATTAAAAAGCTTATTCCAAGAGTTCAAATCACTGTTAATAGGGAGAAATTTTCCTGACACATCTGATTATAATGTTTAGTGACATAGATATCGTAATAGAGAGCTATTTTAAAATTATAAGTTTAGCAAAAAATATAAGATCAACGTTCAATAAAGAAATTTTCCTGTGACTACCACATGAGTTGGGGTCTTTACAAGACTTGGAAATTAGTGTATGTTGACATTAGTGGTAGCCGGGTCAAAGTAAGTCCCTTATTATATTACATAAAAAACATTCACTAATCTCGTGGCTGGAATCTTTCTTATAATAAATAGCCGTCATACTGTTTGGTTCAGGAGCTGACAGGGATTTCATGGACTTAAAAATTTGCATTGTTTCTATCACAGTGATTTCAACATTAACAGTGATAAAATTTGGAAGAGAAGTAGTCAAATTTGGAAGAGAAGTAGTAACCAAATAAGAAAAAATAATTTTGATTTGTATAAATTCTTCTTAGTGTTAGAGGGGGCTGGCAAATTCTAAAGAGCAGAATACATTTTTTGAAACATTTCTACTAATTTGCTTTGGTTATAGATGAGAAATCTATTTCTTTTAGGGATGTCTATTGGCTTGTGCGAATAGCTTGTTGAGCCAGTATAATTAGTAATAATTATGCACTTCAGTTGCACAATAGAAAGCTTCTCCTCCATCTTTTGGTCACACTGCCATACTTGTCATGCAGTCGGTACACATTAAATGTGGCCTTCTCCAGTAGCAAGCAAATCAGGAAAAAATTTCAACTGTTGACATTGCTGACAATTCATATCAATGTCCATGGCCATATGGTGGGTTAAAGAAATCCCTTTATTTTGAGCTTCCTGGTATGTAGATTCATCTTATTTGAAGCCGGATATTTAGTGTTCCAAACATCCTAGCATGATCAGTGCCTATTCATCTGGGGTAACTTGCACACTACATTCTTTAGTCAGTTCTGATTATATGCAGTAGTACAAATATCCTACTAGACATCAGTTCCTCCCCAAATGGGCTTGTTGACAATTGTCCAGTTTTTATATTTTAGGAACTTAACTGGATCCTCCCTGTCCTGTCTAATATATAACAGTGCCCATTTGTCTTTTTGTTGTGATTGCAGAACCATCAGTAAACTAACACTGCTCTCTTTCCTACATAGAGCTCCATTTACAGTAGACTTAGATACAAGCAGAACTGGTACCTCTGATAACATTCATTCAAATTTAACTTTTCATTTTTCAAGTCCTGCAAATAGCTGTGATACTGTTTGGTGGTTTCTTATTCTTCTGTGTGTCCCCTCTCTTGAAAGTACCACTTCCATGGCCAAAAAGTATAGTAATAAGAATAATTACAAGTCATCCTTATGGATTTGTTTTCTAGCTAAGTTTGAATATGACTGAGATCAATTTGAACTAAACTGGGAGCCCTCTGTAAATTAAAATTAAATCTGGCCCCACTTTACAGCCTGGCCTCCCTGGGTAGAAAGAATAGGATGTTGACCACTGAGTATACAGCATTCCTAGTATAGTCTAATGTACAATCACCAGACATGGGCAGCAATTTGTGAAGTCTCATGGTGCAGCCATCATGGGTCACTAGCAGGCACTAGAGAGGGCTGCTGGAAACCTCTGTTATTGTTTGCCGTGTGCTTTGTAGGTTCTGAACCAGCCAGTGGAGTTCAGGCGGCAGATGCAGGTAAGTCACAACTCTCTTGGCTCCAGACAATGACAGCTTCACAAGGTTGAAGGCTCCAGCCTACTACTGGCAGGTTCCCTTTCAGATTGCTTTAGTAGGACTCAGTGGCTCTAATTGTTTTAGGAAAGTGGGATCTGGATGGTCTCCCGTGGTGGAACTTATTAACATTGATGAAGGTGAAGGAGGAAGGCGGCCGTAGGTACTGAGCAAGAGGCAGGGCTTGAGGCTGGTGGAAGGACTCACAATCTCTGTATTCCTCTTTTTCAATTAATTACTGCGCTGAGAAACAGACAGATAATGTCTCAGAGATGGGAGTTAGTTCATGGGGCCAGTTAGATTTGTCTGTGGCCAGTTGGATCTCTGATATCCATCGATTCAATTCAATTCACTTGGCACCGGAGTACCGAGATGAGCAAGTATCTTTTAAATGTGTGTACTTTTCCTGTATTTTTTCTTTGTATACTTTATCAGAAACTCAATTTACATAGCATGGCAGTAATAAAGTATACATTTAAAGTGTATCTATTCAATTTTATACTCTCTTTGTTTCGTATTTTTAATTGCTAGAACAAGTAATTGACATTTAAGCATCTACTAGAGAATACAAGCACAACCTTTAGCTCTAAGGATTCTGTAGGAAGCATAATCCAGGTTTTACAGTAAACTGTGCTGTTCATGTCATTGAGCTTTACTGCTGACCCCACAGGCACCTTGTGATATGTATTTCTTAGTTATACCTGAGATTAAAAACATTGATGTTGTTGGGACTTACCATCATAATAGTCATAGCATTGTCAATCTAACTCTTGGACAGTTATTACAGTAACTCATACAGTAACTCGTACATATTCCCAAGAGTAATACTTTTAAAGACACACTAATCAAAAACTTCAGCATTGTACAGTTAAAAAAATACGTAACATTTAGTTAGCATTAGGGCCCATTAATCAGTAATTTTAGCAAGGATTGTGACCTAGAGGCCATCTGGTGAGTGGCTTTCTGATTTATATGATCCAAATTAATTTGCTTCTAATCTTTCTTTGGTATTCTGTCTTCTTTTCATGAAACACTTGATGAACTCAAGAACAAATCCTTATTCACTTTTACTTTGAAGATGTGGAATATGATTTGCAAAGTGATATTCCTAACACATAGTACTTATTGCTTTTACAGAACCTTTTACTAAGTACCTTGATTTCCAAAATGGTAATGTAAACTCCATTCTTGCCTCTGAGCTATCTACCAATCAATTTATATGTACCATGAGGCTAAAAAGGCCCATGGCATTACAGGCCCTAAATGTTTTGGTTTATCTTCCAGTTACTGTATTCTCTGTTTTACCCACTGAAGTTATTACTAAAAGTAGATACCGATAGTTTTGCATCAACTAAAGATAACGCAAAAAAACTTGAGATAAGAAAAAGTATCAAACTAAGCTGTTACAAACAAACTAGAAATGCTCTAGTGTCTACTTTCATGGTGTAATAAATTAATAATATATTATATTCCTAAAAATACTGGAGTAATAGGTGCATAAAACAATCTTCTTTACTTGACAGAGAAAAATGCTTTCTCTTTATATGATGTGCTCTCTCCAGATGATTTTCTCTTTCCCCAAACATTAGCTCAAGTTCAAAAGCAACAGATAACCTCCATATTCTCAACATTTTCCAGCATTTTACTGAAATGTTTTTTCTAATACATAAGGGGCCTGATTCATTAAGACATGCTAAAAATAATGTAAATTGCGTTTTCTTGAAACGCCGGTCATTCAGGCATACGCACGTTCGTATTCAACTAGCAGCTGATCTGAAGATATGTCTGCTGTTGAATACGGGCTACGTTCACTCTGCTTAAACAGAAAATACACTGCAGGATATGTCCAATAGATATGTTGAATATAAAGTCCAAAATGAACACAAAGAAAAAAAAATATTAACTTAATGTCACCTGTTAATAATACAGTCATTAATGACAAAACTTTACAAAAAAAATTCTTTAAATCCCCCCCCCCACCATATTTATTAGGATATTATGAATGTCTACTGTACATAAAATGCATTTTTACAGTAACTTCTGATTGCTAACACATCTTCTAGCTTGCATATGTGATTGTCATCACTTGTAATCAGCACTTAAACCTGACCTTTAACTGGTGCTAGTGATAGAATAGAAAAACACGTATTTTTGAGATGCCCAAAGCTTGAATCAGACGTTACTGCATGCGCTCAACCTTGACATGCCCTTACTGTACATTGATTACATGCATACGCCCAATTCCCTCCTCGTTCCACCCATTAAATTGTAGGCTATCATAGAGGTCCTTTGTGATCGAAGATTAATTGAATTTTACTGCATTCAATGGCCTATATTCTGGTTCGGGGTAGAGGTATTTTACGCAAAAAATATGCCAAGTATCGGCATATACATTCCTTAATGAATCAGGCCCAATGTGTCCATTTATGTCTATTAATGTTTTACACAGGTGCTGAATATACTGACTTATTATTGGTATTAGCTGAATGTACTATTATATATAACAGCTCCAGGGACAGAGCACTACTTGTAAAAATTACTTCAAATTATGTTTATGCTTTGTATTTATATTATAATTATGAAGTTAATTTTAAAAATATATTGTAATATGTTTCTAGGCACCATGTATGTAAATTTGCTTATAATTATTATCCAATATTTATTATCCAATGTAATGTGGACAAATAGTCAACATTACAAAAATGGCAAAAATGAAAGGGCCACGTCTCTTCATAAACAATTGCCTATAAAATTGGACTTTTTAAAAAATTTTATGACCTATTTCCAGGTTGTCTAAACCTCTTGAAATCATACCTGGGTTAGAATTTTATTAATCATACTTGCCAGGAGACCCCCTCAATTTTGGGAAACCTCACTGACACCGACCTGGAGAGTAGGTTTTCCAGGACAGACTTGCGCAGAGGACCTTGAGTGCTGACTGAGCATCCGCATCATCGGAGGGTGCACACTGACACCGTCCTTTCGTGGTTCATCTACTACCTCGCCAACCGCTCCTCTGTTTCTACCTATGGATCTTCCTCCCCCATTCATCCTTCCTGTAGTGTTCACACCGAGTTCTGTCCTTTGCTTCTGCTTTTTTTCTCTGTAGACCTCCTCCCTGGGTGAACTCATTAGTTCCTTCAGCCTCCTGTGCCACTTCTATGCAGATGACACTCAACTCTACCTCTCATCTCCTGATCTCGCCCCTTCCCTCCTCTCTCGGGTGTCCAATTGCCTCTCCGCTTTCACCTCCTGGATGTCTTTACGCTTTCTCAAAATTAACATGACCTAAACTGAACTCATTGTCTAGCCTCCATCAAGATCTCCTCCCCTTCCAACCTCTCTATCAGTGTTTACAATACCACTCTCTCCTCTGTTCCCCAACTCCACTGCCTCTTGTCTCCTCCATCTCCTTCACCACTCACATTCAATCTCCTGCCCAATATTGTCGCTTCCAGCTTTGCAACATCACATATATCAGACCCTTCCTCTCCCAGGAACCCACCAAAACTCTTATCCGCTCACTGATCGTTTCTCATATCAACTACTGCAACCTTCTACTTACTGGTCTCCACCGCTCCCATCTTGCTCCTCTTCAAAGTGTACTTACTGCTGCAGCTAGAATTATCTTCCTCTCTCACTGCTCCACATTTGTCTCCCCTCTCTGACAAACCTTACACTGGCTTATCTTCCCTACAGAATCCTCTTCAAACTCCTCACCCTTACGTTCAAGGTCCTCTCCAACTTGACTGCTCCATACATCAAAATCTCATCTCCATACATACTCCTTTCTGTCATCTCGGGTCAGCCAATGACTGTCGCCTTTCCTCCCCTCTGGTAACAACATCTCACTCCCATATCGAAGAAATCTCCGGTGCTGGCCCCCGCCACTGGAAAAATCTCCCTCATTCTATCAGACTATTCCCTAGCCTGCATAGCCTTTAACAGTCTTTCAAAACCTACCTGTTTAGAAAAGCCTATCAGTCCTCCACTTAGCCATTTCACCATGTAGTATACTTCACCCTCTTTCATCCTCCATCTCTCCCACTCTTCCTTTTTGCCCTTATATCTCCTTACATTGGCTCACCCCCTTGTGTCAACCATTTGTCTGTCCCTTTCCCTTTATATTGTAAGCTCTAGTGAGCAGGCCTCTCTTACCTCCTGTTCTCATTACCTATAAATGCTCACCAGTTACACTGCATACCTCCTCCATGAGCTCTTTGCATATTGACCTCACTCCTCCGTTGGCTTTGCACCTCTTTCAGTTGCTCTAAACCTGTTAGTTGCGCCCATGCTAATGGCAACAGGTCTCAGTCTGTGCTGAATATACCCCTTGCTCCCCAGTAGCTGTGTTATGAGTTGTGTTGTTATTTGTTTATAGTTCCTCTTCTTCTTATTATTATTATTATTAATAATAATAATAATAATAATAATAATATGTATTAGACAGCTCTTTGGCTGTCTATACGCGTGATGTCAAGCAAGGGATGACATGGTAAGTAAGGGGAGATCTCTGTCCAACCAAAATGGCGGATGGTATTTGTGTAAAAGATAATCCCTGAACCAGGGGGAGGAGCTGAGTGCAAGAGGGGGAATGTCTCTGCAGGGATGTGTTCAGGAGCAATTTATCTGAGCAAATAGTGCATCTCTGAGAAAAAGGGGGATGTTGCTACAAAATAAGGGATGTATGTGCACAACGGAAATGTCTGAGGAGAAAGGGCCAAAAAGAAAGGTGGGATTAAAAATGACAAAGTTAAAGAATTTAGATGGCAGGAGTTGTTTGATTGCTAATTAACCACCTAAATAATAATAGACACGCATTTTTGTGAAGGAAGACAAACCCCTTGGCCAGGACAGGACATACCCACTTTTGCAGCGCTTCATGTGGCTCAAAGGTGTCCTTTGTTTAATCTGCCTTAAATCATTTTTCAAAAGTTAGCAAGTATGTTATTATCCCAGGGCCCATAAATGCATAATGATGACGGGACAGTCTGCTGCGGTTGTCTGGGTACTTCAGCATTCTGGACTGTTTGCCAATTATACCAGAGCTTGTTAAAAGGAAAGCCCCAAAGCTTCCAAGGCATTTCAAAACCAATCACTGCAGGCCTACTGTGTCTACAATGTCTGGGCATGGTAAAAGTATTGCTGAAACTACCACTGGACATACTGCGCACAAAGGAAAAGTAAGAGAAGCATGATCTGATGAAATATAAGTTAATGATTATGAGAAAGGGGTAACGATTATCATGGGGGTTAATCCTAATTTTCAGTATGAAGAGGTTAACAATGATTATGAAAATTAGGGGTAATGAGGATAGAAGAAATAATAAGGGGGGCAGTAACTGTGAGATGGGGGATGATTTAATATAGTCTGTTGGGTTATGCTACCCTTTGTAAGTGCCAAAAGGCAGAAACTAATAAAGAATCTCTTATTGTAAATTTTCAATGCAAAGTACATTGTCTTTTCATATGTTAAGGACCTCACCTGGAGGATATGTCCTGAGCATTGTGAATTTGTTTGAACCCATAGTTCCTGATTCTCTTTTTCTGTAGTTTCCCCCCGGTTTTAACATGTGAATGATGCTCAAATAACACGTCTTTTACAAATACTGTTTGTTAGTATGTGCTTATAAATTTACCATCAATTTTTTTTTTTTAATAATTCTGATCACTACTGTTACAGGTGTAGTCACATTAATTTAGATTTCTAAATTCAGGTTCAGGTGCTTGACAGCATGAAGAACATCTGCCACACTAGCTCTGAGTACTCACATACAGTATATGTGATGTCAGCAATGGTGTCCCTCATCACAAGTGCTAGATTGCTCCATTAGGCTAAAAGAATGCATGGATCATGTGCAGACAACACTTTGGACTACAACTGTACATAGCAAAATGTGAGGTTTCTGGTTCAATATAAACATTTGAGGAACCGACTCCACAAAAACAGAATAACCAGGCCAATATGCTTTAACTATTTTGTGGAAGAAAAAACAGAAAGTTCACTCAATTATAATTAATGGTATTAAAGGCTCAATACAGTATTCCTATGCCAAATACACTTTCTAGGTCATGGATACTATTTTAATACATAAGATATATATTTCTATTTTTAACATGTTCCACTTCCTTTATTGAATTAAAGTACGGAAGGGGAAAGAGGGGAGTTCCAAAGAGAAGTCATTCAATACTTCACAGTTGTTAAAGTGTATTTAAATAATTTAATAATATTTCTACAGTTTATGGACCACCAAATATAAAATATAAATTAGCTAAAGTAAAAAATGGCTTCTAAGTATATTCAAAAATATATATGTAAAATTTCAGAAGCCTACGTAGACAGAATATATTTGACACAAAGGGGTCATAAAGAAATGAACGCAAAGTGCGGTATACTGCATATAACACACTTTTTACTTCTGTGCAAGTACACAAAGAACTAGTTACGGTTGCAGCCATAGGAAGACTGAGTCCCATCTTGCACATAAGACCACTTGCTAACCATTATGATTGAAGAGGCGAAATGGGAGAAGGAAGAGGCGAATAAGTGTAGGCAGATGACATTTTAGGCCTGTTGGTGCAAATGCGACCTATGTGGACTGAGGCTCAGACACACAAACGCCTGTCAGGAGACGGGAAACTTGCAAGTGCTCAACCACAGGTGTAAGTTACAAACTGATAATGATGATGATCAACTGAGATACATACCTATGTAAAATGTGTCTTACTTTCAGATGCAATTTCTATTTATGGCACAGTGTGCCTTGTGTATATTATTGTAAATGTTGGAAATGTATTTTGCATTTTAGATGGAATTTGTGTCTAACTCTGCATAAGGCCCAAACTTGTTGGGGTTTGTATTTTCTAAAACACACACCGCTTTTTCTGTTAGTAGTTCCATTGAATGATGCGAAAATCAATCTCTTTTAGCCACCTTTTGCTGAAAATAGCTGTTCTCAGAGAACAATCACTCAGCTACACAACATTTGCAAATACATTGTCCAATATGTCTGTCAATGTATGGCAACTTTTATATGTCTAGGTCCTACTTTTGGTGGGATCCTTTTGGCTCTCTTGACCTCACTGTAACTGGAAAGTAGCTACAGATCGCCAGTGCTAACAGCCAGGAGTGAGCTGTCAGTAAATATACAGCTAAGGGGAATGGGGGCGAAACACTGTTCTTGATTTAATTGGTCATGACTTGAAACTTTATACTCTACTGTATGGGAGTGTGAGTCTTGAAGTTGTTTATGTTAGTAATACCTTTTCCTGTTCAGGTTAACTGACTTTGTGATGCGTCATTGCAATCTGGTAACAGTGTGTGTGGGACCCTGATAAAGGGGTACACGGTGGACAACCTCTTTAACACAGCAGTTATTAATTCCAAGCACAGGCAAAATATATAGTAAATGAACTCCAGAATTTAAAATCAATATGCTGTAGTTTACTGAAGCAAACAGAATAACGGTAGACTCAGAAAATATATGGCCCAAAGTGACAACTAATATGGATTTGTGCGCAGTGATATTCACCTGGGCTTTATATTATATGTGGGAAAAAGCAGCTATAGAGCTAAAGGTTGTCCAATCCTTCAAAATGTCACATTAACACATGGGGGGTTGATCGAGCGCTACCAATATTGTAAGTTGTAAGGCTGTATATTAACAAAAACACTAGGTATACTGTAGACAGTGCTTAGCCAATTCTGTGTATTGTGTAGTGTGACAGTATACACAATAGTGATGCAGATGTGACACAATACACTATGGGCCTGATTCATTAAGGTTCCTAAATTAAGAAGTTTTTTTTTAAGTTTCCTGGACAAAACCATGTTACAATGCAAGGGGTGAAAATTAGTTTTCTATTTTGCACATAAGTTAAATACTGCCTGTTTTTTCATGTAGCACACAAATACTTGATAGCTTATTTGTACACTGAAATTTAAAGTTGATATTTGTGTGCTACATAAAAAAACAGTCAGTATTTAACTTATGTGCAAAACAGAAAACTAATTTGCACCCCTTGCATTGTAACATGGTTTTGTCCAGGAGACTTAAATAAGAAACTTCTTAATTTAAGATGCTTAATGAATCAGGCCCTATAGGTGTCACAGGTATCTGTCAGGGTATTGAACCTGATTTTGAAAGTTGGGGTAACAACACACTAATGTGTTACAATTAAATTGTGACTATTCTAATCAGAATTGATAGGGTGAACTTGATATCTATTGATTGAAAAGCTAACCAATTTGTTACTACAAAACTAAAATTCTTAAAACCATATGTACTGGTAAACCTACAATAAATCACAATAATCCACAAAAAGAAAAGTTAATAAAAACATGTTAAGTTTCAAGGTCAGGAATCATCATGGAGTCCCACAATGCAAAAAACAGCATCAAAGTCCACAACTAAATGTTCCAATATTTGCTGTTGTGGGTCCCTTCAAAAGGTCCTAGTTTTTACATGTGGCTGACGTTTTCCCCGGGAGAAGCAGTGTGATAGCTCTGTTACTTGCTGATGGTGAATTCCGTGTTCGCTCCACTGTGGAATTTTGTTACTTCCTGTATTTCGCCTGTATTTCGTCTGTAATGAAGGGGTCGCTCCCAATGTATTGCATCACTGTGGTTACTTCTTCAAGAGGAGGTATCATCGTTACTATTGATGTTTGATTTTATTGCAAATCCTGGTGACGTAATTTATTCTTCCAATGCACATGAAGTGTAAACAAAGCCCTAACCGGCAATAAGCAATATGCAGCTGTCTCATACTTGTCCTCTTAACGATGACAGGTTTTTTTTTATCATTCTCTGATCAGGCACATTGTTTATAAATTGTTTGTAAATGTGCTAAAGGCACACAGACACTCTCCTGTCACTTACAAATGTTTATCATCATCTGAAGTGACAATTGCACAAAACAATGGTAAAAAATAACAAAATGTTTCTAGATTCAACATAAATTAAAACATGTAATCACAATACAGAACATGCAGAATGAGTCGTCCCAAATATAATTTTTTTTATAATAGGTTCAATGACCATTGGCCAGATTCAGAGTGGAATGCAAGCATATGTGTAACTTGTGATTGAAAAAGCTGCTTGACAACAGACACTTATGCCCAACTTTTGAAAATGTACAAAAACCTTTTTATTTATATGTTAAGAAAGCAATTCAAACTTGACTAGCTAATACAGTAGGAACAACTTCCCAATATGCGTATAAAAATAATATTTTTTATTTTTGCAAAAACACGCTCAGCAAATCCTAAGCTATGGAGGAGTGACTAATAAAGTCTAATAAGTGTCTGCGACACATTCGGAAAAATATTTTCCAACAGTTGCAAAAAAAAACTTCCTAGACCAAAAGATATATAGATATATATATTTAGACGACTGATCTCAGCACATCAAAAAATGATATACAGTCCGTCATTCTTACAGAAAGAATCAATAGAGGATCTACAGAATTACAAGGTCACCATTAAACCAGCAGATAAAGGTGAAGTAAAAGATACACTAGACGGTTTTCAACTAATGTATCAGAAAACTGTTCCAGAACTCTAAGAAAAAAAACAGCATCTTAAAAATGTGTCTGCATCCCTCTTTCCTCACATGAAAATGGGAAGAAATACATTGTTATTTAAGTTTATTTTTATTGATGGCACAGTGTGCCTTGTGTATATTATTGTAAATGTAGAAAATGTATTCAGGCACTGACTTTTCTGATGTATGATATACCGGTATGGATATGTGTGTTTCTGTGGGTGTTAAATTATGCTGGGTCCATTGACTGTACCTGTGTTTCAGCGGGACATACCTCCCAACTGTCCTTGTAGTTGGACCAAATCTCACTAAACGAGACAGTCACCATAATTCGGCACAATTGGCAGACAGTCCTGCTCTCTCCTACCTGTTCTTGTCACTATCATCACCTGTGACTGCTGGTATCTTTAGTTGCTGCTTGTTTGGATCCTGGAATGTTGGAGGCCCTATTTGGAAAAAAAATGGGTACATGTAATTTAGGTAACTCCAACCAGCTCTAGGGGTACATGTATGAAAGTCCCATTTCTGCAAGTCGCCGGAAATCGGCGACTTTGCAGCTAAAATTTAAAGCGGCCATGTCTTGTAAAGGCAAACTTGCCTTTACAAGCCATCGCCCCTTTAAATTTTAGTGTCCCAAATCATATTATGTCACAATAGTGCCCCCAAATCATATTATGCCACAATAGTGCCCCCAAATCATATTATGCCACAATAGTGCCCCCAAATCATATTATGCCACAGAGTGAACATATTAACACCACTAAATTATATTTGTATAAACTGTGAGTATATGTATAAATATTCATCAGGAATAATTATGGACTATACAGCATCCTTTCTCTCCCCCCGTGTGGCATCCTTTCTCCCCCCCCCTCTGTGTGGTATTCCTTTCTCTTCACTCCCTTCCCCCCTGTGTGGCATCCTTTCTCTTTTCCTGCCCTTGGCCAATACTTATTTTCTGGAATTGTTATTGATCTCTTCCTGCCCTGACCTTGGCTGATTATCGTATTTTGCTCTGAACTCAATAGGTCCCTACTACCACAAGTTAAGAGTACTCTGGAACATGTCACATTCCTTGGAAACGATGCTGCTATATGAGATGACCTCATGCAGAGATTCTAGGGGTTTATTATCTTGTCCGAGAACAGTGCACCTCTGGAGGAGCTGTTGCTTGTTATACAGATATAGGGCAAAAAAGGGGACAGCCTGCATTGTCCAATGAATAGTTTATAAATTTGAAGTCAATATTAGTTATTAGTAACAGTGGTGGACATTTGCATGTGTAAAAGATGACCTATAATATCCATGATTTGCCCAGAGCAAATGGGTAGTGAGTGAGCACACAGTATTGTGTTGGAGAGAAATGGCTACATGAAGATTGGTCACCTGAGAATGATATGTCCAACAGACCAAGTACCTGACTTGGACCCTTGACTCAAGAGCCTGACTTGCTTGTGTATCTAGTGGAGGTAAGCAAACAGTTCACGTAAGCAGTGGCGGATCCAGGAGGGGGGCGATCGGGACAGTGACAGTGTGCTGCCCAGCTGCTCTGATTGTGTTTTAAACATAATCAGAGCAACGGGGCAGCACACTGTCACTGCCGAGCGGACCTATACATAGTTTGCAGCCGCCGGCAGCATTAGAAATCAGAAAGGGGGCGGGGCCTAAATCGCCCCCCTAAAATCACCCCGGGTAAAGCAATTGTCTAGGTCCACCCCTGCACGTAAGTCATCCCAAATACAGTGTGGTGTGGTAGCAAATGACGCAAAGGAGAGAGTCATTTGTCTGTGAGAAAACCCCCACAAAACATGTATGATCACTTTTAACTAGCCCAAATTGGACCTACTTAGGGGCTTTAATCATTGTGGTGAGCCCCCACATTGTTTATCATGCTGTTCTACTGCAAGGTCACACTGCCAAAGTTACAGTGACAGAGTCCAGTGAGAAGTGCCCTTGGTCAGGGTAAGTGTTGACTGGGGAGTTGGCAAAGGAGTCATCAGGAACATTGCAGTTATGGCTGCCAAACAGATATGGTCATGATATAGTTTGCTACCCCCATTACTCAGATTTTTAGCTGCCAGGCAACATTCATCAGAAGGAACTACATCCAGTCAAAAGGAAAAGGCTCTTTCTGCTAGACCAGCGAGCACTTCACCTCTGGGGAGACAATTTTCCTTAGAAATGCAGGGGATGCTGTTTCCAGTCAACCTGAACACTTGGGATTGCTTGGTTATGCTTCTGCCCTGTCAGGTTTCCAGCTTCAGTGGTGAGTAGTGATAACCACCATGACATCCCTGTGACTGACAGAAACTATTAGATCCAATTTGACAGACCCCTTGTATAGTATCCTTACATAAAAGAGAGAGAGAGAGAGACTTAAGAAAAGCTCAGCTCTCTGATCCATCTCTAGAAGGTACAAATTGCTAGTGATCTGACCTAAAATAAAGGGGCTGATGTACAGGGTAGTCTGCTAGATAGAAGAGGATTGGACTTTCAGGGAACAAGTTCAACTTCTGGTCCACTGAACTTTAGCACACAACTATTGTCAGTTGCCCATGGTATCCCTCTTGTGTAACACCATTGGTGGACTGAACATTGAAGCACCGATACAGAACATTTTCTGGCTCATAATGTCAGATGATGAACAGACTTTCTGTAAGTCCTGTGACAGTTGAGAGTTGTCCCAGAGATTAGAATCCTGTCTGGTCCTTGACAATAATTTAAGCAAGTGCGACAGAGGCACAGGTTTGAATGACAGGTATCTATGTCCCAGGCTGTCTGACTTACATCGATATAAAATTTATTACAAATACATGTGCATCAAAAAATGATAAGCAATTGCTACAATATATTCTGGTTAGGTGAATACAATATTAGAGGAGACCTGACAGTCGCGAGACTAAGTCAGTAACATGGTATCATTATGAGTATCATAGTGAAAGTATGTATATATCACTAGAACAGTAACACTTGAGATATGTAAAATGTGTCACACATAAACATAAAACCTGGTTTAAAGAGCTTTTAGACACTGACAGGTGTCATGAATATCATGGAGATTAGCTACTAGGAGTTAAATGGTGTGGTGATTATCGCTATGCAAAAGGTTATAGATCTCATCAGAGAGCATCTACTGAGCGGGTAACAACATACAGTGAACAGTAACGATAAACAGGTAATTCCAATAAGTAAAAACGTGCTTAGATAGTCTCCAATTAGAGCATTGATTGGGATGTGAATTCAGAGGAATCGCAGAGGGCTTCCGTTAAGAAGTCAGTCTCATTAGGTTGATTTCCAGACTGGTTTAAATGTGCACCTCTATACAATAAATCTCCTCAGAGTGTCATATGACGACGGTCAAGTCCAAGTAAGTATAAAGGTGTAGCACGCTGAAAAAGGGAACACAAAATATCAATTGATGAGCAGGTTATGCCGCCCACAGTCCCCGCTCTGGAAACTCATATATAGAGTTATGGCCAACAATGCTGAATTATATAAACGGAGGTGTAAACATCAAACCTGTATGTCGGGCTCAATGTCCTCCAGCCGCGGTTTCCAGCGTGTTAGCGTCCATTGAGATGGATCGTAGACAGTGGTAAGTAATCACATTGAAATCAGTGTCCTCTGTCTGCAGATTAAGCCATGTCGGCATCCATTTCAAATGAAATGCAGAGATCAATATGTGGTTAGCAAGCAGAATGAACTTAATCCAACCCCGGGGTATGGGAAAGAAGATAGTATTTTTCTGCCACGTCTCCAAGTCTCCAAGTCTCCAAGTCTTCAGGTCTCCAATGGATAGGTGTACTCCGCCTGACGCGTTTCTCGGCACTGACTTGCCGTTTCCTCAGAGGCGATGATAAAACAGCCACCTGCAAGGGGGCTGTCATATACCCATCATGATCAGTCACGTGACAGGGAATATCCAATATCGAACAGAGTATACGTGTAACTCTGATTGAACCAATATAGTCCTGCATACCATTAAATCAACAATAAAAATAAACAATCCTACATTGTACATTGCAGCATAACATTAAATTCTAAAAAAAGTGCCAAGCTTTAAAATTTGCGGACTAAATGTACAATTGGTCCACAGCATAAAAATGATATATTTGCACATACACCAAAGCCTAATGTACCTGGGTATCTATAGTTGCATATAATGGCAATAATATAAGCCTAGTATAGATTTATTCTTTAGATAAATGTGGATTGATATGGGCCTAATGCATAAACTTGGACACTACAAAATATAAAACAAAAAACTATTAGATAGCATATTTATAAGACGTCTTGGGTATATGTTGTAAACAGCCCTCGTTAATTAATATAATAACCAGACTGAGATGTGAAAGTATTACAAGCATTACCACTAAATTGGTATCTGTGAATGTGTTAGAAAAGGGTTAAAACATTCTTGGAAATTGGAGTCAAAAGGAATAACTATCATATGTAGAATGGAAACTGGGATAAAGGAAATAAATAATGAAAAATAATAAATACAGAGATCAAATCAGCCTTATACAAAACACTAAATTAGTGTAAGCATGAGACTCAGGATGCCTCACCTACCTAGAAAGCCCAAAGATAGGGAAGACAAACGTAAATAGTATGTTCAAACGTTAAGTTCTATGCTGTCATTCAGACCATGCGGAGACATGGTATTGAGTTTGAAAATCCAAAATGCTTCACGTTTGCACAACAAATTATACCTATTGCCTCCTCTCTTAGTTTTCTCGATGTGTTCTATTGCTCTTATTTTCAAACCTGATAAATTGCTATTTTGACAAACATTGATATGTGAAGATAGACTATGCGTTCTGATTTTATTGATTATATTGCGTCTATGTTCCAGGAAACGTGTGGCTAATGTTCTGGTAGTCCGTCCTACATATTGGACTCCGCAGATGCAGTTGATGAGGTAGATTACATAAGTGGATTAACAATCCATAACTTTCTTGATAGAGAAACTCTCACCTGTTCTAAATGATGAAAAGTTACACACCCTGTGATCTGTGTAGCTACATGTGATACATCTGAGTTTCCCACACTTATAGAACCCACTCGGTCTACTGAGCCATCTGGTAGCCGGTTCGATAGACTTAGAAATATGGTTAATTTTGTCAAAGTGTTTAAATAGACTCGGAGCTAATGTTTCTTTAAGGTTTCTAGATCTTTTAAAGACCACCATGTTATTGGTCTTGATATCGTTGCTTATGAAGTTATCCAATCTTAACAAAGAAGCATTTTTATTGATGGCTCTTTTGATGTCACGTGCTGCACAGTTGTACTGTGTAACAAATGTAAAAGTTCTAGAATCATGTTGCTTATCTTTTTTCTTATTTGATTGAGCCAATAGCTCAGATCTGTCAATTTTATCAACATCCGAAAGTGCATTGTCTAAGATGGAATCGGGATATCCCTGTTCCTGGAATGCTGTATATAATTTTCTGGAGTGGGTTATAAACTCTTCAGGTTGTGAGCAGTTTCTTTTGATACGTAAAAACTGGCCCCTGGGAATGTTGTCTCTCCAGGGTTTGTAATGGTTACTATTATAATGAAGAAAACTAAAAGCATCTATATCTTTAGAATAATTAGTAGTTGTTATTTGATTATCAACAATCTTGACTGTAATATCTAAAAAATTAATCGTTGTAGGGTGAAAACATGTGGTAAAACGAAGCCCAAAGGTAAGAATCCTTGAAACCCTTTGAGACTCATGAAAGTTTCAAAGAGAGAGATTTAAAGATCAATAGACGTATGGTTGAATCTGAACGATCCCTGATATCACGTAAGGAAGCCAAATTCAGGAGAGACCGTGAGGATTATGATATGGAGAGAACTAGGTCTTACAACAGACCCTCTGGCAGACACCCTAGAAGTAGGAGTAGATCAAAAATTGATTATCCTAATTTTGTCACAAAATCTCACAAATTAACCACTCCAGAAAATTATATACAGCATTCCAGGAACAGGAATATCCCGATTCCATCTTAGACAATGCACTTTCGGATGTTGATAAAATTGACAGATCTGAGCTATTGGCTCAATCAAATAAGAAAAAAGATAAGCAACATGATTCTAGAACTTTTACATTTGTTACACAGTACATCTGTGCAGCACGTGACATCAAAAGAGCCATCAATAAAAGTGCTTCTTTGTTAAGATTGGATAACTTCATAAGTAACAATATCAAGACCAATAACATGGTGGTCTTTAAAAGATCTAGAAACCTTAAAGAAACATTAGCTCCGAGTCTATTTAAACACTTTGACAAAATTAACCATATTTCTAAGTCTATCGAACCGGCGACCAGATGGCTCAGTAGACCGAGTGGGTTCTATAAGTGTGGGAAACTCAGATGTATCACATGTAGCTACACAGATCACAGGGTGTGTAACTTTTCATCATTTAGAACAGGTGAGAGTTTCTCTATCAAGAAAGTTATGGATTGCCAATCCACTTATGTAATCTACCTCATCAACTGCATCTGCGGAGTCCAATATGTAGGACGGACTACCAGAACATTAGCCACACGTTTCCTGGAACATAGACGCAATATAATCAATAAAATCAGAACGCATAGTCTATCTTCACATATCAATGTTTGTCAAAATAGCAATTTATCAGGTTTGAAAATAAGAGCAATAGAACACATCGAGAAAACTAAGAGAGGAGGCAATAGGTATAATTTGTTGTGCAAACGTGAAGCATTTTGGATTTTCAAACTCAATACCATGTCTCCGCATGGTCTGAATGACAGCATAGAACTTAACAACGTTTGAACATACTATTTACGTTTGTCTTCCCTATCTTTGGGCTTTCTAGGTAGGTGAGGCATCCTGAGTCTCATGCTTACACTAATTTAGTGTTTTGTATAAGGCTGATTTGATCTCTGTATTTATTATTTTTCATTATTTGTTTCCTTTATCCCAGTTTCCATTCTACATATGATAGTTATTCCTTTTGACTCCAATTTCCAAGAATGTTTTAACCCTTTTCTAACACATTCACAGATACCAATTTAGTGGTAACGCTTGTAATACTTTTCACATCTCAGTCTGGTTATTATATTAATTAACGAGGGCTGTTTACAACATATACCCAAGACGTCTTATAAATATGCTATCTAATAGTTTTTTGTTTTATATTTTGTAGTGTCCAAGTTTATGCATTAGGCCCATATCAATCCACATTTATCTAAAGAATAAATCTATACTAGGCTTATATTATTGCCATTATATGCAACTATAGATACCCAGGTACATTAGGCTTTGGTGTATGTGCAAATATATCATTTTTATGCTGTGGACCAATTGTACATTTAGTCCGCAAATTTTAAAGCTTGGCACTTTTTTTAGAATTTAATGTTATGCTGCAATGTACAATGTAGGATTGTTTATTTTTATTGTTGATTTAATGGTATGCAGGACTATATTGGTTCAATCAGAGTTACACGTATACTCTGTTCGATATTGGATATTCCCTGTCACGTGACTGATCATGATGGGTATATGACAGCCCCCTTGCAGGTGGCTGTTTTATCATCGCCTCTGAGGAAACGGCAAGTCAGTGCCGAGAAACGCGTCAGGCGGAGTACACCTATCCATTGGAGACCTGAAGACTTGGAGACTTGGAGACGTGGCAGAAAAATACTATCTTCTTTCCCATACCCCGGGGTTGGATTAAGTTCATTCTGCTTGCTAACCACATATTGATCTCTGCATTTCATTTAAAATGGATGCCGACATGGCTTAATCTGCAGACAGAGGACACTGATTTCAATGTGATTACTTACCACTGTCTACGTTCCATCTCAATGGACGCTAACACGCTGGAAACCGCGGCTGGAGGACATTGAGCCCGACATGCAGGTTTGATGTTTACACCTCCGTTTATATAATTCAGCATTGTTGGCCATAACTCTATATATGAGTTTCCAGAGCGGGGAATGTGGGCGGCATAACCTGCTCATCAATTGATATTTTGTGTTCCCTTTTTCAGCGTGCTACACCTTTATACTTACTTGGACTTGACCGTCGTCATATGACACTCTGAGGAGATTTATTGTATAGAGGTGCACATTTAAACCAGTCTGGAAATCAACCTAATGAGACTGACTTCTTAACGGAAGCCCTCTGCGATTCCTCTGAATTCACATCCCAATCAATGCTCTAATTGGAGACTATCTAAGCACGTTTTTACTTATTGGAATTACCTGTTTATCGTTACTGTTCACTGTATGTTGTTACCCGCTCAGTAGTTGCTCTCTGATGAGATCTATAACCTTTTGCATAGCGATAATCACCACACCATTTAACTCCTAGTAGCTAATCTCCATGATATTCATGACACCTGTCAGTGTCTAAAAGCTCTTTAAACCAGGTTTTATGTTTATGTGTGACACATTTTACATATCTCAAGTGTTACTGTTCTAGTGATATATACATACTTTCACTATGATACTCATAATGATACCATGTTACTGACTTAGTCTCGCGACTGTCAGGTCTCCTCTAATATTGTATTCACCTAACCAGAATATATTGTAGCAATTGCTTATCATTTTTTGATGCACATGTATTTGTAATAAATTTTATATCGATCTGAGTCTTGCGCTATCTAACCTTATTATAATAGTCTTTATACCTTTGACGGGTCCAGATCCCATTTAGATAGCTGCATCTTGATCGACCAATATAGGGTAACTAGCGCCCCATTTATGTGTATTTGTTTTGATATTGTCTGACTTACATGCTTTTAAACCCAGGGAGATTGCTCCGTATAGGAAGAGTGTGTTCAACTTCAGGAAAAGCTGTTAAGGGTCCTTAGTGTTTTGTATGAATAGGGCAGGGTGTGCTCCATGCAAAAGGCCTAGTCTGGATCTACTGGTCTCCAGGCTCACAGCAGACTAATTAGGAGCTGCACCAGAGTGATCTCTGTAAAAAACTGAATCAGTCTCTCAGACCTGGGGAGGAAGCTAGTTGCCTCCTGAGAGACTCTGCTGTGGTGAGCAATAATACGTGTTTGATTTGTGTGTGGGACATAAGGTCCTTCCCTCTTGAGAGAGGGTCTACGAGAATTGTGTAGAGAGTGCCGTAGAGAGTGCCGGACAAGCAAGGTTTTTATTTATGTTTTGTTTATATGAATGTGCTAATGAAACTGGCTGAGGTCAGTTACACCAAATAATAATGGGCTTGTATGAATTTATTGCAGCTCTTTTGCTGCCATCTATCCCGGGAGCTGGTACCTATTCCCCTCACACAGTCACAGAAGTGACTAATCCACCATGGTGGGAATGTTTTTTTTCCTCAATCTACTGAAAGAGTAGGATTCTAATTGATAATCAGTAAACTTGTTCAATATCTCTGGGCACGGTACGGACACCATATCAACCACAGTTCAGTGGGACTCTAGAACTTTGAAGCAAGTGCTCTGGGCATTTGTAAATGCAGAAGTGGGTGAGTTTGGGTACTGCCTGTCATACTTCCTGTTAGTTTATGGAGAGTCTACAACCTTCTCACTCTTCCAGCTACTATATGGCCACGGAGTGCAGCCACTTGACCTATTCTGAGAATCTTAGGAAAGAGACCTGGCTACCCAGAATGTTTCCCTGTTGAAGTATATAATAAGGTACAGTGGTCAGTTAGAGAAGTTCATTGAACCTGCGCAGCTAACTTTACACAAATCTAGTCCAAGTAGAAGATTTGATATGATCTGAGTTTGCACACTAACATCCATGAAGTAGAATAGCAGGTTCTGGTGTGGATGTCCACATGTAAGAACAAGCTCCTAGCTGCCTGGCTGGAACATACCATTTTTAAATGCTTGAGCAACATTAACTATGTCGAGTTTCATAGAGATGGTAGGTGGCAGGACACCTACCATAGAAACATGCTGAAAAGATTCCACAAGAACACTGGTTTCTGTTGCAATAAAAATTAATCTATTTTCTTTAGCATTTTCTATATGAGATTGTACAATATATTATTTGTCAAACAACTTGTTTTAAACATATAATACCCATACTAATATTTTTATTAACTAGCATCTTAGGTATTTTTTCTTTTACGTTTAAAGACATTTGAAGTGCAGTTCATTATGAAGCCAAACCAAACTTCCTTGGTGATACACCATGAGGAAACTAGAGATGTTCACTGAACCCCGTGTTTTGGTTTTGGTTTTGGATCTGTATTAACTTCATGTTTTGGTTTTGGCAAAACCGCCCTCGCGTGTTTTGGTTTTGGTTTTGGATCTGTATTTTTTTTTAAAAATTCCTGAATTATGCTAAAATTATATAATGTCGCTCTTTTTTGTCCTTACATTATTATTAACCTTAATAACATTAATTTCCAGTCATTTCCAGCCAATTTTGACCCCCTCACAGGTCACAATATTATTTTCATACACTTTTGGCAAAGACTGCAATTAGCTGGCTAAGCGAAACAGCAGCGACACAAAGACATGGCAGCACATCTAGTAAATATTGCCACACAGCAGTGGCAGAAAAGAAAAGTGATGCAAGATGGAATTGTCCTTGAGACCTACCACCCACCCATATGTTAGAAAGGTTTAACTCACCCAGAAACAGGAGGGATAGCAGGTACAGTTTAACAAGCACTTCAGTGTCAAGGAGTGCCACTTTTGTGTTTGAAGTCCTTGGTTTATTTGGGCCCCCACAAAACAAGCTAACAATGGGCTTAAGACATCTAAGCTAACAGTGCTGTCAATAAACTGTAAAGGCGGTAATCTGAGAGAGTGTTTCGGTCAGAAATTATTTTTTTCAGAATAGGACTCAGAATTGGATGGAGTGTTTCAATAGTGATGGAAAGATACCAGTAGAAAGAGAGTGATTACAGATTTTAGTTAGAGGTGGAATGAGCACACAAGACAAAGACCTACCAACTTGTGAGGGTATGGGATCAAGAGGAAAGGAATTAGAGTAGAAAGATAAGAAGAAAGTAGAAACTTCCTCTTCATTTGTTGGATCAAATGAAGAGAGGGTGTCAGAGGAGGCTGGGAAGGAAATAAGCTGATTACTTGTCAAGGGAGATGATAACATATATCAAGTTGGATCTTATTAATCTTGTCCTGGAAATAGGAAGCAAGATCCTGAGCATTGATGGTAGTCAGAGGGGTTTGGGGTGGGATGATTGAGAAGAGATTTAAATGTGTTAAAAAGGTGTTTGGGGTTAGAAGCCTGAGCATAGATGAGAGATTGGAAGTATGCTTGTTTATCAGTGTCCAGAGCATTTCGATAGGAGTGGTAGATAGCAGTGTATGCGCTGAAATCATTAGAGGTAAAAGATTTATGCCAGTGATGTTCAGCTTTAGAAGAAGGTTTTTGCAGATTTTAGTGTTACTTTAATATGCCAGCATTGACAAGGAAGTCTACGCGGATCATGAAGAGTTGCTGGAGCCACTTGACCAAGGGCAGTTGCTAGAAATTGGGGAGAGAAGGTGTTGGAGCGAGGTGGAAAACTGTTGAAAATCAATAGCTGCGGGTATGAGCAGGCTTGGAAGATTTGACAGCAGGGAGGTTAAAGAACCCAGAGCAGTGGCGGGCTGGCCCGGGGGGCCGCTGGGTTAGACATCTATTAGGGCCAGGGGGTAGGCCGGCCGGCCGCCCCCCGGATGCAAAAAACAGTTTCTCTCCCCGCGGCCGCATCCGATGTCATCAGATGTGGCCGCGTCAGCGCACAGACGGCCGCATCACATGACAGGGGATGCGGCCGCGTCATCAATGACGCGGCCGCATCCCCTGTAATATGATGCGGCCGCCTGTGTGCCCCCCGGCCATCCCTCTCCCAGCCCGCGCCTGACCCAGAGTGAGCGATAAACTAATAAGGTAATGATCTGATAGGGGGAAAGGAGTGTTATGGAGTGCTAAGGAAATTAGAAGATGAACATAGTCTAGAGAAATCAAGATCAAGACAGTGGGTATCCTGATGAGTACCGGATTCTATCCATTGGGAGAGGTCAAGTGTGGAGGTTTGAGAGAGTAGTTTTGAAGCAGCATTGGCACGTGGATTAGCAATAGGGATGTTGAAATCACCCATAATTATGGTGAGTATGTCAGAAGATAAGTGGGAGAGCCATGCAGAGAAATGTTCAAGAAATTCTTGGTGTGGTCCAGGGGGGTAATAGATGACAGCAATATGCATAAAGAATTGGTTAAAAAATCCTAACAGTATGTACTGCAAAAGATGTAAACGTGAGTGATGGGACATTTGGTAGAACAGTGAATGTGCACTATGGGGAGAGCAGTCCAACCCCACCTCCCTGTCTGCCTCCAGGTGTGGCGGTGTGGATGAAATGGAGGCCACCATGTGAAAGGACTGCAGGTAAGGAAGTGTATGATTGCATGATTCATATTTCTGTTATTGTCAGAAGATTGAGGTTGTTTGAGAGGAAGAGGACATGTATGGAGTTAAGTTTGATACAAACAGAGCATGCATTCCAAAGGGCACATTTAAAGGACTTTGAAAGAGAGGGGAGACAGGTGATGCATTTGAGGTTTGCTGGATTTCGGTAGCGTTCAGATATATGTATGTGAGAGGGATCTGGATTAGGTGATATATCACCAGCTAATAGAAGCAGGGAGGAAGAAAGATAGGAAAGATGATTGTAAGATGGGTGTCCTTTTAGTTTCTGATGACAGGGTGCGGCTGTTATACCTATTGAATTTAAATAGGACAACAGTTCATGAGTGTTAACTAGAGATGAGTGGAGTAATGGAGAAATGAGGTGATAACAAGGTGGAATTCCACCCTTTAAATGCTTGTGAGGATGGAAGAACAGCAAAAAGCCATCTACGTTTACTCCACAAGTCATGACATTGGGAAAGGAGGGGGAATGTATTTTAGTTCAGCGCAGTAGAGAATACTTTCCGCGTTGTGCAAAGTGCGAAACCACTCAAAGTATTCACCTGTGAAGTGAGTTCAGACACTGTTAGCTTGAGTCAAGTGATTCCCCTAATTAGACTTTTGGAAAAGCAGCTAGAGAAATTGAAGAAGGAAATGAAACAAAGCAAACATTTTGGAAACTGTGCTTGATCCTAGGTTTAAGAACTATGTCGTCTATTTCTTTCCAACTGACCCAGATATCAAGAGAGGCAATGAGCTCCTGGTCAGCAAGCTGACAACTTGAAAAAGACTCTCCTTGAAAAATACCTGAATAGCGGTCGAAACTGGTCGGAGGATAACGATTGACCAGCAAAGGACTACAGGGCTACCCTGCATTCTTCTACAACTCTAAACTGAAGCTGATGGACATGGAGTGAAATT
This sequence comes from Mixophyes fleayi, assembly GCF_038048845.1. Lineage (NCBI taxonomy): Eukaryota > Metazoa > Chordata > Amphibia > Anura > Limnodynastidae > Mixophyes > Mixophyes fleayi. The sequence goes on from NC_134404.1 coordinate 152,557,909, forward strand.
ATTATCCCGGGTTATTCATTTCATCTACTGGTTTCATGACATGCTCCTGTAGCTTTCATTTCTGGTAGGAGTACCCTCATATACCTTTGTCTTTTTACGTTTTACACACTTTTAGCGTGCATTTTATCATTGTATTGGATGAGCCTTTTTTAATATTAAAACTGGAAGTCATAACACCATTACGCTAGTCCTGTCTATCTTCTTTGCCTCCATGGTTCCTGCACCGCTTGAATTGGAGGAATAAGGATTAAAGAAACCTTTGAACGTCTATGATTTATAACCATCTGGTAGGAAACCAAATTAATAACAGCACTGAGGTGTAGGCGAGGTGCAGGTCATGGTTGATGTGAAATAAGCAAAGAAAACTATTAATATCACATTCACTAAATAGAAGTTAGGTACGGGCACATTATCAAGAGGGTTTCTGGATTTGTGGATACAAATACTGATTTACTTCAGTTTTTTTATGTGTGTTTGAAAGTACCATTAAGTACTATATATTGTTATTTTTTGTCTCTTTCATACATGACGCTGTTTATTGATGTCTTCGACAAGGAAAATATGAGATCTCTCTCCATCATCCTCCATTTTACCATATAAATATTTTTCTGCATTTGTCTATTTCGAGTGGAGCGTTGGACATAATTCAGCGCTAAAACTCTTGGATAATTATTTTCTTGTATAAGCTGACAAATCAAGTGGTACATGACATAATGACGTCTCCTCCTTCAGTTTCTCTGGCAACTGCTGCTAGGAAAAACTTAGCTTTCCCAAGACACCCAATGCTGATGCAGATGACTCACCACAACATTTTGACAATTTGTCTGGTCTAAAAGAATTACTCTAAAATCGTGACAGCTCTTCCATAAAATAAGATACAAATTACACGAGAAAGACCATTACCGATAATTACATCAAAGTACAGAGACTTCTGTAATGGTGGATTCCAGCGGGGATGAATTAGTATTGTGTGAGGATGATGTACACACTGATAACAGTGAGGATGAGGGTGAGGATGATGACAGTGTAGATTGCATGTGCTGGGATCTAGCTGAGAGAAGGGAGCTAGCTGATGCTGGTATGCTTGATAATATTTTGGATAGAAAGGCATGTTGGCAATTTTATGTTTTTCTACAGTAAACTTTCCTTTTATTAGAGAGGAGTTTTTTCTTTACCAAAGTAAAAGCTTGTTTTTTGGATTTCAGTAAACCCACTATGCCCTTGAGCATAGGCTTTAGTAGATGATGTTGAAGGACTAATATCATCATGACTGGTGCCAGCAGCTTTTGCAATATCGATGGCGCTGAGTTATGACACTGGAGACTAACAAGAACATTACTTCCCATTCTGTTTCTATTTGCGCAATGGCACTGAGACTGGAGAGTGACAAGAACACTGCTATCCCTGTTTCTATGTGACCAATGGCACTGAGACTGGAGAGTGACAAGAACATTACTTCCCATTCTGTTTCTGTTTGAGCAATGGCACTGAGACTGGAGAGTGACAAGAATAATGTGACCGGAGACTGGAGAGTGACAAGAACAGGGCCGGACTGGCCATCTGGCACTTCTGGCAAATGCCAGAAGGGCCGATGGCTGAATGGGCCGATGCAGGGAGCAGCCGAAGCAGGGGTATATTGCCCACTACTTTCTTCCAGATCCCGACAGCTTACAAGTTAGGGCATGCCTCCTCGCAACATACATCAAACAGGAACAGGAAACTGTGCGTTCCACTGTGGAACGCATGTCAGAGCTCTGATCGTTTTCACATTTCTCAGCTACAAGAAAACCAAACAACGGCACCTAGTTCAGATGGAACCAAAATTTCCTACTACTGTTTCCCTCCAGACTGCAATTAAGGATACACCTGTCATACACAGCCGAAGAATGAGGGAAACTACTGGAGCTGTTTGCTGGCAGCAATCTGTTACTGCAGGAGTTAGTCTATATGTGATTTTATCCCCTCCAGAGGGGAAATATTATACCAGCAAGAAGAAATGTATTTTATCTCTCCTGCTATGGGACATTCAGACTACTTAAGTACTTGTAGCTTTATTTTTCATCAGGATTTGTTCCACCCAAATGGATTCAGAGTTTTTATCCTGTATATATTAACCTTAATGTTGCTGCATCATTTTGAAGCCTTCTGTTTATGATATAAAGATTTTGTACTTCAGTGAGGTGGTGTTTATGTTTTTATTTATATTAGCTTCATTTTATGTTTTAATATTTTATTGTGTTTAATACATTTTTATGTCATTATTATTCTTATGGTTACATCATTCAGCTATTTGGATGTTATCCTTAAGGGGGAATTTTATTTCCACAGCGCTTTCTTATGCTTTTTGTTTGTGTTTGGTGTTCATGTATAGGGCCATGCAACAGGCCCGAGAATAGCAGCAGTGTTAATATTTATCTGGGGTATTTATCAGATACATGTTGGCTCTTATTTATAATTCTAATATATATTTTTTATTATTTTTTGTTATAATGTGTATTATAGCCTTGTATAGTAGCGCAGAAGTGTGTCCTTTCTATACAGCTACAAGGCTTCGTGTGGACCACAAAATAGCAAGTATCTGGTACCCAGCACTTGAATTATTTTTTGGCAATTTTGGGACGTTTGTTAATACAATATAGATGGACTAAGAGACTTTCTCATTTTGATTTTGGTTTAATATTGTACATACAGTCAAAATTATATGGATTTTAGAAAACTGATATATGGTTTTATTAGATTATTGTTTTAGGAATACATTGTTTATTAGCTTTTTAAAATAATTTTCCCTTTGAGCTATATATATCCAATTCTCTTATTATTTGAGAGAAAATGGTACTTGTTAATTATGTGTGTCTAACTACTCTGTTCTTGATATTTTGTGGGAGATTTGAAAAAAGCAGAACATTGGTTCCCTACAGTGGTGACCGTATAATTGGTGGTAGTGCTGCAGTGTGACAGTGGCATGGTGGTAATGTTGTAGTGTTTTTGGGGTTTAGTATTGTTAATAAGTGGGAGACGGTATTGCTATAATGTGGGGGGATTGCTGTAATGTGGGTGGGTATTGATGTAGTATAAGTGTGTGTGTGTGTCAGGGGGGTGGTATTTATTGCTGTAATTTGGGTTTTAATAATGTATTAACATAGTATTTATTGTTGTAATGGAGGTGCTAACAATGTAATGCTGGTGGTCATTAGGGGAAATAGTCCTATTTGTTACATGTGAATGCTATTGGTTTAATTTTGGAGCTGGTTGGGGGGAGTAGAGTGTTTATTAGTTTTGCAGCAACAGGGCCTATTTATTTAAGGTGAGGTGATAGGACCTTCAATTTAATGCTGGGGTGGTTTAAGGATATTTAATGTCAGTGCTGGTTTGAGGGAAATAGATCTATTTATCAAATGTGAATACTATTATTTTAATGTTGGGGCTGGAGGGAGGCCTAATTATATAACGTGGGTGCTATTGACTTAATGCCAGGGCTGATTGGAGTTTTCTACATTTCATGTACCCATTTTATTTTCAAATAGGGCTCTCAGCATTCCAGGATACAGAAAAGCAGCAACTGAGCTAAAGAAACCAGCAGCCACAGGTGGTGACAACAACAGGTAGGAGAGAGCAGAACAGTCTGCCAACTATCCTGAATCTGGTGGAGACTGTCCCACTTAGTCAGGATTTGACTGCAAGGATAGTTGGGAGATATGTCCTGCTTCACACTTCATCTAACAGTAGTGCACACAGTATTGCCTATGTATTTATCTAAAATTTGTCTAATAACTATATTACATCATAGGAGCACCTTGTCTTCAATGCCCTGATCCTTAATCTAGCTCTGGTTAGCAAGATGGAGCGGATAGTTGCTCCCAGTCCCTGGATAGGACACAGCCTGCAGAACAGGCCGAGGAGTTCTAAGTCTCATGAGATTTAAAATCTCGTGAGACTAAGAGCTTCCCTGCTCACTCTACAGGAAGTTCCCACCCTGATGGATGTCAGCAGCTCCAGAAACATAAATAAGTACAGTGGTTGTGTCATAATGTGTTTGGGGGGGCGGGTGCGTGATGTGGATGGGGAGGGCGTGATAAATGTAATGTTTTATTATAATGTATGTATCAATGCCCCGTGTTGACCATGTACCCAATGCAATGTAGCTACGCCTCCTTGGTGGCGCGTCTGCGCAGTGGCGGCACGTGGTTTATTTCCTACTCATCAACAGAGGTGGGCCTGTATGCTGTAAATGCAAGGGCTGATTTTTAGCACCCGGTCCGGCCCTGGACAAGAACAATGTTACTGGAGAATGTAGAGTGACAAGAATAATGTGACTGGAGACTGTAGAGTGACAAGGACACTGCCACCGCTTCTGTTTCTGTGTGAGCTATGGCACAGAGCAATGTCACTGGAGTCTTTTAAGAACACTGCCACCCCTATTGTTTCTGTTTTAGGAATGACGCTGAGCAATGGCACTGACACTGTAGACTGCCACCCCTCCTGTTTCAGTGTGAACTATGGCACAGCACAATGTCACTGGAGACTTTTAAGAACACTGCCACCCCTCCTCTTTCTGTTTGAGAAATTACACTGGCCAACTGCACTGGACTCTGCTACCCCTTTTGTGTCTGTCTGTGAAATGGCGCCGGATCACTGTGGAGGGCGGTACTTATAGAATTCAAAACTTTCGATATCCATCAACGCAACAATAAAGTTTTGCCTCATTTTCAGTTCTGAGGGCGAAAACCTCTTCCTCTGTCTATCCTACCACCTGCCCCGCACTACCTCTTCATCAGTCTTAGAACTCCTCACCCTCCTTCTCTTTCCCCTTCTGTTCATCTTACCACCTGCTCTTTTACAACCCTCAGACCTCTACTTTCCTCACACTTACTTCCTACTTTGTGTCTCTTGTTAGTCTGTCGCTCCCCTCTAGATAAATAAGACATTGGCCAACTTCCAGCGCCTAGATATCCACCTGCTGAAAGGGTGTCAAAATTCTAGCGCTGGCGGTAACATAAGTGTGGAGTCTAACGAACCAACAGTTTTCACCAGGGACCCCCGTAAGGAGGTTTGGGCTTTACTACAGGTAAGTTCACAGGTCACGGTCCTCTGGGCTGCCTCCAGGTAAGGTGAGCTAGTACCAAAGTGCAAAGAGAGACTTGTCAGCTTAGCCAGAACTGGTACACAGTTGGACTGCAGGGTGCCAAATCAGCAAACAGAAGGAGTGTCAGAACAAGCCAGGTCAGCAGCAATCAGGAACATAAACAGTAGCAATTGACAGGCAGAAAGGAGTTCAGGACCGGTCTGGGTTAGTATTCACAAGGACTAGCTACAAGCAATACTCTAACACTGGAGTAAAGGTTTGGAGCCAAACACTCTGGCACATGCCTTTGCACTGAGCAGGTTTAAATAGCTGGGCTGATTAGCAGGGCAGGTCTCAGGACAAAACACATGATCACAGGTTCAGAGCTCTTAAAGGGCCATGCACCTTCTGTTGTAAAATATATTATTATTATGGCTCAAGGTTCTGCGCCTGGAGTGGAGGGATGAATAGAGGGTTTGAGAGTAACTGCCGGACTTTGATCTGTGATAAATGGCTTGAATAATTTGTGCATGCTAACTTGGATAATACTGCCTATTTAGTAAACCCAGAGAAGACTATCTTGAATATGTAGGAAAGATGTTAGGGAATCTTCAGGATACAAGTCTGATAATCAGGGCAAAGGTGTGTCTGAAGTCCAGTATCTGAGTCATTATGTGGGTGGATAATGGGTAAAGCCTGAAGCAAAGAAGATATAGACAATCTGTGACTAGCCCCAACCCTAAACCCAGACAAAGGTACTAGCATTCTTGGTGACTACAGAGCACTTCTGATGGTTCGTCCCCAACATTAGCACCATAGCCAAGTCTCCGTCAGACCTCAACAAAAATTTACTTCTCAAGGTAGCGTTCTGGACATCCACTTATGAGCTTGCATTCTAGTCATTGCAAAAAAAGATGGTGAGTGCTCCAGTGCTGGTGGCATCAAATTATAATATTGTCATGTGTTGGCCATTCCGGTATGCTCATCAGTGTCCAGCATACTTTGTGGTTCATCTCTTTAGCATTGCTGGTTGATCCCATTCCCACAGGTGACCAATGCTTCTCCGTGTTCCACAAGCCGTGACAGTAATGTCGCACATGCTTGTGCTTGGGAGATCCTTATAGATGCGGTCACATGACCACTTACATGCCTTGGTCCACCTCCTCTCTATCAAGTAAGATATTTAAAGATGCTGTGTGAACATCAGAGGAGGAGAGGAGAGCATTTATCTAAGTCCCTGATTAGAGTCCTGCTCCCCGTTGGGACTTATTGCTCTTCTCTGTTGCATTTCTTCTATGACCTGGACTGTTTCCCTATCAGTGAAAATATAAAAATATACTAATAATGCAGTATTATTACGTCCTTATTTTAGAGCATGAGGCTTCTGTGACCTCTGTAATCCATGGCATGACTTGTGCATGTGAACTAATAAAAGTTGTATGATAGTACACTGTTGCAGGGTATGTTGTTGAAATATAAAGCAATATATTTAAAATACTAAGTATGGTATTAGTATTTCTAAATGAGTACTCAAGTAAACAGTCAAATATATAGTCCAAACCATTGTTAATGTGAATGACAAACAAATAGATAATTATACAGCAAGACAATAGTATTAATTCATGTATAATTGTTTAGCAGAAAAAATATTTTATTACAGTGATGTATAGCAAGCAAAATAAAAATGTAGATACACTATATGGAAAAAGTATTTGGCCACACCTGTTAATTGAATTGAGGTGTTTCAATCAAACCCGTTGCCAGAGGTGTATAAAATCAAGCACCTAGCCATGCAGTCTCCATTTTCAAACATTTGTGATACAAAATGGATCGTTCTGAAGAGCTCAGTGACTTCAAGCGTGGTGTGATAGGATGTTACCTTTGCAATAAGACGGTTCATGAAATTTCATCCCTGATGGATATTCCACGGTCAACTGTAAGTGATATTATTAGAAAGTGGAAGCGTTTAGGAACAAAAGCAAGTCAGCCATGAAGCAGAAGAGCACGTAAAATCACAGAGCGGGGTCAACGACTGCTAAATGCATGGTGTGTAAAAGTTGCCAACCACAGCTGATTTCATAGTTCCGAACCTTCACTGGCATTAATGTAAGCACAAAAACTGTGTGACGTGAGCTTAATGGAATGGAATTCCATGACCGAGCAGCTGCATGCAAGCCCCAGATCACCAAGACCAATTCCTAGCGTCGGATGGAGTGGTGTAATGCACACCGACACTGGACCGTGGAGCAGTGGAAATGTGTTATGTGGAGTGACGAATCACAGTTCTGTGTTTGGCAGTCAGATGGGCAACTGTGGGTTTGGCGGATGCTGGGTGAACGTTACCTGCCTGACTGCATTATGCCAACTGTGATGAAGTTTGGTGGAGGAGGGATACTGGTATGGGGCTGTTTTTAAGGGTTTGGTCTAGGCCCACTATCTCAAGTGAAGAGCAATCTTAATGCTTCAGCATACCAAGTCATTTTGGACAATGCTATGCTTCCATTTTTGTGGCATCAGTTAGGGGAAGGCCCTTTTCTATTCCAATATGACTGTGCCCCAGTGCACAAAGCAAGGACCACAAAGACATAGTTTGATGACTTTGGTGTGGAAGAACTTGACTGGCCGCACAGAGCCCTGACCTCAACCTCATTGAACACCTTGGGAATGAACTGGAACAGAGATTGCGAGCCAGGCCTTCTAGTCCAACATCAGTGCCTGACCGCATAAATGCTCTACAGAATGATTGGGCACAAATTCCCACAGAAACACTCCAACATCTTGTGGAAAACCTTCCAAGAAGAGCGGAAGCTGTTATTTCTGCAAAAGGGGAACAACTTCAAATTAAAGTATATATTTTTGAATACAATGTAATTACAGTCCCTGATGGTGTAATGGTCAAGCGTCCGAATACTTTGCCCATATTGTATACCTTTTAACCTAGAAGATTAAAGAAGATTTTTAGAGATGAGGTGTTCTGTAATTTGCCAACTCTTGCCTCTACCATGGCCACCCCTGGAACACAAACTACGCCTATGTTGGGTAAAGTGAGAAAGCCAAAGTTGCAGATTATACTCATGCCACTCGAAGAGGAGGGAACAAGTAACTTAATTAAATTCATGTTGGATAACGGCAGTTGTTGATGCAACATTGAAATTTAACTCCCTGACAGATACCGTTAAAGTTTTTAAAGCTGCAGTCATTTATAATAAATCGTGTTCTATTTGCTCCATAGCATTCGCTATCTGATCTTGAGCATTGTTGTTAATGGTCTGATATTGTAAACCCCTTTTTAACTGCTGAAATATTTGGCTCACTTGACAAGCTTGTGTTTACAAAAATTGGGTTTGTATGCCATGAAATTCATTTCTAGCTGCTGCCATGTCTACTGCAGGATCCATTGGTGGTGGTGTATTTGCTTGTTGCTCAGGCTGCTGACACGGTGCACTTTCAGCTGCTATAGGTGGGGCAGAGTCCACATCGACAAATTTCAGGGTTATAAGTGTTTCCTCCTCTCTCTTTGAAGGTTCATCAACATCAGCAGGTTCCCGCTCTACAGCAACATCTTGCATTGAGGTTCATGTAAATAAAAACATATGTGTAAGTAGTTTTTTTTTTCACGTAATGAACCTGATTCATAAAGACATGCATACTGACTGCAATGTGCGGTTATTTCAGAACGCACGTAATTTAAGTCTGTGCATGCCCAAATTCAACTAGGAACGGATCTGAAGATACCTTCGCTGATGAATACGGGAGTAGGTCTGTTCTGCTCTACTACACAGAACACTTCAAGATACATCCAATAGATATATAGAACATAAATTTGCAAACGAACGCACAGAAAAAGCTAAAAAGTTTTTAATGTCATTTGGTAATAATATAGGCATTAATTACATATGACAAAAATATAGTTTTCTTTAAATGTTTTTTTCCCCGTGAAATGTATTTATAAGGATGTTGTGAATGTGAACTGTGCAGAAAATACATATTTACAGTTGCTACTAATTGCATACACCCAGTGGTCAAAGTAGAAATGTAGAAGTGCAGGTATAGAAATTTGAAACGAAAGTCTGGGGCCGCCTAGAGCTTTTGGGGATTTTTATGGTGTAAAAATATTTTTAAATGCATTTTTACATTATACAGTATATTGTAAAACATTAAATAATGCAAGGCTACCTACCCTGTGTCCCCCACCAATCCTGTGTTCCTTCACCTCTTCCTTATGTCTTCCTTGTGACCTTTACCCTTATCTATTATCTGTCCATTCTGCCCATGTGTCCCTATCATCATCCAAGGTAACTCCCTCTCTCTCCCGCCACCTCTTCTCCTCTGTGACTCACCCCCTACTCCCCTCGCCCTTTTACTAACCCCTTGCCTCTCTCGTTATCCCTTACCCCCTGCTCCCATCTATACCTGTTCCTGCTCATATATTTCGCTCTCACTAGTAAATTCAGGCATTTATAATAAATATACATATTTGTATAGATTTTCCTATATTATTTATTCAAGTGTCTATTGCTGGGAAGTAAGATATGTGTGTGTGTGCATGGGGGTGGGGGGATGTTGTTTTCTTTTCAGCCAAAATTACTTAATATTAATTATAATACATATTACTAATTAAAAGGACCTGACATCAGCTGAGACAAAGTCAAATGTTTGGTTACTTAAAAAGAAAAATAGCTATTTGCTTTTATTAGTATGTCACCTTACCTGCGGCAGTTGGTAGCTTATACTCAGGTGCTGCCTATCTGGATCCTGGAATGTTGGTGCCCTACGTGGAAAAAAACATTCACATGAAATTTAGAAAACCCTGGCGTCAAATCAATAACAATAATAATTAGACCTCCCTCCCTGCAACCAGCCCATTAAATGAAATATATTTAACAGTATTACCCCTTAATACCTATTTCCCTCAAACCAGCCCTGATGTTAATGTAGTAGCACACATTTAATAAATAGACCTATTTCTCCCCAACCAGCCCCAAAATTGAATAATATTCCCATTTATTAAGAGATCTATTTCCCTCCCTCCAAACATCCCTGGTAATAAATTAATAGCATTTTTCCGTCAACCATCCCTGGCATTCAATAAATTACAATCACATTTAATAAATAGCCCTCTTTCTCCCCAAAATTAGCCTCCACCCACAGTCCACCATTAAATTAATAGGTCACCTCTCATTGCCTTAAGAAAAACCCAACCCCTTCCCTCATTAAAATTCAGACAACCCCCCTCTTCATTAATTACATTCCCTCATTACTTTAAAACAGCCCCTTCAACCTCATTACATTAAGACAAATTCCCCCCTCTTCCTTAATTATATAAACAAACCTTCCCAAAAAATAACCCCCTCTTCCCTCATTACAGTAAGACATATCCCTCCCCACTTCCCTCATTACAGTAAGACGAATCATCTCTAAACCATTGCTTCATTATATTAATGCAAATCCCCCACTCCTCCCTTCTTACATTAAAAAAATAACACCTCTCCCCTCCCTTCTCACTTACCTTCATTCAGCAGTGCTGTGTAAGAGACTCCTCTGTCTCTCTGGAAGCCTGCCACATATGTAACATCACAGATTTCTCATAGCACCTTTATGGGGAAATCCACGGTCTTGGGGTACTATAGTACATGGAAATATGTACAAACGTGCTGTTCTGTAGAACATCGTGGCTAATTGAATTACTCCCTATATGTATCTAATTTCTCTGATACCACAATATATTTGAATAATGGATAAATGCATAATACAGACAGGTAAAGCTGGTTCCACAATTTAGCTTCCTTTCTAAAATGAAAGGAGAAAAAAAGAAACACACTTCTACCATCAAGGTCACATAATATAAATGATATAAAGTATTATAAAAGAGATATAGAAAAAGCCTAGAATCAAACATGGATACATTGTAGGAAACACTTATACACACAGTATATGCACAGGTTCAGAAATGTTAGCTTTCTAAAACAATTTCACGTGAATAAAGAACTGGGTCACCCTTGTTAGTATAGATATAAACTTGAAATTATTCATTTTAGTTCTAAAATTGTGTTTTGATTAAATAATGATTGTGTGGTAGATGTTTAAACATGCATGAAAAACTGAATTTAAATGCTTTTGGTCTCCACTAAAATGTTATTCATACTCCCAACCCCAACTAGATGAGTCATGAGCTCCTTCAACTAGGGTACCTATTATTTGCCCAATACTCACTCTAGAGCAGTGGTTCCCAAACTTTTGCAGTTCGCGGCACCCTTAGAGTCTCCATAATTTTTTCAAGGCACCCCTCCAAAATAATTTTCGAGCAGTCCTGTTTTATAAGTAGTAAAAAAACCGTAATAAGTATTTAGGTCAGGACAGAGATACCTATTTAGTTGTATGCAAAAATAATACACATAAATCCAAGGGAAAATATTATTTTTATATATATATTTTTTCAATTATATTTCTGTCAAAGAATAATTTACAGCTAACACACACTGTACCCTCCTTCATCTCCACACACTCTGTGCCCCCTGCATTCACACACTCTGTGCCCTCTGCATCCACAATCTCTGTGCGCCCTGCATCCACACACTCTGTGCCCCTCTGCATCCACACTCTTTGTGCCCCTCTACATCCACACACTCTGTGCCCCCTGCATCCACACACTCTGTGCCCCTCTGCATCCACACACTCTGTGCCCCTCTGCAGCGACACACTCTGTGCCCCTCTGCATCCACACACTCTGTGCCCCTCTGCATCTGTGCTCTGCCCCCTCTGCATCTGCGCTCTGACCCCTCTGCACCTGCGCTCTGCATCCTATCAGTCCCCACTGCATCCGCGCTCTGCCCCCTCTGCATCCTTTCTGCCCCCTCTGCATCCACATGGTGCCCTCTCGCTCTGCCCCCTCTGCATCCTTTCTGCCCCCTCAGCATCCGCGCTGTGCCCCCTCGCTCTGCCCCCTCTGTATCCCGCCGTGGACAGGAAGAAAAAGAAAAAAAAAAGAAAAACTTACCAATCCGGCGGCGCCCGGGACCCATCGTCCTCTCTCCTGCCGCTTCTCACTGAATATGTCGGGCATGATGACGTCACGCCCGGCATTCAGTGAGGAGCAAGGAGGGAGGAGGTAGCTGGGTCCCGGACGCCACCGGATTGGTAATTTTTTTTCTATACACTCTGTGCCCCTCTGCATCCACACACTCTGTGCCCCCTGCATCCACACATTCTGTGCCCTCTGCATCCACACTCTCTGTGCCCCCTGCATCCACACACTCTGTGCCCCTCTGCATCCACACACTCTGTGTCCCTCTGCATCCACACACTCTGTGCCCCCTGCATCCACACATTCTGTGCCCTCTGCATCCACACTCTCTGTGCCCCCTGCATCCACACACTCTGTGCCCCTCTGCATCCACACACTCTGTGCCCCTCTGCATCCACACACTCTGTGCCCCTCTGCATCTGCGCTCTGCCCCCTCTGCATCCGCGCTCTACATCCTTTCAGCCCCCTCTGCATCCGCGCTCTGCCCCCTCACTCTGTCCCCTCTGCATCCTTTCTGCCCCCTCTGCATCTGCGCAGTGCCCTCTTGCTCGGCCCCCTCTGCATCATTTATGTCCCCTCTGCATCCGCGCTGTGCCCTCTCGCTCTGCCCCCTCTGTATCCTGCCGTGGACAGGAAGAAAAAGAAAAAAAGAAAAGAAAAAGAAAAACTTACCAATCCGGCGGCGCCCGGGACCCATTATGCTCTTTCCTGCCGCTTCTCACTGAATATGTCATCACGCCGGCATTCAGTGAGGAGGGAGGAGGTAGCTGGGTCCCGGGCGCTGCCGGATTGGTAAGTTTTTTTTTGTTTTGTTTTTTATTCTTCTTCCTGGCCACGGCACCCCTGTGACAGCACCGCGGCACCCCTGGGAGCCGCGGCGCACAGTTTGGGAACCTAGGCTCTAGAGGTTACACCTGCTTGGTATATTCCTAGAGCTTCTGAGCCTGGAAAATTTTCATAGTGTGCAGGTCTGACTCTGTGGGGGACATTCTCAGAGATGTGTTGTAAAGTCCCTCCATAACAGTCCATGAAGACAATCCGCGAGGATGTATCTCCACTCATAGATGCAGGAAAATCAGTATAGGACCTAGAAATGAGCACATCAGAGTCATGAATTGAATGTCTCCCCATCTGCATTGAAATGCCATTACTAAACATTGTCTACGTCAGTCTGTCCCTTCCCTCCCCCATTTACCCTCTCAATTCATAGGGAGTTGGAAGTACCAGTTGCGTGCAGATGTGAATTGCCTGCAATTGCACTCATTGGTGTAATGACTGTTTCTGGGCATGTGCAGTGTGAAATCACCCAATATACACTATGCAAATATATGGATGTCTGTACATGAAAGAGACTCATTATGCCCACTCATTAATGTGTCTTATATTATTACACTAAATGCCTAATTTTACACAGGGCAGGCAGATTAAATGAAATGGGAATCATCCTTCACATAACTCCCAAGAGTGAACATACAATAATTTACATAGCCATCTACATGGTTATTCCTAGGTTTACATAATTGTATTAGAACAAAGGTGAGTGCCTGGTCATGAGCAGCAATGAGCCAGCTTGCCTGAGGGAAATATGTATATAGCGTCCTTCTCACTACTTATAGAAATCAGTACAGACATTTGTATCAGTACATTGCACGTTAGAAGTTAAATGTCACTTAATTCATCATCTGATCTGTCACCATGAGAGAAACTGACAGTAAAGAGAGCTACATTTTTTACTGCCCTTTTAGATTTACTTCCAGCTAATGACACTGCTGTAAACAGACTATTGATAAGATTAAGTGTAATTATATATTTGGTTACTATATATATATATATATATATATATATATATATATATATATATATATATATATATATATATAGTGTTCACTTGTATTGAAGCACATAGTTTACCATTGTCAACAATTTGGTACTAACATTGCAGAAACAATAATGTTTACTAATATGTTAAATTGTTTTGCTAAATGCTGAGTATTTATTTCTTAATTGCTTATGTTTTGGGAAGTCTGTTATATTTCTTGCAGTTTTCTTTGTGTCTATATGTTTAGTATGTGTAATGTAGTTTGACAACAAATCAAAGTGAGGAATGCAAGATGAACTCTTTAAAGGACACTGGATGCTAGAAGGCTACACAGGGTTAAAGTTTACTGCACAATGAACATGAAGGGGACTCAGATACTCTTGGGCACGTGGATGGGCTATTTTCTAACAAGTGTACAGTACTACTAAACATACACAACTCATTCTGTAACATTCTAGCCGCCATGGCAGAAATACTCCGGATCCTGTCTTGAAAGGCTGTCACAGTAAGCAGGAAAGTGCGGTTTGGCATATCCTAGGGAGACAGTTGCTAGACTCGATGTCAGATTCTCCAGCTCAGATGATATTACAGTGTAAGGGAAAGACTTTTTAATGGGAAACCAATAAATGTCATTAGTCCCCAGAGCTCTCTCTAAAGTTAATGCCACACACACGGGTACGTTTTATTGCTTTTCCAAATGACAGCAGGCTAAACTGTGAATGAATGCAAACGCAGGATTGTATTCAGCATTTTATAGTTTCTGCCTATACTAAGATACTTGTGCTAGTAATAGACTGGGTACTGCTGCGATAAGGAAGGCCTGCGCAGCATTGCCAATCGGAAGGGATTTTAAACGTATCCAGCTGCTACTAAAAAGGTAGATTACTCTGAATTTGTTAACCGAGAGCAATGTGCTGGTTATCTGTGCTGGTGGCCGTCCTGTCTGCTGACTGAGTGGGAGGATCACACTGTGAGACTAATAAGGACAGAGCTGTCTCTACCCTCTCCCACTCTTGGGGAGTCTGAATCCAGCTAAGTTCAGCACTTGAAGCTTTGTATCATTTTGACTGTGGGATTTATTCAAACAGATTAAAGGTAAGAATAATATTAGCAGACAGGAACGTTGTACTAACAGCTATTTGTTCATTCTTCATGTCTCTTTAAAGTTTAGCTCCCATACAGAACATTGCTATCTTGCCTCCCACACTATAATGCAGCAGTGATGAATAAAAAGAAAATCTCCATTAATAAGTAATTGATGACATCAGCACTGAAATAAAATATTTAAGTGCATGCATTTGCAATGTTCCTGGTTTAGCTGAATCTAGTTAATTAAAGTTGAGTGTAATTAAAAACAGGGACTTCAAAACAGGGATTGACTTCAAAACAGGCAGCTTAATTGGTGATCAGGTTGGAGAGAGAAAATTGTGAAGTGAATCATTTTGCACAAAAAAAAAATTATTGGTGATGTGTGTTAGACAGCTGTTACGAAAGTGTTAACATCGCGCGGTGCTAGAATAAGCAGCTACAAATCCTAGTGTTCTCCGCCTGTTTGTGCTGTCATCTTATCTATTTATCTTTATGTGTCTGCGCTCTCAAGTTCACATCAGATGTACTTGGGCACAGCAATGATTAGTGTGGCAAGTCTGGGATAGGAATCACAAGGCAGGAGATGTCATCTGATTATTCTACCAGCACTACATAAATCCCCAAATAACTGGATTACTTGTAGACAATAATCTTTTGCAACTGATTACCTGTAGCCACGTACAAACCACCCAACTGTTCATACTGTATGCCTAGGAAACATCTGTATTGAAACTGTAAAGCCATTTCAATAGTTGTAGATGATATCAGACATATAGTATAGACATATCAGTACTTTTTCTATCACTTTCCATAGATTGTATTGTTTAAATGTATTGGCTTGTTATTGAATAATAAAAGTTATGTGTAGTAATATTAATCGCAGTTCGACACCTAAGAGATAGCCATAGAATTTTCAAGGATTACAAGCGATGCTAATGGTTTTCTCTTTCTTTGATCGTGTCCCAGGAGAAAATCCAGTTGATCATTTCCTCCCAATGGGTTCCTCCTCAATGTCACATTTTCCAAATGTTTGGCTATTTTCCATCCTCTTCACGTGCTAATCACTATTTATTGATGCGCTACAACAGCCAACACATTCGCCTTTCAGCATCAATTTAACTCTTTCCTGTATTAACGTAGATATGGACGAAATGACATTTGTAGGGGACTTTTATTTGTTGCAGCGACTTGAAACAGTTCTATTAGTGCAACACGTGCTGTGGCAATGCCCATTTCAATTAATTACCTACATATACTAAGGGAAAACTTAATTATGTGGCTTAAAATTAATCCTGCCAGAAGCCTTCTTGGTATTGTTGAAAAGGTTAAGGGGAGGTTGGCAAACTAGAGGGCGAGAGGAGAGTGATGATCACTGAAATGCTCTGGGACGACGCTAATCAGAGCATTATGTGATGGTACAGGATCCGGAAAAAACATGAAAATCAATCTATCCCATCTGATACTACTAAAACTTTCTGAGACACAGCCAAAGTATCCAGAAATCAGAAACCACGCATATGGGTCACCATACTGACATGATTCATGAAGGATAGGGGAATAGAAGTGTGAGCAATCCATCTAAAGTCACATATCGTGCAACATACACTATATCAGATGTCGAATGCGTGTTTGCTATAAATACATGATAACATAATAAAGAATAATGTGTTTCTGAGTTGGTGGTGAAATAAAAAAAAAGAAAGAAAGAGGAACATTTGCAATATCTGAGTGATCTGTGAAAATAAGTAGACAAGGATATTGTAGGGGAGTCCTTTATAAAAGTGTTGTAGTATTCACACCAACATTACATGTTCGTAATTAGCATGTTTTGGTGTTAGAATTTACATTTATGGAGGAATTAAGGCAGTTTGTCCAAAAATTAACCTCTAACAAACTCTTTTATTACCAAGTAATAAATTCACACCTGTCTCCTCCATCTTACATAGTTCAATTCAGGGAAGAATATCACGTATCCATGCTATTTATTGAGGTATCTGTAAAAGAATATATAAAGAGACAATCAGTGCAAACCAGCAACTGTTGAACATTAGTAGTCAGATGCCCAATGTTATGCAATAAATTGTACTGGTGGCGTTTAAAAATGCCACCATGTGCTTGTTCTATACCAGGTCAGACTAGAGCTATGACCAACACCATTTTTGTTGTTGCAAGTGATACTAGACATTTATAACTATCACTTGTGCACCCCTGCCTTCAATCTACCTTTCTTGATGCTACAGCCCATTTTCCCACCAAAGCAATGGAAATGGACATTTTTCTGTGCACCTTGCTATATAGCTATGGGAGCCCTACTTACAAATTATTACTGTTGTTTTGGGAAAGCCTTTAAAATGGCCTTTAATATGTTAAAAGAAATCCATTACAATAGTAAACACATTTTTAAAGTTTAACTATAAAAGGATAGAAGCCTGTTAACCACGTGCCATATTACAATGCAAGCATAAAATGACATGTGCTCTCCTAGGGTTAGTGCTCACAGAAGGGGAAACTCCTCTAACAAACCAGTATTTCCCTAAGTTAAATATAATAACAATTGAAGAAAATCAAATGCTGTTTGTATTTACAGCCATATTATTCTTTTCAATTTAAAATAAGCTTACACATTTGTTGTCATTATACTCAGGAAACCAGCTTATTATGTGTTATGTAAATCATTGGTCTTGCACTAACTGTTAAAATTAACAGAATCTGGTAAAAGTTTATTTTCCCCTAATTTTACCTATTTTTCTCCATGCAATGGGCTAAACCTTATACATTATTTATTCCAATATGGTACCAAAAAGCAGTCCTATATTTCCTGATAACAAACAATCAAAATGTGTCTTTGGCAAATAATTTTATTTTATTTTTAATTGTTTATTTCCAATAAACCGGAAATACCACAAGCTAAAACATTTGCACTGAACATGAAGAGGGGAAACCCTCCTTCATGAAGTAAGATTTATTGAATCAATTGTTTTCTCTGTGATAACCATTTGTAAATAACCAGGTGTGTAGGTAAATATTTATCAGGGCCTAAAAAACAATCCTCAAATCTATCTATCTACTTTTATAATAATGAACTTTAATACTGAATAATATTGAACTTTAATTTGATATCTATTTGTTTGAGGCATATATATTATACTTAGAAATCAATAACAGCCTTAAGTCTGGATGTATTTAATTCCTTAGCTATGGCCTGAATTTGACTTCAATACCTACAGTTCTCCATCAAACTCCATCACTGATGATATTTTTCTACAGGAATGTTTCCTGCCAGTCTTTCCTTAATTACTCATTTGTAAATAACTAACAGCACCACATTTAACCTAGTTGTTTGTATGTTGGTAAATGAGAACAAAGGCAAATTAGTATTATTTATGTATTTATTTATTTATTTATTTATTTATAAGGCGCCACAGGTTCCCTAGCACTGGATACAGAAGTAAGTAACAAATAGATGAGGTAATACACATAAGTAGCACAGATGAGTGTGAGTAATGCTGTGGGGACTCACATGGAGTGCAGCAAAATCCATGACAGGACATACAAGGGAGACAAACAGATATGGTACAATAGGTAGGGAGGACCCTGCCCATGAGAGCTTACATTCTAGAGGCGGGTAATTTTTGCTTTTTTTCAACTTACCACTATAGTTTTTCTTCTGTGAACATGAAAAGTTGAGCAGTAATTCTGACATCAGATATCAGATTTTTTCAATATATGTATATATATAGATATATATGTATATAGAATCTGGATGGAAATGTATCATCTAGTAAATTAAAAGTGAATTCAGAGTGCTCTTGAGTTCATACACAGTGTTTCAGTAGTGAGCAATTTGAGGCAGTAGTCTCAGGCAGCAAGCAAAATTAAGACAGTTAATTGTAAAAATGTCAGCTTTCTTGACACAAAATTCTGAATAAATGGAATTTACCTAGTTGATTGTAAAATGTTTGAGAAATATTTTTTTCCCCCAAAAGCACAATTAATAAACAAATGTTTATGATTGTTAGCATAAGTGAGGAAGAGGATGCCATTTCAGTTTCTGCCTCAGGAACAATAGGTACACCCAGGGCCCTCTTAACAACATTTGGGGCCCCCGGGCAAAGCAGTGCACCGGTGCCCCTATATATTTATATATATATATATATATATATATATATATATATATATATATATAAAAAAAAGATTATATATGGGCCCTGCAGCCCAGGGGGCCCGTCAGAGGCAGCTAAAAAAAAAAAGTTCCTGAAAAAAAGAAGAAGAAAATACTTACCTTGCTCTCAGCTAGCGATCCGGCTCCCTCCCTGGTCTCCTCCTCCATGCTGCGCTCCGCAATGGATGTCGGGCGGGCGTGATGACGTCACGCCCGACATGCACTGCGAGCACCGCACGAAGGAGGAGACCAGGGAGGGAGCCGAATTGCTAGCTGAGAGCAAGGTAAGTATTTTCTTCTTCTTTTTTTCAGGAACTTTTTTTTTTAGCTGCCTCTGACGGGCTCCCTGGGCTGCAGGGCCCCCAGGCACCTGCCCATCGTGCCCTATGGAAGAAACGGCCCTGGGTACATCCACACCTGGGGCATTTTCCTTCAGTGAAATAGCTTCATAAGGACATTAGTCTTCATCATCCTTTCATGTATACTACATGTGTGTTCCATTCAGAAACAAATCACCCTTGTGTAAACCTTCATTGTGTGAGTCCTGAAGCTGATTACATGACTTTGACATAACTTAGCTTTAGTAGTAATTATAATGTATATAACAATGTTGTTGCTTTTTTATTAGAGTTGTTATAGTTATTGGACAAAATTCAAACTCCGCAATTGAAATGAACTGTAATTATTTACATTGATATGCATGTACATATGTGCATGCAGATGGGTGCAAAAGGAGATTGTATGGGTCTAGGATTTTAAATAATTGATAGCGGTGTTCTCTCCAGCACCTATATCACGGGTGCTCCATCCGGCTGTTTTTACTTGTCACCCGGCTCTTGGAGCCCAACAGAGCCGTATTATAAAAAATAATAAACCATTGTTTCTCCTATTAGAACAGGCACTATGTGAGCACTACAGCCAGCAGTGTGTGTTAGACCACTAACAACCAGCCTGACCTGTCCTGGCAGGTGTGGGCAATAACCTCCAACATATTTTATTATTATTGCAAAGTAATTAAACTGCCCCCACATGGCTAGCAAAATTGTCTGGGGAGAACGCTGGATAGTTGTAAATGTGATTTTTGTAGTTATAGCGGATCCTTAAAATGGACCCACAAATGCAGTGTGGCAGACTTGGCTTCTATGTAATTTATCTAAAACTGTAGATGCTGCATTTGCCAGCCTAGAACAATATCCCCTGCCTCCGTTTTCCCTAAATCTCTTATTAAAGCCACTGCCTTGTGTACAAATATCTGAGGAAAGGAACAGTAAAATAAATAAGTGATACTTAAGCATTACAGATCAAGTAAAGAGTGATTTTCAAGACATAGCTGTTGAAGATGTGGTTATTAATACTAATTAAATATGTTGTGCTAGTTAACATTCCACAAGTGTTTTGCAAGACACACACAGAACTAGAATTTACTGAATTGAACTAAAAATGTTGCATATATAGATATATATATATATATATATATATATATATATATATATATATATATATAAATTCAGGTTTCTTAGCAGGATACAATGTAGCAGAGAAGTTGCAATATGTTAAAGCTATCACAGTTGCAGCATTCTCTCTATGTCATGTGAGTGTATGACATTGGACAAAAGGCAGAGAACGACAGATGTCCTTTAAAAGTGAAGGAGGTTGCAAGTGACTTTTTATTGACAGGAGCATAGGGTACAAACCCCTACAGAAAATAAGCAGGAATAGGAACAATGTTAGAAATTGCTCATGAACTGTCAGGAATGCCAGCCGGTTCATCTGATCACTGGAAAGGAAACTTAGGCACAGGCAGATCAGCACTTCAGGGACCTGCTCAAGGAAAACAGCTGCCACTAGTCTGCAAACCCCTCTAAACTTTTCATCCTTCTGTAGTTTTGTATAATTTAGTAGCTTATATCATTTTACACCAAATAATGAGCTTGTTTGAAAAATTTACATCACATCTCACTACAAACATATCATAATGTACTTTTATTCTTGTTTATGTCATACTTAGCAGAACTGTACTTTTTTATTATTAAAATTGTATGTTAATTAAATTGGAAATGTTCTTTTTGTGTTACAGGCAATTAAATAAAGTATACTTTTTATTTTGTTGTATTAGATGGAATATTAGCACATTGTTATTAGTGTTAGTGTTTTTCATTTATTCCAATATGGCATAAGAGGTGGCTTATCTATTGGTAGTTGAGCTTATTTGATAAATGATAGTATATATACAGTTACATGCCATCTTGTATATAATAGCTGTTGTGGGGAATGTCCACATGATTGAAAATAAGGCTGTTAGGTGTCATTGGATCCTGGGGCGCTGAAGGGACAAAAGTTGCACCCATAATATTGGCATGTGACAGTCATGTTTATACACATTGGCATCTTTTCAGAAATAGAATGCGTTCAGTCATTGCTGGTAAATCTGTGCACAATCCTATAATGAGGCAGCTGTCTCAGGCAGCCAGATTTGAGAAACGACAAAGTTTAGCACACAGAGTATACAATTTGAACACAAAAATATACTTTGTCCCCAATGGAAATAGCAGTTTCCCTATTGATAACATTTAGTCACTAGTAAAGAGGATAACAGACAAATTTTTCCTAAACTGCCCCTGATTTCTATCCTACTGTACCTTTAAATTTCAGTGTTATTGTGTGAGCCTGCATAGAGCTCCAAATGCTATGGTTTTCCCAGGGCAGGCCAGGTATTTGTCACATGAAATCATTAGCTTGGAATGTCTATTTCCCTAAACTTAACACACTTATATTACCAGTAGTGTGAAAGAAAGTAATTGGGGGCTTATGGGGGCTTATGGACTGTCACATCAGGTGTAAAGATTTTCTGTTAATAAAAAAAGAGTTCTGGGGAACCAATAAAATAATGTTGATTCTAAATTGTGGTTTGGTTGAGCTATATTTCATTTTAGCTTTCTGTCATCCTTTATAAGCCAAAAAACATTGAAATTGACGGATGTTGTTAACAATGTTAGGTAACAGTATGCCAAACTGCAGCTTTACGTTATACCACTGTACCTTTTATCTGTTGTAATGGTTATGGCCTGCTCATCTTTTAAAGAGAATGTATCCCCAGGGAAAGCTGTCATCAAAAATATATATATATTTTTTAAAAAAAGAGTCTGTCCAGTGGTGGAACAGTGCATCAGAAAAAAAGGAGAGATCGGGCCCCTTCTGAGCATGAGCAGTTCAGGGCATGCGCCGGTCAGATGAGGACTTTGTTCTGTTTTTTTTCAGAGGAGAAGGGGCCTGGGAGAGTGCCGGGAGGCCTGGGGGGAAATGAGGGTACCTAGGACCTGTAGTAGTTCTTCCACCATCTCTGTCCTTCATTGTGTCAGGCGCCGTCCTGCTTCTGCCTCTAGATGGACGCCTGCCCCCTTGCGATGCCCACCTCTCGTTGCTTAGTGACGGGACATTCTCTGCTTCTATTCGAATGCATACGCAAAGTTTGGTATTCTGTCGCATAGCGACAAGAGACGTTCCTGAGTTCTGACCTGCACTCATGCGCAGGGCATCGCGTTTCATCGTATAGCTGTTTAGCATTTGGTTGCATTCTTGCCACCAAAAACTGCAGCTCCAATCAGGGAACACTTCCCTCTATTTAATGATCACCATCTGGGTGCCAGGGTATTTGGTCTTCTGCCTTGCTCCAGCGTTTGTTCCTGTGTTACTCTTAATCATTTGGATTCTGACCCTGATTATTCCTTACTTCTCCTTTGGCTCCTGATTCTGGTTTAATGATTTCCTGGTTCTGACTCAGCTTCCTGACCATTCTCTTGCTTCTGATTTTGGCTTACCTTTCAAAACCCAGCTATTCCTCCTGAGGAGCCCATGCAAATTGGGCGTCTGACATCTGAGGAGCGGGAACCAAGGTTTAAGAACCATTTGTGCATCTATTGCGCTGACCCAAGTCACATTCTGTCTCAGTGCCCCAAGAGACCGGGAAACACAAGGTCCTAGTCGATGCCAGGAATGCCTATTATATTCATTCTTCCAAGGGTCCGGCCTCCCTCCAGGCCTTCGTGGACTCAGGTGCAGCAGGGAACTTTATTTCCGAATCCTTAGTAGCCAATCTTCACTTACCCCTGGAACCTTTGTTGCAACCTCTGGCTCTGACGACGGTGGATGGCAACCAAGTAGCTAATGGATCTATTTCCCAGACCACTCGTCCTATTCAATTGCAGGTTGGTCTCCTCCATTTATAGTGGATCTCCTTTCTGGTTTTTCCACAGACTATCAACCCGATAATTTTAGGGTTACCCTGGTTAAGGGATCCCTCACCACAATTTGATTGGCAACAAGCTCAGGTTGCCTCTTGAAGTCCGCTCTGCAGAGATCGATGTTTACGTATCCTCCACACCAGATGACACGTTTTGAAACCTAGTCATAAGCTTCTGACAGAGTATGCCTCCTTCAAAGATGTCTTCAGCAAGACTGCCGCTGAGATTCTTCCACCCCACTGCCCCTGGGATTGTCCCATTGAGCTTGTTCCAGGAAACAGGATTCCTTGGGGCAGAACCTACTCTCTTTCCCTTCCCGAGACTTGAGCTATGACTGAATATGTGTCTGAGAACTTCAAACAAGGATTTATTCAGAAGTCTTCCTCACCTGCTGGTGCAGGATTCTTCTTTGACAAGAAGAAAGGTGGTTTGCTGGGATCATGTATTCATTACAGACTACTCAATGTCATTACCGTGAAGAATAGGTACCCGATTCCTCTTGTTTCCGAATTATTAGATCGGATCAAAGGTGCCACGGTGTTCACCAAATTAGACTTCAGAGGGGCCTTCAAATTGATTAAGATCCGTGAGGGCGATAAATGGAAGACCGCTTTTAACACCTGGGATGGCCACTACAAATATCTAGTGATGCCCTTTGGCCTGTGCATTGTCCCAGTGGTCTTCCAGAAGTTCATTAATTAGATTTTCCAAGATCTGTTATATCTCTCGGTGTTTGTCTACCTAGATGACATTTTAATATTCTCCAAGGATCTAGAGTCTCACCGAGGTCATGTCAAAGAGCTTTACCTAGTTGCTATGATTGTGCTAACAAATCTGTCATTCAGTGCAGAACTATCTTGTCACCCTTATAGAGGGGTAAGCATCCCATCACATCCCAATACAATAGCTGGAGAAATGGCCTAGTGCAATTGATATGTGTGATGCAAATTGAGGCACGGGCAGCTCAGGAAGAACTAAAAGAGGTAAGAGGTGGCAGACACAACACTTTTATAGCCTGCACAGAGGAATAATTTTAAACTAGGCTCAGCCTATACATTTCCCTTGTTATGAGCGTTTTGTCGCTATCCAATAACGATTGTTGAATCTCGATTTGTATTTCCAACGCACAAAGATTTATTCTCAAAAAGTAGCAGAATATATTCAAGCGAAATAATAGTAAGTACAGCCGTTAGTTGTCGCAGGCGCTCTGGATCCAGTGAACAGTCATTCAGTCCTGAAGTCTGTGGTCTAGGTGACTGAACTCTGGATGAGGAGCTGCTGCTTATATGCAAACAGAGATACAGTAAAACAATGCAAAGGTGTGGCTTGCTTCTATTGGTCCAGCTATCAGGAGGGTCCAGGGGGTTGCAGATCATAGGCTAGTTTAAGCTCAGGAATCTAAAGGAGGGGGTCATCTCTCCAGGGGATGAGCTCTGATCTTCCCACCAAGACTACTCATCATAATAGTCCATAATTCCTTAACATTAATAACTTGCGTATGCACTGTGCGATTCCTTCGCAGAGTGAACTGGACAGTTGCAAATGCGAAGAGGATTAGTGTGATACCACACATGACTAGATTCCTTCAACGTGTACCATATGTTTTACTGATATGCCTATAACTTATAATAGTACATATAAATACTACTATATTTTGACATAAATGACTATGTGTTGCAACTACCATTAATGTGTACTATTTTACAAGTGTGCGTGTTTGCGCGAATGTATGTAAAAGACTAAATACTCTTGTTGCCACGTGTTGCAGCTGCGTATGCCCTTCCACGCCATAGCGTGCCCTTTCACGCCGTAGCATACCGTACGCATCTTTTCAAACAAAGACAACCAAGTTTGCTCGATCTTAATTGAAATGACTTTATCCAATATGCTGACTTCGACACCCTGTGCTAGTCACAATTAAGCAAGGAATATTTTTGAGGTGACAGTACATTTGATCTTTTTGCCTCTATTGCAATCATCAATAAAATCATGACTATTTGTATTTTGTGTTTGTATTTACTAACATTTTATATTTAAAATGCAGTTATTGCATTTATTAATAATTTTAATTCAATAAATATAATTTTCCAGACAATATTCCCTCTAAAGTATGTGCTGTTTCATTGCATTATTACATTATAAAAGGGTACTGCGACTTTAGCATTTACTACAAACATTGTCAAGCCATATCTTTACACTATGGGGTAAATGTATGAACATGCAGGTTCTTCAACACCCGCATGTTCAGCGTGTTCGGCGATTAAATTTCAAGCGGCGCTGCATTGTAAAGGGAAGATACTTCCCACTCAACATATGCATGTAAATACGCTTTTTTATGTGCATTTGTTTTTCCAACTTACTTTTATTGTTACCAAAGCACTGAAACAAAACATACATTATGTCCATAACATCCAAACAAAATGAGTGAGGTATACAAGTAGACAAGGAATTACATAAACTCAGCAATATGCAGTATATCATGGATCCTTATATTCATATATATAAGATGAATTTGCCAGTAATGAGATCAATAATTATCATGAAAACTTTTGCAAGATAATTTAAGAAGGCTGTCTGGTGATTCTGGACGATGCAAGGAATCAGTGTGTCCCAGTGTGTCCCATACAGCAACCAATCAGATTCTAGCTGTCATTTTGTAGCATGTACTAAAAAAATGATAGCTAGAACCTTATGGGTTGCTATAGGCAACATCTCCACTTTTTCAAACCAGGAGTTTAGTAAATATAGCCCTAAGAGTCCCCAAATTGGCTGTTGTGTTGGAGCAGCGGTTATCACCTTGTATCCTGTGCTAGATACACTTTATTAGAAGTAGAGGCTGGGCTCACTCCTTGGCCTTAAGTGCGTACAAATGTCCCAAAGAGGGGTTCCAACACTGTGCCGAAGGAATGGTATGTCCCCTTTAGTTTTGCAGGGATCCCTAATGTATCCCCTATATTTAGAGATTAGGCCTACGACAGACAAACCTCTCAAGTCATTTCAATGCCATCTTTCTGCTTGGAATGAGGTGCGATGTTTCACCTCTAACTGATTCGTCCACCTCTAAATGATGCTGATTATAAGTATGGTGGTGTAAGGGTTCTGGGAACTGATGGCACCACACCCCTTATAATTCCTAAGCAGAGCAGTAGGCTGTCATATAGGCCTCGATTGAATTAGTGCAAATTCCGGAGTGGATGTAAAGATACGTCTAATTATGAATAAGGTTCTAGGTCCGCTCTGCTTTAGGAGACAAAACACTGCAGGATAAGTCCAATGGATATGTGGAATACCAAGTCCCAAAACAACATACAGAAACAAATATTTAATTAATGTCACCTGTTAATAATATAGTCATTAAAGACAAAACATTAAAACATAAAAAAAGATTTTATTTTTTGTCACTTCTTCTCCCCATAAAATACATTTATTATGATGTTATGAATGTCTACTGTACATAACATGCATTTTTACAGTTGTTATTGATTGCAAACACATGTTCTGGCATGTACACACAGCTGTCATCACTAGTAATTGGCACTTACACCAGACATGTAGCTGGTGCAAGTGATACCACAGAAAAACATGCACCTTAGCAATGCACAGAGCTTCAGTCAGATGCTGCTGCGTGCACTTGAGCATGGCACACCCTTACTGCACATTGACTACATGCATACGCCCATTCTCCTCCCCGTTACGCCCATGAAATAGTAGGCTGTAGTAAGGGTCCTATGTTCTCCAAGATGAATTGGACGTTAGGGCATTCACTGGTGTATGCTCTGGGTCTGGACATGTGCAGTGCGATTTTACGCAAAATATGGCACATATCGGTATTTACGTTCTTTGATGCTTCAGGCCCAGTATGATTTTTTTATTTAGTTTTTCCTATTGCATAAATATATATCTCTAGCCACATTGTTTAAATTGTCCTTGCAAACATTTTTAGTGAATAATCTCTCTAATTTCTACCAGACAGCGGTTATAAAGAATGGAGGGTGCTAATAATCATGCATTATATAATACAGATTATTGTGAAAGCACCTGTAAGAAACATCTGTATTCAAGTGAGCAGTTTACAAAGAAGGACTATATCATGTACAATATAGGAAGGACTATAGCATGTACAATTTAGGAAGGACTATAGCATGTACAATGTAGATCTTGCAGCTAACTGAGACTGTGCAACCTTTTGTGGCTGTGGCATAATTTATAACATGGGTTTGATTGGCAATTTTAATCACAATTAAAAACAGATTTGGGTCTGTTGCTTTTAAGCTCTATAAATATAATATAATATGACATTGGTTCCCAGAAGCTAACAGTCGTCAAGACTATTACAAAGAAAAACATATTCAGTAAAGCATTTTATATTGCATTAAACACACATCACAGGGATATCCAGGAATAAAGTTGTTAATGACCTCAAATAGATTTCAGTGTCTTAGTGCTCTAGAGTTTGACTTTTTGTCAGTCAAATGTCTACTAGGTTTATCGAAACCGATTCATTAATCTTAACCTTTCATTGCCAATAATGACAAAAGGTATAAATATAAAACGTTTTGGCATACATATTGCCTCTTCATCTTGAAACTGTTTGGTCTCTTTGTGCCCGAGATCATTAAAACTTAGCTTGTGTAAGAATGTGACAATCGGGCAGCTGTGAAAGTCTGTTGGATATATAGAAAGATGTTTTCAATCACCTAATTGTTTTAATCAGTTTATGTTACATTGTTACGCTAATAGAGAAACCAGAGTCATATTGCTCTTTTTATAGTGGTTACTAAGCAAAGATTTAGAATCTAAATTCATTATTCATAACATTAGTGTTTATGGCATAATGCTTTCATTTCAAAGGCCTGAAATTACCAAACAGTGTAATTGTATCTCTATGAATCTATGGATGCTGTGTAATTCAGAGAAATAGATTTATCAAGCTGTGTTTTTTTTTTTTTTTTTTAGAGGTTCAGATATCTAGGACCAATACAAAAACACAGCAGTTATACAGATTTTTTTTTTCTTATGTCAACCACAATTTCATTGTGTGTACATCTAAAGCTTCATGTAAAAAATAAATCCTGTGCAATTTTTACAAAATTTAAGAATCAGAACCTGACAATGAATTGTGCAACAGGGGTTTGCTTGACTCTCAATATACACATACCATAACTAAAAGAACTAAGTTAAAAATAATACATCTCTGGAACTTGTCATTGTTGCTCCAGTTTTTCTAATTGGTAGCACTCATACTTCATTGGTATTCCATAAAATGATTGCTCCAATTTTGCTACTGATATTATTGTTAACTATTATATTTTATTTCAATTAAATCTAACCTCATTATTATTAACCTGTATTTATAAGGCGCCACATAGTATTTGCAGCGCTGCACATATTACAAACAATAGACCTCACAGAATAAACAGCACAGAACAATAAACAAGTACTACTTAGACTCCAAAGGCTCCAAGCAAGACCAGCATTAGAGTAGCTGGAGTGGAAGTAATAAGTATTGAAACAGGAGGGAAGAGGGCCCTGCTCCTAAGAGCTTATATACTAAAGGGAGGGCAAACAGACAGCAGGCACACGAGGGAGTCAGTGGAGGAGTATAGGAATAAGAGGACAGAATGTAGAGTAGAAAGATAAGAAGACAGAAGATAGTTCATCTTCATTTGTGGGATCAAATAAAGAGAGGGTGTCAGAGGGTGCTGGGAAGGAGGATAGTATTTCTAGTCTGTTCTTATCAATCTTGTCCTTGAAGTAGGAAGCAAGATCCTGGGCACTAATAGTTGTTGGAGGGTTTGGGGTGGGAGAGTTGAGAAGAGATTTAAATGTGTCAAACAGGCATTTGGGGTTTGAAGCCTAACCATAGAAGAGATTGTTAGTATGTTTGTTTTGCAGTGTCCAGAGCATTTCAATAAGAGAGGTAGATAGAAGTATTTGTGAGGAAATCATTAGGAGTTGGAGATTTATGCCAGTGACGTTTTGCTTTACAGGAAAGTTTTTGAAAGTTTCTGTTACTTTAGTGTGCCACAGCTGTCATAGAAGTGGACGTGGAGTATGCAAATTTGCTGGAGCCACTTGATCAAAGGCTGTTGTTAGAGCAGTACCTCATGTTTACCAAACCCTATCAGCAGAGGAGAATGTAGAGATTGGGGAGAGAAGGTGTTGGAGAGAGGTGGAAAACTGTTGAAAGTTAATAGAGCTAAGATTTCTGCGGATATGAGGGGACTTAGTAGAGTTTAATAGCAGAAAGTTTGAAATAGTGGGAATGAGCGTATAGCTGATAAGGTGATGATCTGAGAGGGGGAAAGGAGTTTTAGGAAATTCAAAAACTGAGCCTAGTCTAGAGAAAACAAAATCAAAGCAGTGGCCATTCCGATGAGTAGAGGATTTAACCCACTGGGAGAGGCCAAGGAAGGATGTTAGAGCCTTGGAAGCAGCATTGGAATGGGAATTAGCAATGAGGATGTTTAAATCACTCAGGATGATGGTGGGGATGTCGGGAGATAAGAAGTGAGGGAGCCATGCAGAGAAATCTTCAAGAAACTGTTGGTGCGGTCCAGGGGGCGATAGATCACAGCAACACATATAGAGAATGGATTAAAAATCTGAATAGCATGTACTTCAAAATATATGAATGTAAATGATGGGACATTTGGTAGAACTGTGAATGTGCACTGTGGGCAGAGAAGTAGTCCAACCCCACCTCCTTGTCTGCCTCCAGGTCTGGGGTGTGTGTGAAAGGGAGGCCACCATGTGAAAGAGCTGCAGGTAAGGCAGTATCTGATTTTGACAGCCAGGTTTCTGTTATTGCCAAAAGGTTGTGGTTGTTTGAGAGGAAGAGGTTGTAAATGGAGGTAAGTTTGTTACAAACAGAGCGTGCATTCCAAAGGGCACATTTAAAGCATATTGGAAGAGACAGGTGTAGTGTTTTGATATGTGTGTATTGGAGAAGTGTGGAGGACATGGATTAGGTGATATATCACCAGCCAGGGCCGGACTGGGACTAAAAATCAGCCCTGGCATTTAAAATACACAGGCCCACCCCAGTTCCAGCAAGAAAAGAACTGTGTGCTGCCGCGCAGCGGCGGTGGCGAAAAGGGCGTGACCACCTTGTGTTGTGAGTGTGGCCAACATGGGGCATTGATACATACATTATAATAAAACATTACATTTATCACACCCTCCCAGCCACATCACGCCATCCCCAGTCCACTGTACTTATCTATGCTTCTGGTGCTGCTGACATCCATAAGGGTGGGAACTTCCTGTAGAGTGAGCAGGGAAGCTCTTTGTCTCACCAGATTACCAAATCTTGTCATACTTAGAGCTCCTCGTCTTGCTCTGCAGGCTGCATCCTGTCCGGGAACTGAGAGCAGCTATCAGTTCCCTTCCCCTAACCAGAGCTGGATTAAGGCTCAGGAGGCCCGGGGAATTTAAGACAGCAGGGCCCCTATTATGTAACATGGGTATAATTTTAGACAAATACATAGGCAATACTGTGTGCACTACTGTTAGAAGCACACAGCTCTGCCTTCACAAGCAGTATGTTGGGAAGCGAGACATACCTCCCAACTGTCCTTGCAGTCGGACCAAATCCTGACTAAGTGAGACAGTCACTCAAATTCAAAACTCCCCCACCAGATTCAGGACAGTTGGCAGACTGTCCTGCTCTCTCCTACCTGCCTTGCTCACTTTCACCACTTGTAGCAGCTGGTTTCTTTAGCTCAGTTCTGTCTTGTCTTGATCCTGGAATATTGGATGCCCTATTTTGAAAAAAATGGGGTCCATGAGATTTAGATAACTCCAACCAGCCCTGGTGTTAAAACAATAGCACTCACATTTTATAATTAGGCCTCCCTCCAGTCCCTATAATAATAATATTCACATTTAATAAGTATACCTATTTCCCTCCAACTAGCCCCAACATTAAATTAACAATATACCCATTTACTCAAAACATATTTCCCTCGCTCCAAACAGTCCCAGCAATAAATTAAATAGCATTAAAGTTTAATAAATATAGCCATTTTCCACAACCACCCCCAGCAATAAATAATTTATATTCACATTAAATAAATAGCCTTCCACCTCCAAATCAGCCCCATATTCAATTGATAGCCCTAAACCACCCCAGCACCCCACCCCAGGTCCTTCACCTCAACTTAAAAAATTAGCCCCACCTACACTCCACCATTAAATCGCCTACCTCAAACACTATATTAAGATCCTCTCTTCCCTCACTAAAATACTGCGCCCACACACACACCATATGAACATGGCCACACACACATACATATATATATATATATATATATATATGTCCAGACTCCACACA
This sequence comes from Mixophyes fleayi, assembly GCF_038048845.1. Lineage (NCBI taxonomy): Eukaryota > Metazoa > Chordata > Amphibia > Anura > Limnodynastidae > Mixophyes > Mixophyes fleayi. Next base: position 152,589,641 of record NC_134404.1, read on the forward strand.
ATGTACTGATACACACACAATTGTCAGCCAGACACACAGCCCCCCCCAGAGACATACAGCCCCCCAGAGAGAGAGAGAGAGAGAGACACCCACAGACCCCCCCAGTCAGTGAAACACAGCCCCCCTCAGTGAACCAAACACAGCCCCCCTCTGTAATACAAACACAGCCCCCCTCTGTAATACAAACACAGCCCCCCTCTGTCTGTAATACAAACACTAACCTTATTGCTCGGCGGAGGGAGTTTCAATGTGATGTGCGGCCGATGTTAGTAATCACATGGGACGCACACCATGTGACAGGTGCCGTCCCATGTGATTAATACTCACACATCACATTGAAAGTTTCAACTCCCTCCGCCGAGCAGCGCACAGTGAGCTGCGCTGCTCGGGCGGGCATGGTGCCCCACCGAATCGGCCCAACTAGCCATCGGCCCTTCTGGCATTTGCCAGAAGTGCCTGATGGCCAGTTCAGCCCTGTCACCAGCTAATAGAAGCAGAGAGAGAGAAGGATAGGTAAGATGATTGTAAAATGTGTGACCTTTAATTTTCTGGCGACAGGAGGAGGTTGTTCAAGTTAGTGAATATAAATAGGACAAAGTTCATGAATGTTAACTAGAGGTGAGTGGAGTATTGAAGGGGAAATGTTTGTGTTGCAGGAATGGTTAAGGATGATATAGTCCTAAAATCCATGACAGGAGAGTAATAAAATCAATTTGTTAAACATTGGGATTGAAGAGTAAAAGGCAATAAATTTGAGGTAATTTAAATACCTAGTTGCAGTGTCCAGCGCAGCTAGAGAAGTAGTACAGAGTGGGATGCAGCAGATATAGCTTATTCGTGGATGTCTTCAGATGTTGTCCAATGTTTGTGTAATTGTATTGTTTAACTGTGCATTTCCAAACACTTTATGACAGAAGCCCACTCAGTGTAGGAAACTCCAACACGTCACACCCCAAACACGTTTCCCCTTAGTTTGAATGCTAAGATATAGTTAGGATGAATACAAATGAACTACATCTGTGTGCTAATCAGAGGAAAGGGGATAAACCCAAATTATTTGTATTGTTAGGCTGGAAGAAGCCAGACACCTATCATACATTATGCAGTAATGAACACTCCGCCAACATAGGTTAAAGCAAAAAATAACAAATTCCTGGTACATTCTCCTGTGATAACTGACATAAGGCTATGCAGTTCATTAGTTGGCTGATGTGTCCACTACTTTTAAGATCCATCAGTGGGGGGCATAATTATTGCAGCAGTTTTTAGACCTGAAGGCTGCTATGCCTTAATTAGAAAGTGAATATTTCATCAGTTCACATTTACAATTCATTAAAAACAGTTGGAATCATGTAAAATTATAACCTGTGGTGTCACAGATAAGCAGACATTTCTTTTATCTCCAAAATTTTTTACCAGAATCTCCCATTATTTTTTTTATCTTCTAAAAATCTATTTTATATATACTTGTAATGATGAGATGTTTGTTTCTGTATGTTTTCTATAACTTACTATGATTCCATACCATTCTCTGGTTGTTGCTTGACAGGGAATACACAGGTAAAATTTTACTCTGTCGGGCAGCTTCAGTATATGAAATAGATTTATAATACCATTTCATTGTCAGGGAAATAGCTTGGCTCTCTCAATGTAGTGTTTACATCATACACCCTTCCTCAATTTGAAACAATGAAATTTAGGGGGGAATTCAATTAGCTGCAAATTGCCTCTGGAACGTCCATGAGACAATTCGCGGCAGAGATTTGACAGAAATCCGCTTATTTTTCGATGTGGCATTGTTGTTACTTAGTGGTCTCCCAGACAGCTATGAAATGCTTGTGTCTGCATTTGATGCTCAACTAGATGATGACCTTAGGTTAGGCAAAGGCAAGCTTGTTGGCGAAGATGAGCGGAATACAGAGAGCGCATTAAAGAAACAATTGTGGTTAGAACTAGTCAGCAATGGGAAACACATAAATGTTTTATATATAATGAAACCTGGTCACCAAAAGGTTGACTACCAAGTTCGGAAAGCTATAATAAATTGATTGAAGAAACAAACGTGCTATAAAAGAGAGTGAAAGCACTGGAAATCTTTAAGCTGCTTTTAACACTAGTGTGGGTGCATCATTAAAGCATACATGGTGTATTGACTCTGGGGCCATGAGTTGTATGAATAATAATAAATAGCTTCTTCTCTCACGCTGACCAAAATAAGATGGATAGAGTTATCCTACACTCTGTATACTCGACAGAATGATACCAGTAAATAATGTACAATATGTACTTAACCTTGAAAAAAAACCTATTGTCTGTGAAGAAACTCGCAAAAGCAAAGCAATGTTGTGACAGCTGCATCATCCCAAAAGGAAGTCACACTCTCACATAAGTAAAAACTCATTGGTGATTTTTACCAGCTGAAGTGCAAAGAAGCGAACAATAACACCAAGCAGGAGTGACATGTGAACTGAATCCATTTGTGGCACTGACATCTGCGACATAGCAATGCTGAAACAATAAGAAAACTATCTAAAGAACAGTTTGATTATCACAATTGTTCAATGCAAGTAGCTGATGAAATGAACTAGCTGCTAAGAACGGAAAATGACAAGTAAATATATTCCAAAATCCAGCAGTAGCAGAGCCACCGGACTTGATACCCATGGACGTGTGGACCATTGAACATTGAGACTCCAAAATTAAAATAAACACCTCTTTCTTTATCATCATTTGTTTATATATGTGTGTCTGATGTGTGAAAAAATCACATGCAGATAAATCCCCCAGCAAATGTATGGGATCAGTAGCTGACAGAGTACTGGTCCTTCTTTTTACATTTTGGAGGCTCCTGGTGTACATCCGGGTAAGTTAGCTCTTAATTTCAAAGCTCATGAATATGCAACCCAACATAGGGACTCTCATTGTTTATTGTTAGGTCCACTCATTAAGCAGGAGTTCCTTGATGTAACTGAGACTTCTGCTTTTTATGTACAAATAACATGCATTTTACTGATTCACAATAACATGTTGGAGGATTTTTGTCTCTTTTCTAGATAACTCCTCCCCATTACGCACCCTCTGTGAACTTATAAATTGATTAAGCAACTTCCATTTCTGTATTAAGGGAACATAGATTGTAAGCACCACTAATGTAAATGATTAAATATTCTCGGTAAAGCGCTTCATAATATGTAGGCGCTATATAAATAATTTAATGAGTAATACAAGTACAACATATTACTTAACTGAGAAAATCTTAACAGGGGCTATAAATCTATTCTCTGTCTACACTGTGTGTGGGAAGTAATTTAACCTGCAATGTATACAATCTGTAAATGCAAATACAGTGTACCTTTTCTAACAAATGTTTTCTTTTTCAGCAAGCACAGATTTAAAGGGTGAATGAAAATGGTGATTAAATAAATTGTTAGCATTTGGGGAAATTGATATCTTCCCATAAACTGATTGATTAAAGTATATTTGATTTTAACACCTAAAAAGAAAATGTCTATTAACATTTACAATATATTTTTTTAAGCATAATGTGACAAATATTAAAATATTTTAATAAATAAAACCAAAATAAGGATTAAATGTCTTTGTTTTAAATTTAAATTGAATTCTAGCTAATTTTTATACTTTGCTGTTTAATTATTATACTGTAACATGTGTTTAACTTATTTAAAGAGTTTGTTTTCTCCTATTACAAAATGATTCTTGTGACACATCCAGCCTTCTACAGTGATACAAAAATGGCCTCACCCATTGGTTTTGAATCACTGCCATATTGCTTGCTTCCCGGCAATTATTTCTCTACGTAGGTTTGTCTAAATTAAATATATGATAAGTTAGTTGAGCAGGGGTAAACTGCAATTTGATACCCACTTACAAAATAGCAGATAATTATTCAAATTGATTTTGGGTATATTGAAGGTGGTTATGATGGAGGGAGTGGCTAAATACAAAGTAAATGTACTACTAGTATGTCTGTCTGCTATAACACACTTGCAAACCGTACAATGAAAAATCATACTGGCAGAAAGTGACAGTCGACAGAGACATGCTGTCTGACTGCTTGAGACTGAATGTCTGTCGGGAGGGGGGGGAGTCTGTTTTGATGTGGAACAGTTGGAGGATCAGCAGGCACAGTAAACTCCATGTTGTAGTAAGGAGTAAAACACTAACCTAACCGGCCTACTAAATCTGACAGTAAGAATACAGTAGAGAGCACTCCTGTCTTAGTAAATGTTTAAAATGATAAACCAATATGTGATGTGACTGTCATTGAGCCAATTAACAGAACATGACAGTGAGTTAAATAAAAAATAAAGGCATAAGATAATTCTACGTGGAAAGAGCTGAAGCTCTATTGTATATGCAAATATATATTACATAATACACTGGGTACATTTTTATGGGTCATAGTAGTATATTGTGTAATATATTGTACATTATGTAATTTTCTATTTCTGTATAATGAGTAGTGCTGTTGATGTATTTCAGAGAAGATGACCAAACTGGGAGTCACAAAAATGATGTAGTGCATTTATGGAATTGGCAAAGTTATATAAAATGCATGATAACATAATTATAACATTATACAAACATGGTCCTACCTGCTCACCTGAAATTATCAGGATGGGTGTAGTGTTAATTTCTTTTTGAGTAGTCTACTTGACACTCTATCTAGGTTCTTTCCTAGGTTCATCCAATATTAGAATTATTTGTATTTATAATTGGCTGATTCCGTTTTTTTGGTGGTAAGGCCAACAGTTAGGACTACTTAGGCCCCAATTGTCGATGACCACTAACAAATACAGACTGCTGCTGTTATTGGTAGACTGGATTTTCTAGTATTCCTCATCAAAATTTGGTCATTTCCAATTGATTTTTAATTGTAATCATTTGTCATTTTGGGACACAACTGATGGGGGATTGGGCAATTTGACCAGAAACTTTTCTGACATTCTCTCTGTGTGTGGCCTTATTAACATTTAAATAAACTGCCATTTACTTTTGGAAACCCCCTTTTGCCAATCCTGCCCCTTATGTATAGCAAATAATGGGGCTCTTCCCCTGCAAATCCCTTCCTTAAGTTTTGCTCTTGTTTTTGCTGCAGTAAACACTGCAAACTTTTCAATGACTCTGCTGACAGAAGCTATGAAAGTTGCTTCTCCAATTCAGGTAATGGGATTCCTGCGGGGGGAACCACTCCATTTAAATACGTATGGGGCAGGTTTGATTAAGAAGGGATTGTCCACTTTTGATTCCATAAGATGCACCAGAATGCTTAGGATGCAGAAAATTATATTTAAAAAAATCCCCTCCTTCCCTGTATCTTTAAAAATATCACCATTACTAACAGATTGTCAGGCGCTGTCCCCACACTTCCCTAGGTGCTGGGGACAGTCGCCTGTAAATTCTTGCCGCTCGTGTCCCGTTGCCTAGCAACAGGACACCCTTCCTGTATTTGGCCGACGCACTGCATGCACAGTAGCACTCGCTAGGCAACAGGACACTTCCATGGCTCTCCGAACCTCCTCCTGCCCAATCAGGGCTAACTTCCTTCTATTTAAGGAAGCTGGCACTCTAGTGGTGCCAGAGTATTGGTGCACACCTACTCCAGCGTTCCTGCTTGCTTGCTTGCTCTCTTCTGACTGTATTTGGTTTCTGACTTAGGCTTGTTTCTGGACTTACCTTTTGGATCTCATTCTGGTAATGCACAGCTCATTCTGGTTTTGACTTTTGGCTTGTTACTGACTACCCTTAGGTCACCCCTGCACTTCCAACTGGTTTTGACCCAGACCCAGATCATTTGACCATTCCTGTCCTCTATACCACTGCGCTGAGACCTGCACACCCTTCACATCATACTTCCTTGCAGGGGGTGTTAGACTCCATGCCTCCTTACTTAGTTGAGCTAATACCAGCAAGTGGCTACTCCAGTGTTATATACATGACACAAAGGAGGCAATATCCAATAAGATGCTAAACAAAATAAAATTAAACGCTAATGATGTACTTACAGTTACAATATATATCATTTTATAAAATGTAAAAAATCTTTATTGAATGCACTATATTTTGTCATTTCATAGATGAACAACCATAACAGACTACATGTGCATTAATCTGAGCATCCCTGGTTGAAATATTTTATCTTTTGGGTATATTTGATTCTTGAAAGATATGCATCCAACGTTTCCACACATGGGACAACCAACATTTCAAATGATCTCATTCCGCATTCAGTAATTTGACAAAAAAATAGCAATTCCTCAGTCATGTGCTTACCATGAGGCAACGAGAGGCAAATCTCGGAGGCTACTGAGGGGCAGCTTCGTTTAGGTAGTTTTGTGACTTCTATGAATAAATAGTTAATATTCAATAGTGATGAAAGCAACACTCTAAACATCATTTTCAAATCACGAAAGTGAAAAACTGCTGCGCAGATTTTTGTGAGAACAAGAATAGGCACATAAGTATGACTAATTTTGCACTTCCATGTAAAATTAACATTTTGTTTTGCAGGATAAGCTTATTAAATTGAATAAAGAGTTGGAGAGGGCACATTTACAGAGAGGTTTTCTTCTTTACACAAGGACACACAGATCAGTTATCCCCACAAAATGGCTTGATTTGAGATTGGGTCTAATCTAAAGATGTTCACTGACCCCTGTGTTTTGGTTTTGATTTTGGCAAAACCGCCCTCACGTTTTTTGGTTTTGGATAGAGATGGTCACTGACCCCCGTGTTTTGGTTTTGGATTCGGTTTTGGATCTGGATTACCGTCGTGTTTTGGTTTTGGTTTTGGTTTTGCAAAACCGCCATTGCGTGTTTTGGTTTTGGTTTTGGTTTTGTTTGGTTTTGTTTTGCTATTTTTTTGGAAAATCCATGTTTTTGGGCCTAAATTAACCCAATTTAGTGCTCCAACTGTTTTAGAGACAAGTAATCTAATTGTTGAGGTAATAAATCATCCAAAAAACAGTTTAATTCTTCGTTGGTAGGCCTATTCTACACACAAAACAGATTGTCTTCCTCTCCATCTATGCATATTGGCAATGCAGCCATCGTCTTTGAATGTATATTACACCCTACACTTATCGTTAAATATGTAAAGAAATGGAAAAAGCCAGTTTGGTTTCTGTCTCTCAAGGCCCCCCTCCACTTGTATAAAATACCAAAAAATTCAGCCATTATAGACTGTACAATATTAATTGACATGGAGAAAGCCAGTTTGGTTTCTGTCTCTCTAGGCCCCCCTCCACTTGTATAAAATACTAAAAAATTCAGCCATTATAGACTGTACAATATTAATTGACATGGAGAAAGACAGTTTGGGGTCACTCTGTCTCTCTAGGCCCCCCTCCACTTGTATAAAATACCAAAAAATTCAGCCATTATAGACTGTACAATATTAATTGACATGGAAAAAGCCAGTTTGGTTTCTGTCTCTCTAGGCCCCCCTCCACTTGTATAAAATACCCAAAAATTCAGCCATTATAGACTGTACAATATTATGAAAAATGGACAAAGCCAGTTTAGGGTCACTCTGTCTATGACACCCTACCCTTAAGGATAAATTGCCCTAACAGCAGCCTTTCAAGATGGTATGTGATATGGAAATGCCACAAGTCCCTTTCCTCTTTGGGGGTAGATTGCACCCTACACTTACATAGAAAGTTTTAAAAAGATGTTATCGGCATCATCTTCAGCTTAATCCTCACCCTCATCAGTGTGTACGTCATCATCACAGACTATCAATTCATCGCCGCTTGAATCCGCCATTAGAGAACAATCAGTGCTTGGATGTCTTGGATGGTGAAGGCCTTCCTCGTGGAAGATGTAGTTCATTTTTATAAACATCATTTTCTCCACATTTTTGGGAAGTAACCTTCTACGGCGATCACTGACTAAGTTCCCTGCTGTGCTGAACACTCGTTCAGAGTACACACTGGAGGGTGGGCAGCTTAGGTATTGCAAAGCAAGTTTGTACATGGGTTTCCAAATGGCCTGCTTTTCTTCCCAGTAAGGAAAGGGACTGTCTGACATTTCCATATCAACTACCTCTTGAAAGTACTCCTCCACCATCCTTTGCATGTTTATACTCATATTGGATGGAGTTATGGGCAAAGTGACACATTTTTTTGAAAAATCCTTCAAACCAGCCCAGATGTTAAATTGTTCTGGTCTGCCCCCTGTGTCTTCCCTGCTTCTTTTTTGGAAATTTAATTTTTTACGAGCAACAGCTTGAGAAAGTGAAGGAGGACACGTCGTCAAGCCGAGGCCCAGTTCAGCGGCCAACTTGCTGAGCAAAAGCTCCTTGCAAAAGTTCACATCTCGCTCATTTACAAGTAAAGACTCAATGTAGGTTTTAAACCTTGGATCAAGCACAGTGGCCAAAACGTACTGATCCGAGTTCAAGATCTTAATAACTCGAGGATCATTGTGAAGTGAATTAAGTACTTGATCGACAAGGCCAACATACTTTGCTGAATTGCTTGCTTTCAGCTCCTTCATTTTCTCAAGCTGCTTTTCCAATAGTCTAATTAAAGGAATGACTTGGCTCAAACTAGCAGAGTCTGCACTGACCTCACATGTCACAACTTCAAATGGTTTCAGCACCTTGCACAGCACTGAAAGGATTCCCCACTGTGCAAGAGTGAAATACATCCCCCCTCCTTTCCCAATGTCATGACTTGTGTAATATGCTTGGATGGCTTTGCGCTGTTCCTCCATCCTCTGAAGCATGTACAGGGTGGAATTCCACCGAGTTACCACCTCTTGCTTAAGTTGGTGGCAGGGCAAGTTAAACTGCTCTTGGAGCTGCTGTAATCTCCTACATGCTGTGGCTGAATGCCTGAAATGGCCTGAAATTTTACGGGCCACCGAAAGCATCTCCTGCACCTCACGGTTATTTCGTAGGAAGCTCTGCACCACCAAGTTGATGGTGTGAGCAAAACAGGGAATATGTTGGAAATCACCCAGCTGTAATGCTCGCACTATATTGTTGGCGTTATCTGAAATGACATACCCTGGGGAGAGTCCGAGTGGTATAAGCCATGCATCAATCACATCTCTCAGTTTGCGTAACAAATTGTCAGCCGTATGCCTGTTAGTGAAGCCGGTGATACAAAGAGTGGCCTGCCTGTGACAAATGTTACGTAGTGGTGTACATGCTGCTGCTGTTCCTGCTGGTGAAGGTGAATGACCAACCCAGTGGGCTGTCACAGTCATATAGTCTTTGGTTTGGCCACTTCCACTTGTCCACATATCTGTGGTTAAGTGAACAGTGGGCAGAATGGCATTTTTCAGCGCAATCTCTACATTTTTACACACTTTTTGGTATAGTTGTGGAATAGCTTTACGGGAGAAATGGTGTCGCGATGGAATTCTGTAACGCGGACACAAAACCTCAATTAACTGTGAAAAACCAGCTGCGTTTATTGTGGAGATTGGACGCAGATCTAACACTAACATTGCAGCCATGGCGTCTGTGATTCGCTTGGCGACTGGGTGACTGCTGTCATATTTGCTTCCCCTCGCAAATGATTGTTTCACAGTTAATTGCTGAAATGTAGGACTGCTCATTTTATTAACCTGCCTCTGGGATGACGATTCACCCCCAGCAGCAGCAACAGCAGCAGCAGGACTAACGCTTTCTTCAGAGGAATCAATAATAGTGCCGGAGTCATCCAGCCTTAAGTGGGATGCCGGGCTAACTCCGAGCGCTACTGAGGATATTGATGAGGATGGTGTGGTGGGTGTATTTTGTAGCCGTCGGTATGTCGGTGAGCGGAGGGTCTTAGCTGATGAGGGAGTGCTTGTATTCTTTTGGGAAGAACTTTCAGCTTTTCCCAACACTTTGCCATGAACTCTCGTTAAATGGCGTAACATAGACGAGGTTCCAAGATGGTTAAGGTCCCTCCCTCGACTGACTGTGGCTTCACATACACTACAAATGGCTATACAATTGTTGTCTGGATTTGGGTAGAAATAATTCCACACATAAGAAGTGGATTTTTTTGTTTTATGCCCAGGCATGACAATGGCCTTTTTCTTGTCACGTGCCAGAACTGCTGCCACTGGTGCAGGACTTACACAAACAACCTCATCCTCATCAACATCCTCATTAGCGCCCTCGTCGCCTACACAAATCTCCCCCTCATCCTCTTCTAATTCCAAAGTGGCATCCTCAATTTGGGTATCACCGGCTACACTCGGGCTATTAAGGCACACATCAGCAGAATGCTCACGATTAGACATCCCACTGTTGGATGGACTCTCCACAGGGATTGTTGTCATTTGTGAATCAGAGCAAATATTCTCCTGTAATGCCTCACTGTTATCTTGCAGCTCGGCTTTGACGCGTAACAGTAGTTGTGCACCAATTGTAGGCTGGGTAACTTTTTGGGATCTGCCACTAATAGCCAAAGGTGAAGGCCTCATTCTCTCTTTGCCACTGCGTGTGTAGAATGGCATGCTTGCAATTTTTTTTTTATCGTCACTTAACTTTTGCTCAGTTACACTTCTTTTTCGCTTCAATACAGTAAAATTTTTTTTGGTTTTTGTTTTTTGCACTAATTTGAAAACACTCTGTTGTTTGACATCGCCTTGGCCAGATGACATACTGGGAACACTAACATCAGGACTGGTGACAGAACCGGGTTGCTCATTCAGATCATATGTGGACTGCTTTGAATCCATTCTGAGCGCAAACCACTGGGGAGTGCTAAAAATTATTTAGTAGATACTGCTGACAGTTATGACTTTTGACAGCCAGAAATATTAATGCACAATTAGGGAGGACACCCCAAAAGCACTGAGGTGTGGTAAAAATTATTTAGTAGATACTGCTGACAGAAATGACTTTTGACAGCCAGAAATATTAATGCACAATTAGGGAGGACACCCCAAAAGCACTGAGGAGTGCTAAAAATTATTTGGTAGATACTGCTGACAGATATGACTTTTGACAGCGAGAAATATTAATGCACAATTAGGGAGGACACCCCAAAAGCACTGAGGAGTGCTAAAAATTATTTAGTAGATACTGCTGACAGATATGACTTTTGACAGCCAGAAATATTAATGCACAATTAGGGAGGACACCCCAAAAGCACTGAGGAGTGCTAAAAATTATTTAGTAGATACTGCTGACAGATATGACTTTTGACAGCCAGAAATATTAATGCACAATTAGGGAGGACACCCCAAAAGCACTGAGAAGTGCTAAAAATTATTTAGTAGATACTGCTGACAGATATGACTTTTGACAGCCAGAAATATTAATGCACAATTAGGGAGGACACCCCAAAAGCACTGAGGAGTGCTAAAAATTATTTAGTAGATACTGCTGACAGATATGACTTTTGACAGCCAGAAATATTTATGCACAATTATGGGGGACACCCCAAAAGCGCTGGGGAGTGCCAAATATGAAGAAAAAATAATAAACCTCTATCCTCCTCTCTGCACTAGCGATTTTGGTTAGAGCAATTGCAAGAACAATATTGTATTCTCTGTCCCTGCTCTAATTAGCCTATGACTACACCCTGCTCTCTCCCTCTGTCAAATGGCGATGGATTGCTGTGGAGGCGTGTATTTATAAAGTTGAAGTATCGCGAGAACCGAGCCCCGAGATCCGACGACGTCACAATGACGTTCGGCCTCGATTTGGATTCGGAATGGGCGGGAGAGTACCGAGCTGCTCAGCTCGGTACTCGGATACCCAAAGTTCGGGTGGGTTCGGTTCTCGGAGAACCGGACCCGCCCATCTCTAGTTTTGGATCTGTATTTTTTTTAAAAATTGCTAAAATATGGTAAAATCACATACTTTTACACTTTGTTTGTTCCTACATTATTATTAACCTCAATAACACTAATATCCAGTAATTTGCAGTCAATTTTGACCACCTTACAGGTCACAATATTATTTTCATATACTTTCGGCCAAAGACTGCAGCCAGCTGGCTGGCTGCTAAGTGACAAAGCAACGACACAAACACACATCAGTTCATTGCACACCTAGGAAACATTGCCCCACAGCAAAAGAAAAGTATTGCACAATGGAATTGTGCAGGTACATAGCAGGTACAGTTTAACAAACCAAGCACCTCAGTGACGAGGAGTGCCACTTTTGTGGTTAAAGTGCTTGGTTTGTCTGGGACCCAAACAAAACAAGGTAACAGTGCTGTCAATGAACTGTAAGACTGTAGTGAGATGCTGGTTAGAGCAATGGCACAAACACACAGCAGATTATATCACATCTAGGAAACATTGCCAGTGCCACACAGCAGTGTCAGGAAAGAAAAGTGGTTCAAGGTGGAATTGTCCTTGGGCCCTTACAACCACTCTTATTTTGGACCTTAAAAAGGACATGCACAGTTTAACAATCCAAGCACTTCAGCGACAAGGTGCTTGGTTTGTTTGTGCCCACCACAAAACAAGCTAACAGTGGGCTTAAGGCAGCTAAGCTAACACTGTTGTTAGTGAACTCTATAGTGGCAAGATCTTGTTATCATCTTTATCCTCATCCTCACCCTCATTAGTGTGTACAACATCCTCAACCCATACTAATTAATCCCCATTGGAATCCACCATTACAGAAGTCTCTGTAACATAACTATAAAAAACAAAAATGTACAAAAAAAAGCTTTTACCTTTTTTTAAAAAAAAACAACACATCTTTAATAAAGGTGAAACTTTACTGTAGAAAAACATAAAATTGGCAATATGCCTTTGTACCCAAAATATTAAAAGCATTGCAGCATCAGCTAGCTTCCTTCTCTCAGCTAGATCCCACTGTTACGGTTCTAATGCCTTAGTCAGTATTTACACAGGCTTACCTAGGGCGCAGAGTCTAACGGCCTTCCGGTCTTCACCAAGAACCACCGCAAGGTAGGGTGGACTTTGCTGCCGAAGAACCGCAGGTCGCGGCCCCCAGGTTAGCCTACTGACGTAAGGGAGAAGGCTCTAAGTGATGGGTAGTCAAACCGGCAATATGACAAGGTGATGCAAATACAGGCACTAACCGTGAATTCCAGGGTCTGGAGGTCTGGAGCGGAAACCGGTGATGCACGGAGTCAGTTGTGTGCGTAGCAGGAGATGAATCCAGAGGAGTAGAAACACTGCCGGGTTGGTACACAGGAGGTCATCAGGTATACGGTGCCAGAGGGAAATCCAGAGAGTTGTCAAGAACACAGCCGAGTCGGTACACGGGATGGTCAGTCCAATTCGCGGTGCCAGGGATAAAGCCAAAGAGTAGTCAGGTCACAGCCAGGTTGGTACACAGGAGTCTAAGGAAATATAGGAGTACACAGGGAGCAGGATCACAAGAGTCAGGTACACAGGAAAAGATAGCCAGGAACAGGAAACAGATTGCTCTGACACAGGTAGCGTGTCAGAGCAGAGGAGATATAGAGATTTGAATTCCCCACCCAGGAGTCAAATGATTTGACGCTGGGAGAACCAGGAAGTGCGGGGGTGCCATCGGAAGACAGCGCTGAACTGCCGGAGCGGACACAGCTGCCAGACAATGCTGACTGCGCAGCGGAGCGGGGAACAGGTAAGATCATGACACCCACCACCTGTAATCTACACTGTCACCTTCCTCACCTCATCCTCACCCTCATCAGTGTGTACAACATCCTCACACAATACTAATTCATCCCCGCTGGAATCCACCATTACAGAAGTCTCTATACTTTGATGTAAAGGCCTTCTTCAGGGAAATAGTAGTTTATTTTGATGAACATCATCTTTTCCTTATTTTTAGCAAGTAGTCTCCTACGCCGATGGTAGACAAGGTTCCCGGTAGTGCTGAAAACTCGTTCCGAGTACACACTGGAGGGTGGGCAGCTTAGGTATTGCAAAGTTAGTTTGTACTTGGATCTCCAAATTGCATTTTTTTTCCTCCCAATATGTAAAGGAACTGACTGATATGTCTATTTCTATGCTGTCATTAAAATAATCCTCCACCATTCTTTGGATGTTGATAGTAGGATCAGGTGGCGTTACAGCAGAGGTGCCACGCTTTTTGGTCAATTCTTTTAGACCAGACCAGATGTGAAAATATTCTGCTGATTCATCTGAATCATCCCTGGGTCTCTTGAAAAAAGTTATTTTTTTCCTAGCAGCAGTAGCCTGAAAAATTGAAGGGGGGGGGAGGGGTGCAGTTGTGTCACGTACCACTGCAGCTGTCAACTTGCTCACCAGGAGCCCATTGCATCTCTTGTGATCTAGGGCAGTGACAGGATTACAGTGGGGAGAATTCCATCACATTCTATGTTTTGCTCACACAATCAACTTGGTGGTACAGAACTTTTAAAAAAAAATGACAGCGGCATGGAGGAGATGCTGTCTGTGTCCCAAAATAATTTGTGTCATTTTCGGCATTCTACAATAACATGTAGGAGATTGCTGCAGCTGCAAGAAGAATAGAATTTAAGGGAGAATGTACTTTAGTCCAGCGCATTATAGAATACTTTCTGTGTTGTGCAAGGTGCTGAAATCACTCTAAGGGGTATATTTACTAAACTGCGGGTTTGAAAAAGTGGAGATGTTGCCTATAGCAACCAATCAGATTCTAGCTATCATTTATTTAGTACATTCTACAAAATGACAGCTAGAATCTGATTAATTGCTATAGGCAACATCTCCACTTTTTCAAACCCGCAGTTTAGTAAATATAGACCTGAGTACTTACCTGTGAAGTGATTTCAGACACTGCTAGCTTGAGTCAAGCAATTACCCTAATTAGACTTTTGAAAAGGCAGCTACAGAAATGGAAGGAAGAGGTGAAACAAAGCAATTCTGCTTACTATGGAGAAGTTGTAGATCAAGTACTTTATTCGCATTGCTAGGATCCGAGAGTTATCAACATCTTGAAATGGCATCACTACATTTTGGCAAGTGTGCATGATCCTAGGTTTAAGAGCTATGTATTCTCTTTCTTCCCAACTGACCAAGATCTCAAGAAATGCAATGAGCTCCTGGTCAGCTTGCTGACAGCTCAAGTGGTACATGGCACAACGACATCTCCTCCCTCAGTTTCTTTGGCAACTTCTGCAAGGAAAAACCTTAACTTTCCCAAGACACACAGTGGTGGTGCAGATGAGTGAGCACAACATTTTGACATTTGGTCTTGTCGAAAAGAATTGGCCAAAAATCATGATAGCTCTGTTGCACAATGAACTACAAATTCCACTAGGAAGGCAATTACCGGCAAGTACAGAGTCTTCTGTAATGGTGGATTCCAGCAAGGATGAATTAGTATTGTGTGAAGATGATGTACACACTGAAGGTGAGGATGATGACAGTGTAGATTGCAGGAGCTAGGATCTAGCTTAGAGAAGGGAGCTAGCTGATGCTGGTATGCTTGCTAATATTCTGGGTAGAATGGCATGTTGGCAATTTTATGTTTTTCTACAGTGAACTTTCACCTTTATTAGAGAGGTGTTCTTTTCTGTAAAATGGTAAAAGCTTTTTTATATTTTTGTTTCCTTGACTTAAAACCACTATGCACTTGAACATAGGCTTTAGCAGATGAAGTAGAGGGATTAGTAGCATAATGACTGGTTGCAGCAGCTGCTTGGTGCTCCTGGTCTTCTTTGGACTGATGTGAATCCATATCAATGGCACAGAGCAATATGACTGGAGACTGGAGAGTGACAATAACACTGCTACCCCTGTTTCTGTGTGACGAATGTCACTGAGACTGGAGAGTGACAAGAACAATGTCAATGGACACTTATAAGAACACTGCCACTCCTCCTGTTTCTGTATGAGCAATGGCACAGAGCAATGTCACTGGAGTCTGAAAACAAAAACACTGCCTTCCCTCCTGTTTCAATGTGAGCTATGGAACAGTACAATGACATTGGAGACTGCGAAGAACAATACCACTCCTCCTCTTTCTGTTTTAGCTATGATGCTGGCCAACTGCACTTGAGACTGCCAAAATTACTGCTACCCCTTCTGTGTCTGTCTATGAAATGGCGCTGGATCTCCATGAAGGGCGGTACTTATAGATTCCAAAACTCGCGAGTTCCAACAGTGCAACAATGGCGGTTTGCCTCGTTTTCAGTTCTGAGGGTGCGCAAAAGTACCAAGCCGGCTTGGCTCAGTACTCTGATCTGCAATGTTTGGGTGGGCTTGGTTTTCGAAAAATCGAGCCCGAGCATCTCTATTCTCATCCCTCTCATTTTAATACAAAACTTTATGCACCTTTCAGTTAAACTTCTCCAGAAAAGCAGATCTCTAGATGTACTTTGACAAATAAAATTAAAGATCTTAAAACACATAAAAGGGACACGTAATAAAAACAGTCTTTATGTCTAACAATTAACTTAAGACCTGAGTGATAGTAATTTAGAAAATTGAACATAATAGGAAAGTTGAAATTAATGAATGGGTGGTTCTAAACAAAAAGTAGGTTGGACTTGTGACATTTTTTTGTGTTTTATATGCATTTTTAGATGTAGGTGCAGATTCAAACTCCTCCCAGGAAAATTACGGGGGGCAAGTAGACTCCCTAAAAAAAACCATTGTGGGATTTTTGATTGTTTGTCAAGCAAAAAGTTGTATGAGTTTAATGAAAGCGAAACAACTGAATCCAAGATCTTTAAGACTGATACACAAATATGTCATTACTACATTTTCTATTTACTTTACCATTTACTTTATGATTAAAATTTATATTGAATTGTGTTTTTGGCATTGAAACTTGCATTGTCATTTAAAAAATGTATTGATGAGATTCATGTTAAAATATAGTCTAGAGTTTTGCATTATATGTTCTTGTGCATTAAAATAATTATTTGGAAAATATTTGGTATTACAGGTGTTGTATCACTTGCCATCCAATACTAATGGGAACTCTATTATGTTTGCATACAGATTATTTTGGATGCTGGAGCACATGATTCCTGTAAAAAATGAAGAATATTTCACTTTGGATCATTTATGTTGCTATGAAAATAACGTTCCCTGTTTCATTTTGTATGGCAGTGACCAATAAAACAGGTAACAAAAATTATTTATTATGTGTATTTTAGTACATTACTTATGGCTTAAGTGTTAAGGAATGATGGTTATTTACACAATTTGTTTTTTACTTCCCATTGGTGGACTTTTGATCTTTCTGGTGACTTGCTATACTGGATCAACTGTCACACTTAACTTTACATTGTCATACTTGATGGCTCCATTGTCTGAGAGATGGCAATTTGAACATCCCCTTTACAGAAACTTATATGTACAGATTACATATACCCTTGTATGCGCTCTCCCTTAAATTACAATGCTCAAGTGCAGTCACACAGAAGATATCTAAATTAGCCATTCATTAACTGATGATTGCTTGGGTTATATCAACATTTAGGGATTCTATCTTCTGCTGTTTAACCTGGTCGCTGGTGAATCAATTGTTGGAAGTTTGTAATATATCACTGATTTAAGTGCTAGTCATCTGGTTTGTTTGTTGAATTGAAAACTGTACAACAGCACTGTGGCTTCTATGTATGCTTTTTAGGAACATAGCATTCCATATAGTCTTGTAGTGGCAGTCTCCCCCTTTGATTTCCCACTGTTGCCTGCTTTCAGATGCAAGTCTTCCACCACTACTGAGCACTGTGCTATTTGAAATGACACAGTGTGGATTGCATGCGGGCTAGCTAAATTACAGAGTATACCCAAAAGTGGACAGTTATTTTTAAAATGTCAGAAATATAACCCTTAACCTATGTATATAAACAATGGTTAGATACACTCTGCTATAGAGTGTACCTAATAAGTATCGTTTTGCTCAGATTCTTGAGCCCCACCACTGCATCACATACCTTTTGTCATCTGGTTTGAACTCATCAGCGTGCTTAGCTTTATGTGTTGGTCAGCTCAAATCTCTGCTGTCCAGATGATTATAAATAAGGGTCAGGTATAGACTGAAGGCTTTATGTGACTGACCCCTTGAACATTAAGAATGTGATCAATAACGTACTCTTTTTTGAGAAACAACATTTAGATATAGGGTTAGATTTGGAAATAGACCCTTTGGGTATATTTTGTACAATTAAGCACTAAAAGTTCACCGAGATGGACTTTTCTTCATAGAAATTTAGTTACAAAAAGTAGGCCTGTCCTGTAAAATGTTTTGCCATGCTTTTGCTTCTATGGATTCATTTTGTCTTATCCTCTGATAATAAACAAACACTAAAGCATACTGTTGTGGACATATCTCAAGCAGTAAGGATATAAAAAATAATTGAATAACCATATTATATTGGAATGTGTTCTAAAATGTCAAAATGACCATATATTCTACTTGTCTAACCTATCAAAGAATTCATACCCACATTAAGCATTTTTCTTTTTTTATGTGACTAATAATCCAGTGTGCCATGATGGATTAACATTCAGGGTGTCTGTGGATAACAAGCGGAATATGAATGAACTGTGCCAAGCAGCTGTTGTTAAGGCCGCTGTAGAGCTATGATGCAGTAAACACGGAAAAGACTGCAGGGAGGAAAATCATTGTATACAGATATAATTTTATTGCCTATTAGGATGTTGAGGAGATAAACAAAATATTAGTATAGACCTGTATATGAAATGATTATTTATGTGACAGGTGAAGAGAGGAAATATTACAATATTTATCATGATACTGGGAAATACATGATGTTAATAATTTAATATAGTTGCAGCCAAATCATGGAGATATTTTATTTATCCCTGAATTAATAACTGTAGATTTATGTTTTAAAGAACATCTTCATCAAGCCTTTAATTTCTATGGTTATCCGTTTCCCCCTAGTAGAACCACTGTAGGGGTCCCATGTCCTCAGCAGGCCAGAGATATAAATTCCAGTGCTGCTCAAATTCATCTGGACTGCTAGTGATTGGACGGCCGTCCACTCAGCTACGGCAGGAAAGTTCATTGTCCTTAATACATTATACCAAAAAACACAAAGCAGTGGATTAAAACTTAAAAACTCAGCAAGTTTTTCTGACCGTTTGAATTTTAGGATATCATTTTTTTCTCTTTGATACTCTCTGTAGCTAAACACACGTGGATAAAAGTAAAACAACATAAAATCCAATAAGTGTTAAAGGCAAACAGCATAGAACCTAAAGGCCACCTCAGTGTGTGATGGATATCAGTCGCTTCCTCTGGTCTTCAGTGTCTTCACCTGAAATCCTGCAATCCAACACACAGTGAAAGCCATGCTGTGATTCTTATTTATTTTTTTCACAGCAGTTGAGAGGTTCCAAGGGAGTGACTATCTTCTAAATTACAAGATCCTTGGATATAGGACCACCATTATTCTACTACTTGGGGTATGGGGTTACCATGGAAATTTGTAATAGATTAAGTTCTCCAAACAGCATTTTACATTGCTACCGCTAATGTATATATGGGAGATACTTTTTTCATTTAACATGCATAATGATCTTTTCAAAGTTCTCTTCATTATGATCACTTTATTGCTAATTAAACACTTGTGCGCTTATCATGAGCTACCTCACAGTACATTTAGTGAATAATATACGTAATGTTCCCATAAAGTCCTCATAAGCATATGATCTGATGTAATACATTTCTGATTGTCCAATATCTGAATAAACAATCGCTTGATTATTTTGTGAAGGGAGGCATTTAGCTGGCAGTCTGCAGAGAAAGGATGCAAACAGTGTTACACATTTGTGGAATAGTACACCTAGGTCAAAGATAAATAGGTGGAGGACATATGTGTTACAAAATAATAGTATAAAGTCTGATTTAATTTACATGGTTTGGAAGTGTCTTTTCCCACAGAAGGCTGACATGTTGTGTCTGAAGTCAGAGCCAACAGATCAGCTGTTAAGAGCTCTTTTTTTAAAAGCAAGGTGGGAGTGTCACCTGCCCATCAAGCTAGGGCTGTGGAAAGAGTGTCAGGTATAAAAACCTGTCCGTTTCACTGTTCAGGGTGACCAATGCTAGAAATCTGGCCGGTGTCTAAAGAACTGACCTCTGTTTATTTAGTGTGTAGAGTCACAAGAAACTGCATAGAATATTTATATTGTCAAGTACTTTACCATCCTGACATTAAAACAAAGGTAAGAAGCTGCTCATCTGTGTTTTACCAAAAGTGTGCTCTTGGGAAGCAAGTTTATCACGTGTAGACGTTAACAAGGAGTAAGTTTTGAGAACAGAACCGATCAGCTAATGAGAGCTCTTGTTTAAAGTAAATGTGTGAGTGTGTGTGTGCGTGTATGTGTGTGTATATATATGTGTATATATATATATATATATATATATATATACTGTATATATTGTGACACAAGCACCCTCCTGGTGATGCGTACATGTACAACTTCTTGCTGAAAACAATGCTTTTATTGTTCCATCACAATAAAACAGCATACATTTTCATCAGGATGGCACCATGCAACCTATCTATCGCTGGCGAGACATAATATTCCTGTTTAGACACCGGCCATTGTTTGACATCGGTCACAAACCATGGCAGCACAAAACAGGTTTTTATAGTTGAGACCCCTCCCACAGCCTTAGCTTGACAGACAGGCAACACTTCCACCTTGCCATTAGAAGGAAGTCTCCTCAGGTGCTCTGTAATTAATCTTCTTTGCAGACACATCTTGTCAGCCCTGCTATTAGCTGTGGATGGAAAGACACTTTCAAAGCATGCAAGTTAACCATTTCCTCTGTCACTATATATATATATATATATATATATATATATAAATATATATATATATATATATATATATATATATATATATATATACTTATTAGAGAGAGAGATACAGTATATCTCAAACAGGCGGTTTCTAACTGTATAATCACTTGAGCAGTGGTGTGTATGGATGCCTAATGGCAATCTCAGTGTCCCCTGGCCACCAATAAAAATATTTATATATGTTACAGCCAGTTACTTTTTTGGCTTAGAGTGGGTTAAAATACTTAGGGAAGGTGATTTAAATGCAATAAAAACTACTTTTTTGGTTTGAAATGTGAAATATTTTGGATGAATTATTTATGAGCATTGGAACAATATGGGATCTATAGGGAGTGTAAGATACAAGTTTAACTTAAATTTGTAAGAGTTCTGAAACAAACTAATGATTTCTCTTGTGATTGTTGGATCCACTGAATTACTAAACCTCTATTTCACATGAATATTCATGTGACTATGTACATATTACACTTTAATGATGAATATATGTCAAAAACGATCTGTTTACTTTCTAGTATGTTGTAAATAGAGTTTTGCATTTAAGAGTGGTTGGAATGCCAGTGAAATATAAAATTATACAGTCGTACTCATACACAAACCTTATGGATTACTTGGGTGTTTTGCTGTTCTATACTAAAGCACAGTAAGCGTAATTATAGCAAAACATTTAGCATTTTAGATACTAAGGGTCTGATTTAGAGTTGGCCACAAAAATATGGGCCAGACATACTGTATATGTAACAGCACAACTGTATTTCTGTATCTTGAATTGTATGTATCTTTTGATATGTAGAACTTGTAATTTAGCATATATATACATTCATTGCAAAAAACGACCATCACCATCATTATCAACACAGAAAATTATACCATACCTCTAGAATATGCAGAGATACACACTGTAAATGGTGGGTCTTAAGGATACTAGCAAGTCAAAGTTGCACCCATCTCTAGAGAACATGGTAGATTTGCATCTGCAAGCCCCTTACTGTACTCAACTAACACATGACCACCCCTAACACATGACCCCCACCCTAAACCCAAGGGGCTTGAAAGTCTAAGATGTGCTGAAAACTAAATAGTCACATTTCGGTATGAATACTCAGTATGGAAATGCATATTTCTACGCTCAGCAAATAGACTATCTAACTCTAAATCAAGCTTTATCAACATCTTATTCACATGTATTAGCAGAGGTATTTCAATATAATCAAATGCTAGTTTATATTTGAGACTTTTCATTCAAAATGTATTGAGGAAAGCTAGGAACTTATTTGCTTAAATTATAATTATATTATAATATATAGTATCACTTCCTTGTAGATTACTTAAGGATATTTAAGAAAAACTTCAGGTTGAAAACAGACTTAGGGGTATATTTACTAAACTGTGGGTTTGAAAAAAGTGGAGAAGTTCCCTATAGCAACCAATCAGATTCTAGTTATCATTTATTTAGTACATTCTACAAAATGACAGCTAGAATATGATTTGCTGCTATAGGCAACATCTCCACTTTTTCAAACCTGCAGTTTAGTATATCCCTTAAATGTGTAAATGATCCTTTTGCTTCCGGTGTTTTCTCTCTAATACTCTCATGATGGTGTTTCCAACCCTACAAGTACCTAGGAGACCATAATATGTAATCTATGTATAATCATGGAAGGTATAGGGGCTACTCCTTTTATGTGAGATTGTAGCAGGTAAAGTGCTGGAAAGAATGTCTCCCACAGGATTCTGTCATCTGTGTATAGCTCTAGACAATTTTTGTTTCTGTGTTATAGAAAGGCCCAATATTAGCAGAGTGGAAGAGAATTGTTGGTTTCTACTTTAATAGTTCCGTCATGGTCTGATAACTTAGGTAAAATACTGTAGCTGTCTTCATTAGTCTGTTACACTGTACCTGAATGTATCTCTCTGTATGACGTAAGCTCTCTTTGTGTAAGAACTATCTTAGGTACTGAGAGCAGTGGGCAAAAAAAATCCCCTACTGTGAATATGGGTATAAGTACTGCCCGCCAGATTGGCGCTACTAGGCGGCAGCTGACATCTGAGAGGACCCAGAGAATAATTAAGGACTGGCTAGTGATCAGGACAGGTAGCACAATATCAGAAAATGATCCAAGATCAGAGACTCTAGCAGACAAGCATAATCGGAAGCAAACAGGTTGTGAATCAAAGGCAACCAAGCATAGTCTACAATCCAGCCGAAGTCAGTAATACGTAGGAAATACAAATAGCAGAACAGGCACTAAAGACGGATCTCTTGCAAAACAGCTCAGGTAAATGCCACTGAGCACCTTGAGAATCCAGCATCAGTAACCATTAACAGGTGGCTGAACAGGTGTAACATAAACCAAAGGCTCGTGTGCGCATCCAGGGACCACCAACAGCAGTATTTTTCAGTTTTTTAATATATATTTATATCTTGCATTGTTTGAGCTTTGACACCTCTGTCCTCACATTGACATACAGCATGACCCGTCTTAGGTGAATTCTTGTAACTTCAAGCTCAAAAGATACTCTCTAGCTAAAGGTGGGGTTGCCCTTTCTGGTTTTGGTGGGGCATTACAGAAAAACAGAACTAAGGGGCACTCTTTCAGCAACCTTTCTCCTTACCCATACCTAGAACTATTGGTTTTCATGACGAGTAAATTAGTGGCTTGTACTCTCTCTCTCAACCTGAATATAGGATGTCAATGTCTTTTCTCTGAGGCACTCTCTAAAAAGAAAAGAATGTACAGCCATTGAATAACATTAATTGATAAAATACTATCCAATTGTGCCTCTCCCCTATGAAAATATAATCATAGTATCTTGTACCATGTTGCTGAACAGCTGAAGACAAGTGAAGATTCTCAGGTTTATACTTCAGCATGGGATATAAACACAAGTTTACTAGTTCACTCGTGGACTCACCTGTATGTAAGTAATATAGGGGCTGATTCATTAAGGAAAGTTAAGCAAAAATTTGAGTAAGTTATCTGGACAAAACCATGTTGCAATGCAAGGGGTGCAAATTAGTTTATTATTTTGCACATTAGGAAAATACTGGCTGTTTTTTCATGTAGCACACAAATACTTCATCATCATCATCATCATCATCATCATCATCACCATTTATTTATATAGCGCCAATACTTGATAGCTTATTTGTACATTGAAATTTAAAGTTGATCTAGGACATGCCCTCTCGCAACTATAAATCTGCCATCACATTTTAAATTTACCTCCCCCTCCAATGCAACATGGTTTTGCCTTACTTCTTTACTTTTGCTTAACTTTCCTTAATGAACCCGGCCTATAATCACTATTTCTTGGCTTGTGAATAGCCTTTTTAGTTTAACTTCTTCTGGATGCTAAGTGCAAATATTGTAAATAGACATAATATTTAATGGGAAAAACGTCACCTGGTTAAAATCAGACATATGGTGTGAGAATATAACCGAGACCCATGTGTATTACCCAGTCTTGTGTAAGAACTAATGATCAAATCATTAATTGTAATAGTTTTAAATTGCCAGTGAATGTGGCTTATTTGAAGCTATTTCTGGTCCTCATAGTTGTTAGAAGGATATGATGCTTTGTTGTTATTGAAATAGGCTTCCTAAGGAGTAATGTATTTTACATGAAGGACAAAGTAATGGTATATCTATGCCATAGACTACCCTTTCTACAAATTTTTTATAGATCTTCAAATCCTCAGTGTTTCAACTTGAATAAGGTCACCTTCATAATACATGTTGTCCCTGCAAATAATTATTGCAGTTTTGCTGTTTTTACTGCATTTTTATTTCTCATCTTACAATATGTGTCCAGGGAGACCCTGAAATCATACATTCTTTATTAACCTCTTTCCCCATGGTACTCTTTCCTTTTGCTTGTCTTGCTTATCACTGGTTTACAGTACATTAGTTGTTCTAGGTAAGGAGAATAACTTTCTTGAAGTTGCTTTCAATACATGAATGTGAATTTGTTTTGAAGCTCTTTTGTATTTTTAATTTTAATTTATGTGATCATGTTTATTATTCTTCAAGTAGGTAGTTTGTTCAACAAAATCATTGACTACCTACAACAATTCTGCTATACATTTAGTATTTTTATTACACACAGCGCTGCAATTCTGGGTGTTCATTTTATGTATTACCACTGAATATAATAAGTAAATGTAAGCCTCTTGTGAATAATGTCATGCTAGTTTGAGACTGACCTGCTTCTTCACTACTACA
Source organism: Mixophyes fleayi (assembly GCF_038048845.1). Lineage (NCBI taxonomy): Eukaryota > Metazoa > Chordata > Amphibia > Anura > Limnodynastidae > Mixophyes > Mixophyes fleayi. The sequence continues at coordinate 152,614,605 of NC_134404.1, forward strand.
TAGATTGCTGTCTGGAACAGACCAACTGACAAAGTTGGTAAAGTCGATAAAATGAGCTTCCATCCGCTACTGCCTATACTGTACCTTCTGTCCTGTCTTAGTTTTTACTGCTAACCTCTGGTGCTGAGAGCATGACCAGGGGCACTATGTGCTACATCATTAAAGGAGATGTTCACTTTTGGACTTCCCTTCCTCAAGGTAGTGCACTTCTTCTTAGATATCTGTACTAGCAGGGGTTATTCCTCTGAGGCACCTTTATTTAACTAAACAGAGGGTTAAGCAATGTTGAGTGTTGGTCTCTGGAGGACCTAAATTAACACTGCTAAAGGTGCAGAAAGCTAGCTCCTCCACCTGTCATATAATCCTCCATTAGATTTGAAAGCCCAAATAAGTTAACAATATTAAATCACATGTTTAATTTTTTGGGCGTGTAGGTAGAGGCATTATTGGATTAAGGAGAGGACTGAGGGTAGGAGATGGTGTTATTACTGCAATAAAAAAATCATCTGAATTCAAGTGCCCTTGTGCTTATCAACATGGGGTTAGGATAACCAACTTTGGTACTGGTTTGGTCTGTTATCATGGGGGGCCAGGGACCCAACACCCTGTTTATTATATTTACACAGCATTAGTTTTACTTTTTTCTTATACTTTATTAATATTAATTATTTAATTCTTGTAGTAGAAGTAGCAAATCATAATGCTCAGATTATATTGGCAGGATTTCCCCCCCTTAGTTCTGTGCTCATCACAGCCCATTGCACTAAACATACTTGCCAACTCTCCCGGAATATCCGGGAGACTCTCGAAATTCGGGTCAGTCTCCCGGACTTCCGGGAGAGCTGGCAAATCACCCGCATCTTGCTGCAGCCACCACTAAATGACGTGATTTGCGGTGAATCGTGTCATTTTGGCCCCGCCCCCCATGATAAAATGACATTTCCGCCGTGGGGGACGGCGCCAAAATGACACGATTTGCCCTGGACAGATTAGAGAAAGTAGGTAAGTATGACTAAACCTCAGGGCTTAAAATCATTCAACAGCAGTAGAGTTTTTTTTTTTTTTGCTCTTTAGTTAAATGATCTTGCTTCTCCTGATACAAAGTAGGGCAAGTCGCAATACGTTGTAGTATTGATGGCAATATCACACCTATTACTTAGAAAGAGAGCACTAAAATGAACACAGGTCACTGGCACTAAAAATCCTGTACATTTTGTCAGTTATATTAGCATCACTAATAATCTTCTAATGCATCTATAAACTTGTAGAAATATATACTGCAGGAAATCCATGTTGATGAACAGTATGTGAAAACAATACTCACTATAAGGAAGTAGAATCTGTGTTTACTATTTTACAGTGTGACTCATAAGAACTCAATATTGCTGGGACATTTGGGAAAGCATTCAGGTGCTCGGCTATTCTGGTCTTGACAACTACCTTTTGCATACCTACCACAAGTGTTTTTCGGCTAAGCAGATCTCTGTTTGTATATTAAGTTAGCAAATGCTTTACAGGAGGGAAGTAATTACTTCTAAAAATATCAGGGCCAGCTAGAGTTACTGCTCAAGTGTCTGTCAGGTTTATTTAACCCCTTCTTTGCTGCCAGCAATGAAGAACAGTTATGCATTTTAGTAAATAGTAGAAAATCATGAAAACCTACATGATGATAATTTTTTTTATTATACTTCATCTACTGTTCACTGTATTCCTCTGTATAGAGTAAATCTAGATGTAAATACTTGCCCATCTGTGTGTGTGCATCCCAGTTTAACCAAAATGCATTTTGGAGCCTTATTTCTGAGTACTACCCATCCCGCATATATACACGTGACACTGCACAACTAGACATATGTGAAAATCCAAATGTAACAGCAAAGCACTAAGCATAGGGGGCCTGATTCATTAAGGAAAGTAATGTAAACAAAATGGGTAACTTTGCAGCTTGGCAAAACCATGTTGCTTTGAAGGTGGATGTAAATGTAAAAATGTGGGGACAGATTTATAGCATACTTGCCAACTCTCCCGGAATGTCCGGGAGACTCCCGAAATCCGGCTAGTTCTCCCGGGAGAGCAGGCAAGTATCCCGGATACTGGAATTTATTTGCCATAATGATGCAATTTGCGATGAATGTCATCATTTTGACCCCTGCCCCCGAGATAAAATGAATTTTTTTTGGTGCTGGGCCAAAATGATATGATTCACCACGAATCGCCCCCTCCCGTCCTCCAACCACGCCACCTGCCCAGGATCTCCCAGAATTAACTATGCAGAGGTTGGCAAGTGTGATTTATAGTTGGTTAGGGCATGTCCTAGATCAACTTTAAATTACAGTATAAAAATAAAGCTATCAAGTATTTGTGTGCTACTTGAAAAAACAGCCAGTATTTAACATATGTGCAAAATAATAAACTAATATGCACCCCTTGCATTGTAACATGGTTTTGTCAAGAAGACTTACTCATTTTTTGCCTTATTGTCCATTAATGAATCAGGCCCATGGAGTTTTGCAAATGCATAGACATGTATATATCTAATCATGATGTGTCATGGATGAGATTACAGGTCAACTGCTTTACCCTGCATTTATAATACTTAAATGTCTATTTGGAACATTCAACCTAAGATCAATGTACAAATATGACATTACTTCTCACCAAATATAAGGATATATATTTTTATAAAAGTGACATTAGTTGATTCTCTATATGGATATGTTGTGACGCAATATCATACTTGCCTACTTTTTGGATCTCCCATCCAGGAGATCCGGGAAGTGGGAGTCAAAGGGGCAAGTGCGGGGAGTGTGATGACATGAATCGCGTCATCACAGCCCCATCCCCCGCTGTGCAAGGATAAGTCCCCGCTATTAATAAAGGCCCTGCCTACTTCAAAATAAAGAGAAGTAGGATCTGGGAGGGTGGCTTACTGTACCTGAGGTGCAGGAGGACACCCCTATATTTGGGAATCTCCAGTACATTCTGGGAGAATGGGCAATAATGCACAAAATCCATGCTTAGCACTTGTCCTAGGAATTAAATCTGACAGTATAATAAAGATTACTTAAATTTACTATTATGTACATACAAATGTATACCACAAATATACAAAAATACATTATTTTGAAAATCAAGCAATTTATGTAATAAATAAAAGGCCGGGCTGTGAATATTTTAAATAGGGTAGAAGTGATCCTAATGTTGAATGATGTCTCTGACTTTGACTTTGCTAAAAATTGTGTGTATGTATGTATGTATGTATGTATGTATATCCATCTATACATATATATATATATATATATATATATATATATATATATATATATATATATATAAATAACAACAATTAGATATAACAGCAACACTCTTCATTTGCAGCAAACAGCTTCCATCAAGCAGGACATCTGTGTTGGTCTCCGTGCTGCTCCATCTCTCCTGACCACTAAACTTGAGATAGTCACATGTGATGTAAGCTGTTTGCTGCAAATGATACAGATAAGCTTTAAAGATGTATTCCCTGGTACGCATATATAATATGCCTAAGGTGTTGGCGTTTTAAAGTGTATAAACAGATAAGCTATAAAGCTTTTATATCTGGTACGCATATTGCACATTTAAGGTGTTGGTGCTTTTTTAGAGTGGTGATCGCTCTATGTATTTCCATCTTTCTCACTGATTGTTGATTTACTCTGTTATTCTACACTGATACTCCAGTATATTCACGTGGAGATTTTCATTTCTGGGCTTGTGGTATAGTCACTGTATTAGTGCTTCTTAAAATACAGTATTATACTATGTGGCGCCCCATCCCTTCTGTTTTGCTCTATATATATATATATATATATATATATATATATATATATATATATACATATATATATATAATGTGGAAAAATGAGGTATTCCGCCTATTTTGCTTTTCCCTTTCAGTTTGTCTCCCTTTCATCTACTATGCTATTTTTACATAGGGCCACAGAGGCCATTTCCTAACATGTTAACCAGAGGAACTGGCCCATATTTTTCTACTTTAATTGTTCCCTGTCTGCTCAGATATTTCATGAGGAAACGTAAAAGGATTTTATTTTTGTAGCAGGTATTTCTTAATAGTGGAACATAATATATTTTGGAGGATTTTTAAGCTATTTTCTCTATTGTTACCACTATATATCAAGATCCTGATAAAGATAAGGATCTTTTATAATGACTGCTTGACCTATGTCTGCATCAGCCTTAATGCTTTAAAATCGAATGCATTTTTGCACCATCTATATATTTAAGGAAAACTTGACCAGCATTTGAAATACATTTCCAAGGAAACTTTGCAACTACATATTTTTGTACATCATCACACACTAAAATACCTCTAACAAAAATGGCTTATTGACAAATTGGACACTATGCCTATCAAACATGACCTGATCACCGTCATAATTGTAGCAGAATTCATACATACATGGAACACTACACCTATCTAACATGGCATGACCACTGAAAGTGATCATAATACAATAATATTACACTTTATACAGACATTATAATTATAATTTATGTATATAGTGCCAGCATAATCTGCAGCGCTTTCTAATTGGGAACAAACATGGTAATACAACAAGACAGACAAAGAAGTTGAAGTGCCCAACAATCTGTAGGAAAACAGGAGTGTGATACATGAGGTTAAGTGCCACATATTGCGTATTGGTGCAGTCAGACTACAATGAGCAAAATAGTGTTAATTGGGGCTATCTGATGCAGCCATGTTTTCTTGGTGTCAAGGGGTTGTTTGAATATTGTAGAAAAATGTTTTGAGGGAACTGTGTAGGGGGGTATGAAATTGGTAGAAAAGCCAAGGAATGTTAATAAGATGAATTAGTGAATTAGATAAGCTTTCCTCAGGAGGTGAGTTTTCAGGGACCGCTTGAAGGTTTTGAGAAGCACTGTGTGACTCAGTAAGTGAGAAAGGTAGCAGGTAAAGATTGTGAATGAGAGGCATAACATGACATATTATAACATGGTTAAATATAATGCAAATCGCATAAAAGAAGAAGGAAAAACATAACATAAGCAGCATTGCGCAACACGAGTGACAAAGATACAATGAAGGTGACATAGTACAAGTAACATTACAAAAGACAATTTACAGTGACAACATGGGTAGCACAATTGTGTATGGACATGACATAGGACATAAAAGAGGCATAATATATTGCAACTGGATAACAGGATAAAGAGCAAAAAGGACAAAGCAAAATATTGTGCACACGTAGGATAAAAAACAAGAAGGGATGGGGATACAATAGGAAGAAGAGCCCACATTCTACAGAGGAGGTATTGGTGATAAAACTCAGGAGGGAGACATGGAAAGGGGTGTAAGCAAGGGAGGTGTGTCAGGCACCGTCTCTGCACTGACACTTGGTGCAGGATATGGGCGCCTTCCCGACAGAGGCATCCCATTGCCTAGCAACAGGGCGCTCCATTGTTCCCTTGCACGCCATGGAGCACTGTACTGGTAACAGGGCCCACAGAATCTAAGGCAGAGGTGAGAGTGTAGTTAAAGAGGGAGACAGTGTGATTGGACAGGCCAGGGTGGTTATTAGAGAGAGGAAGAAAATAGTCCAGGTTTAAGGGCATCAAGATTGTTTGGTGAAAGAGGATTTGATAAAGGGGGGAGTGTCAGAGGGGAGTTAAGGAGGTGGTGGAGAATGAGAAAGTAGAGTTGGAGAAGCTAAAAAATGGTGCATAGGTGGAAGAAGATAAGGTCAAATATGTGGCCAAAACTGTGGGATGAGAGTAGAACTATTGTGAAATTTCAAAAGAAGAAGAGAGAAGAAGTTTGGCAGCAGCAGTGGGGTTGTTGATAGAGATAATGAGATCACCCAGGATGTCAGAGGTTGGGGCCAGGCTGCAAAGTTATCAAGGAAGTGGGGATAGTGGCCAGGAGGGAGCTAGATAACCACAAAGATGGGCAGGGTTGAATGGAGGAATGGAGTGGAGCTCGAAGGAGGAGAAAGAGAAGCAAGGTTTGGGAATGGCCTGTAAAGTGCAGTGGGGAGAGAGAGGACGGATCTTTAAATGGATCAGTCACCTGGTCTAGTAGTATGAGTGAAGGAGAAGACCCCATAGGAGTGAGCAGTAGGAAAGTGGAGAGCCAGGTTTCTGTAATGGCGAGATTGTGTATGGTGTCAAGTTTATTACAGCTGGATCTGGTATTCTGGAGAGCGTAGAAGAGAGGAAAGCAGGTAGATGTAGACGAGGTTGGAAGGGTTACTGTTGCGCAAAGGGATCTAGATTTGGAATGGGAGGAGGAATGGGATCAAACAGTGGTGATAGGATGGTGTCTGAGGAAGGGAGGCGGGACATACTAACAGACAAGGGATGGCTGACAGGGAGTAATTAGAGGGAGGAATGAACGATGGGGAGGAAGAGGAGAGGGGAGAATGGCCAGAGGAACATGGCTGAGAGAGGTAGGAGAGGAAGATTATGCTCTATCAATTGGGCATATACAGTGGGGGTAGGTAGAGGGGGCCATGGGATGGGGAGGGTGAAAGGTAGTGTCATAACAAAAGATAACCTTGGAATACCCCACCAAAAAATGCTTCCAGTTTGATGTAGCCATGTTACCTTTGTCTGCCAATCATTTTTAGGTGTAAAATATGCTGTTATCATTGCTGGTTTGGTTGCACTCTAGCCCAGATTACTTTGTATATAGTTAACATATAAATTTACTGGTAACACTTACAAGGGCAAAGCTCAACTCCAGCATATTGAGATATATATATATATATATATATATATATATATATATATATATATATATATATATATATATATATAAAATCTCTTTTCAGTACATCTATACATATTTAGGATTGAAACTCTGTTTAACATTTGGCCAATATGGATAACAAATATCCTTATTATATTACTGTGTCATTTGAACATTTAATTTGCTTGGAAATCTGGGTACCACAATTTTTAACCTACAAATGTCATTTGTCTATACTGCTTTGCAAACCAGAGACGAAAAACCATAAATACATACCCATTGAGGACCAAAATATATTTTAAGGGTATATATGCCAGTTACCTGCAAAAGATGCAGATGGAAAACTTCGTTTTTTTTAAATTTAAGATTAAAATAATTTTCAGCCCTGTATATAATTGAAAACAGGGTGCTTTCTATATTGCACATATAAAACACGAATGAAGATGATCATAAACAACTAAATTATGACAGAAGGGCTATACTGTAAGTTTAAACCACTTCCTATAGAAATACTATCTCTCCCTTCTTGGCTGTTCTTTTCTTTCAATCTGCTCCTGCTGTCTATTGAAGTGACATGAAAATTGATTTCATTTGCTCCATTATTTAACTTGTCAGTGATACGTATTGCAACAAAAAAGTAGCACAATGCTTCCCTGTCACTAGTGTACACTAGAATGACATACATGGGGAAGAAGAGTCCTTTAAATCTGAAACCATTTGTCAAATCTCTGTACTGTGTTTGGGTTTTTAGACATGTCCTCTTGCATTCACAAACTATTTTACCAGCTTAGATTTACTGCATTTTAAATAAAGAGAATTGCTGATTTTCTATGTTCACATCTACCAGCAACCAATTAGTTGATATTAAAAACAAACAGGGTTGTTGTAAGAGATTGACCATTTCCCAAGAGAAACCTTCACAACACAAGTCTGTCTCTGCAAAGCAGAGACTGTTGACAAGTTTACTAATGGATTATAAGCCTAAACCATTTAAAAATAATGCTCTCCATGATAAGTTATCAGAGGTAGGTTCCCCTTAGCGGGCAGGCTCGTGTGACTAACACCTGTTGAACTCTGAACCCTGCTATCCTCTGTATCTGGAGGGTGGTAGCACAATGTTTGTGGTCAGGAGGTAGTTTAATGTGCTCCATGCTATGTAATTCAACATAATGCTGTGTGCACGAGCTGCCATTCTAGGACTCCAAGGTAATTTCTGCTGTGATGGGAGGTGATCTCTGATTAGCATGAAAATATGTTTCTAGTGCTCTACACGTGGGCATTTTTATAATTGTGCAGTAATACAGACCTGAACAAAATGAACAGGTCACAATAAATTCATTAATCCAAACATAGATTTAAAGGACACTGTCTAAAATCTGTTAAAAAAATAAATAAGAATCAAGGTTCCTTCCCTCTGTTGACCGAGCACATCATCACTATAATCTATCTTTTCAAGTTACTTGCTGGACAAATGTCATGATTTTCGAAATTTTTAGGAATATAACATTTTAACTACAGATTGTTGGCAGTGTACCATATTCTATTTTATCGATGACATACAAGTTTAAAAGCTTGAAATAACTATAACTTGACAGCATCTTGCAAGCATGCTCTAGTTCATTTTAACAAATTCTAAGTTCTTGCCATTTTTTACACTAGTCTTCAGTGACAGCCATTTACAATGCTGTCACAACTGCAAAATAAACTTTCAGAGTAGACAATGATGTAGGACAAGCTTAGTAAACCATAAACAATATGTAAAACTGTTCAGATGGTTATTTTTCCTTCTGCAAAAGTCGCACCAATCTTTTTATGTAAACAATCGAATAGAACCTGAACTGAAAGATTTATTGAACATATAAGTGTATACTCGGCCCACTCGCTTACGTCTGAAAGTGTAATTACTTCTTTACAGCATTTCTGACAGCATTTCAAACTACCCAGTTAATAAAGGTAGGCTATACTGTTATAAATGTTAAAAAAGGTTCCCTGTAGTAGTTATTATAGTAATATATAGCTTATATCAAGAGTTAATAAAGATGACAAAAAGGGCAAGTTGGGAAGTTGTAAGGTGATTTTAGTTGATCATTCTAGCTTAATATGTTTATATTTGTGCCCAGTAAAAGTAAATTGATTATTTCCCTTTACTTTGATTAGTTTAAATTGTTCCATCTGTATTGTTCAAAATGTGGTTGTCAAGTTTAAGTAATATCTAGCCCTAATTAAGAGATGAAAAGCATTCTAAACTTTTACTAGTTATGATTTATGGTTTTGTACTTCTACTCAATCTGGGCTTCTAGAGAAATGTAATTACAATATCAAACTTAAACTGAATTGCCTAAATCTCTCTTATTTTATATATATCCTAAACAGGCAAAATGAGCAAAGAAGTCATAAGTATTGTGACAAAGGAATTGACTTTCCACGGGCCGCTAGGAGAAAAATTAGGTATTCAGCTGACAGTCTGCATGGCAAGGCTGCAAACAAGGTTACACAGTTGTGATTTAACTTATTTTGAGATGCTTTGGATGCATTTTGTTCCTCCGCTAACAGCGGAGGGGAGACTGATCAAACAGATCACCTGAATAGACCTCCTCTATAAAGACCAGGTGGAAGTGTCACCTGTCCATCAAACTAAGAAGGAGTGTAAAGTATTTAAGCCTGAGTTGTTCATTATGCCAGGAAGACACCTGTATGTACAGGTACATCCACATATATATTTTTGCGAACCACTGACTTGCGTTTCCTTACGCCTGGAAAGCAGGGAAGGGTAAGCATAGGCTGAGTGCAGTCAGGGCATGTTTACTTAATTGTGAGACAAAACAATGGCGATGATTAAAATCGGCAGCATGATCTAGCCGTTTCTTATCCACTGATTACATATGGACTTCTCCAGTGGCTATGTTATATGAAACTGCGGCCATCTATATTTATTATTTAAATATCCTTTCCATTTGGACTACTGCATGAAAGAAGATTCCCATTTGATATTTAAAGGGGAGGATAGTAGATGTTATTTAATTTACCTTCATTTATTTTTTTATTTAATATAGTGGCATTTTAATTTAATTAATTTAATTTGTATGTATGTTTGTATTTAACTACATTAATTACATTTTATACAGAAAATGGAAGTTAATTATTTAGTTTATTAATAGCTGTCAATATAAGACAATATTTCTTTCTTTTATATATGACACTTCATTATATTATATTGTGTACAAACAGGTCAATGTGACTTTAGCATTAACTACGAACCCTGTCAAACCACATCTCTATTCTTTTTCTAAACTATTTTTATGGTATTGTGGTTCAGGCTGAAATGTGATTAACTGGACATATCCATGTAACTATGCTTTTTTGTGGGCCTTTTATTCCGTATATGTATTCATGGGCAGATTAAGGGCCGCGTGGGCAGGAGCTGAAAATTTTGAAGTGTCTATTATTTGCAGCCCTGTGCTGCTGGAGGGGGTGTGGCCAGCATCATTCAGGGCATGGGTAGACCTTCCCTCAAGTTCTTGACTGAGCAGGACAGGTTTCCCAAATTGGGATTATCCTGAAGGAATCAGGACAGGTGAGAGGTAAAGTTATGTTAGTTTACTGATCATGAATGATGACGCAACATGAGCTACATATAAATGGCACCAATCAATATAGACAGGAGACTGTATATAAAATGTTATCTATCAAATTATTGAGGAATAAATAATGTCAATATAAACAGAAGGCTGCACATAGCATCCTCAACGAGAAATATAATACCAGTAGCATCGTTTTTTTACCAAAATGCAATGCAGAGAACATCTTACTTACTGTCATACAATAGATAAAGCATTAAGGCGACTTATATACAATGCAGAAAGCATTCTGGGACCACCATACAATACTGTGAGCATCTAAGTTACCACATTACAATGTATAGAGCTACCAAGTAAAGGTATTATAAAATATGTCACATGCAATTTTTCAGCATTGTATGCAAATTCTGCTTTGAAGCGTATGGTCCAACTGCACTTTACATAGGTTTATTCCACCTGGGGGGGAAGGGGGGCGCTCTGTGCTATGTTTTTACCTGCTCTGTTGTCTCTGACATTCAGCAAAATCTTGACTGGAGTAGTTCTGTTTCTGTTGCTAAACAGCCATACATTTTCTGCTTCCTGAGCTTCTAACAGGGATTCCACATTGCAGCTGATTTATCACCTCTTGCAAGACTCATCATTGCTCACTACCTAGCAGCTGAGCAGTCAACACTTTCTGCTCACATGATTTCTACCAAGCAGCTGATTGGCCAGGACATAAATACACTCATTGTCATAATTGCCATGGTTTATCAAGGCCAATTCCTGTATCTTTGTCCTATAAAGATCAATATAATTTCTGGTGGTGGATTCAGTGGGCTTGACATTGGCTATGTTTACTGGACCTTGCTGTCTGTTAGTTCTCTGCCTGCCCTTGATCTCTGTCTTTTTTTTTTTACCTCAAGTACCTCACCAGCCCTCTAACCAAGCTTGTTAATTGACTTTCCTCTTTTGTGTCCTGTCTGTCTTATTTTGCATACATGTGGATCCATAGCTGCGAGTTTCCATTATGCTACCTCATTCATGGCAGTTACCAACTATACTCTACTAGGATCAAGTCCAGGGGACACCTAAGTGCCAGTGAACATTATGAGTCCGGGAAAGGCGGCTAATAATGCTAAAAAAACATCCCGCGCCATACAGTCTGTATAGGGGTTATCAGTCGCTATTTGTGGAGTCCATGACACTTCTCCTTTTCAGTATACTTTTTTCTTCTTCCTTCTTCTCCTCCACCGCCCTTGCTCCTCTATCGTCCACTTTCATTCTCCTGTTTTAAATCAAGTTGCAGCTGGAGCAGTACATATAGTGTCTACACAGCCCCGGCACTCAACAAGTACACATGCTGACCTCCTACCTTTGAGGCTCAGCACACACACACATACACACATACACACGCACAATCAGTCTCAGTACATTACTGAGTGTTGGGACTGTGCAATGAAAGTAACTCCTCAGCTACACTCTAACAGGTGCTAGTGTCATGGAGTGAGGACAGGGGAACAAATCAGCCCTTGGCACTTGTAATAAGGTGGCTGTTCCCTGGGGAGAGGACAGCCACCAGGAAGTTGACCAGCTTGGGGCCAGTCTAATAAGCCAAGGCTGGTCCCAATCAGTTAAGGGGCTAATTGTGACGGATGACCTGGAGCTGTAACTTCATCAACACCAGTGTTAAATGGACTCTAGCTATGTTTTGAACGCAAATGTATCGACACTAAGTGTGAACCTTGATTTACATCACCTCTTTAGCCACTGAGAAAAATAATCTTCAGCCACCCTTGATCCAAGTAACTGTAACATCACTGTAAATTTGCACTCTCAACAATCCAAAGCCAATTACTGCGCAAAGAGCACCCCAATCTATCTAGCCCTTTCCATTAAAAGGAGGACAATTGTATTGCCACCATCTTGACCCCCTAAGTGATGTGCTTTCACATTAAAGTACAAAAGGTGCATTTGCTCCAAAATAGGTGCATAACATCAAAATAGCATATGTAGTGCGGATGCATTTTGTTAGCATTGTATGTGAGAATTAAACGTAGTATTCCTTGAGCTGAAAGCCATTCTAAAAAAATGGCTAATATTTCCCTTAAAGTAGCCAATCATGTGGCACATAATTCTTATTTTTATTTACATTTTTGTTTACTTTAGTGTTCATCACTAAATTCTCTATTTTAGTCTAATTGTTGACAGTAATTCTTTTAAAAAAAATAAAATACCATCAAACAGTGATTCTTAGTTAATATTTCTGGATTGTTACTTTTCCATTTCTAAGTAAACATAATAAGAATCAGGATGTTAATTAAATTGTGAATCTGATATCAGAGATATATCATTCTGATATGTTAGTAAGATGAATAATTAATATTTCAGTGGTTTCACATATCAGATTCTCCTGGAAAGACCTTTGTATATAGTGATGTGTAGCTGAATGTTATGAGTACGTAGTGTAATCTCTCAAGTTCTACTAAATTAGTAGCAGATTCAGTGCCAAGACAAATATAATTATGCATGTCATACTTTGGAGACTGGAATAATAACTTTATATTCAGAATGTCATACCATAATTAGATGAGATGAACTACAGTTTATGGAAAATTGTAAAATTTGTTGTCCTATCTATGCACTTTAGTTATAAGTGAAATATTTTTTTACAGAATTTCTAAGCATTGACGGTGACCATAGTTATTGTAAAATACCACCATGAAAGTGCTACACCATGAGGAAAGTATCAGGGTGGTCTGTGATCTTTCCCCTACTTATGTTTCATGACAAAATAAATTAGTTGACTGATTTTACACTAAATGTGACCCCTGCTTCCCACAATGCTTCTGTTTGGCTGCTTACACAATGTCTGTCTAAATTAGGATCACTGTAGCTTGTATGTATTGATATATTTTTTAAATGGGAATAAAAATACTTTAGAAAGTGAGTTTAGATTTAAAAAAGCAAAAACAAAACTTCCTTAGTTCTAAGAGAAAGGTAATTCAGTCAGTCTGATACTGTATATCTATATATGTTTATCAATCCAAATCTTTTGAAATAGTATTAGGCTGTAAAACTACAGTGTAAAGGCTGTGGCAGGCCATGCACCTCCTACTTCAGCAGCCTTGCACCAGTTTATAATGGGATAAGGGCCAGTGCAAGGTCTCTCGATTTCCTAGGCAAAGTTTAACCCCCCCCCCTTCCCCCCACCAAATTCCCACTTCCCAGACCCTCACACACTTGACATTTGTATAAATAAAATTGATAAGCATCTTTTCTCCTTTATTGGTCAAAACAACACAAGTCATCACACTGCTGCCCCCTTTACCACACTGCATCGTACTGCCTGTCCTGCCTCACACTGCCTCTCCTGCTTCATAATGTCCCCCCTCCATTACAATGCTAGCCCTCTTGCTTCACACTGCCACCCATCTTGCTTCACAATGCCCCCCTTTTTTCACACTACCCCCTTGCTTAACACTGTCCCACTCCTGCTTCATTCTGCCCCCCTCCATCCCACTGCCCTCCTCCTGCTTCACACTGCTCCACCTATGTCTTCTTACTCCCATGGTTTAATATTCTAGAAGAAAGTATAAAAATTTAGTTGTGTGGTCAAAACTGTGCACCTCCTATTGTTATACCCCTGATTCCACTGCATACACTCTGCACTAAACCAGAGGACTTTGATAAATATCAAAAAAGACACACACACAGTGCTAAAATATAGACTGAATAATCTGTAATGCTAAATGGAGAATAATGAGAGATAAATATTGCTGCTTCTCATAATGATAATGAGAGAAGTGCAGACAAATGACTGAGTTTTCTAGTCAAACTAGTGGAGGTGAATCCGATCTTACATTCTGATTTTTGTTGACTTATTTTCTTGTAGTCATGTTAGCATGACTGTCTCCACTTTATTCTTATGTGACTGTTGCTAACCAGGGTTGATTATTTTATTAGGAGATATGTTTTTTTTTAAAAATAGTAATTTTTATTAGAGATTTTTGGGTATGGGGGGAGGTTTACAGGAAAAAAAGGGGGGATGAAAGAGGGGTGTACATAGTGGCGATGAGACATAACAGGAAATACCTAGCTAATAAGCATCATCTTAATTACAGGGCAATAGAAGGATATTGGGAGTCTATAGGTAGCATGGGTGTGGTGTCTCAAACAGGCCCTAATTGCATGGCCACTGAATCAGGGGTGGATGGGTCAGGAATCTCTGGGGGGCGTATAAGCCTGGACCCTTCACCGTCAGTGGTTAACTCGTACCAAGTCATCCTTATAACTTTAACTTGAGGAGAGTAATGCACCATAGAGTATGGGTATCTAATGTATCTACGTGATAACTAAAGTGAAATTGTGCAATAATTTTATGAAGAGTACGGGGGGATTATTGTTTCCATAATTGCGCTACCAAAATATGACCACATAGTATCGATGGTGTTTAGGCAATTGATCAGGATAAAGGTGAAGGAGAGTAATGAGCAATGAGGGTTGGAGTCAGGAATATGAAAGTGACCTTTCAAGCAAAGTCGAAGTCCTCTTGCCAAAGTGGTTGAATAATGGGGCCTGACCAGAATACATACATATTATCCCCTATAGCCCCCCAGTTGCGCCAACAGAGCTTGGATTTGTTGGGCCAGATCTTCTGGAGACGGCTGGGGTAAGGTAAACCCATTACAATAGTTTAAATAATATTTCCACATGGTTAGCACAATTAGACTGTAGGTAGATTACCATAGATGATTTCTCATTGGGCTAGAGAGAGGGGAATGTTGAGTTCTGTTTCCCACCTACAGTGGGAGATGTGTTTTGAAGTGTCAGAGAGGCAGAATAGATGTTGGTACCAAAAGGTGATGAGGAGGGGGAGGGTGTAGTAGGCGGTCTTGTCGACTGAGGTCACTGATCCAATGCTGCAGATATTTATAGAGATCTTTAGAAGGAATGTCATATTTATCCTGCAGCTGCACAAGGGAGCAAAGGCCTCCGAAGCCAAATAAATGTGAAAGGGAAAAAAATCCCCACTCTGGCCCAATTAGAGAGGTCAAAGTCAGGAAGCAACACGGACACTAAGTGGAGGAACATTTTGCCAGTTGCAGGGATAAAATCCATGGTGACACAGGGCATGGAGGGTACAGGGCTTTCTCCAGGTCCATCCAAGGTTTTTGAGAGATTGGGAGTGCCATATGGGCACAGGACAATCTAGATGGCTTACCCCAATGTAGTGGAGCATCAGTGAGTGGAGTGCTGACATGAACTTCTTTGGGAGAATATAGGGAATGATCCTAAATACCTATTAGGATTTAAGCTTGGGAAGGGGCATCATTTTGAAAGCTGCTATTCGGCTCAGCCAAGAAACCTCATATGTCATCCAAGTACTTGTGTCATTGAGCTATCAATGGGGGTAGTTAACATCAAATACTCTGAAATGTTCACGGGGACATAGATCACTAGATATGTAATTGAATGTTCTTTCCAGACACATTTAAACCTAGACTTCAAATGGACCAAGGAGTATGGGGGAACATTAAACTTAAGCGCTTCAGTCTTGGTGGTCAGTTTGTAATAGAATGCCTGACTATAATTATTCAATATGCGGTGTAATGGGCCTAGCAAAGTCTCTGTTTCAGATATAAATAGAAGAACATTGTTGGCAAATAAGCATAGACTGTGGCAGGTTCCCATGAGGTCGAAGCCCCTACAGGCCTCAGAACGTTGACCCTAGTCTGTGTGTGTATGTTAGGGAAATTAGACTGTAAGCTCCAATGGGGCAGGGACTGATGTGAGTGAGTTCTCTGTACAGCGCTGCGTAATTATTGGCGGTATATAAATAAATGGTGATGATGATGATGAAGTGTTCTGCCAGAGGCTCGATTGCTAGCACATTATCAAGGAGTGACATGGGGCATTCCTGTCTGATGCAATTGGTAATAGGAAATGTATGTGATAGAAACCCAATGCTGAAAACTTTAGCTGATGGGCCTTTGTATAGAGCATAATTGCCTGCAGGATGTGCCCCTGGAAGCCAAATTTAATTTAAAGATTTGCCTCATGAAGTCCCAGTGCAATCTTTCGAATGCATTCTACGCATCCAGAGAAAGCATCAAAGTGAAAAAGGATAACATATCAGTGCATAAAAACAGATTAAGTATATGGAAGTCAGCAATCAACATGTAACCGTAATAAAGAGTTGGGTCAAAGGCACCGTGGAGGGGAACTATCAAGGGTGTTGTGGGTGGACCAGACAGACTGAGGTTGGCCCTGGAGCCAGTCACTACTCCCATTCATGCTCAAGTAACTGCCGCTATCTTTATTTTAAAAACATCTCTCACATCCGTTCCTTTTTCACTCATGATACAACTAAAATTATTACTGCATCCTCTAATCCTATTCCAGGTACTCTACTACAACAATTTCCTTCACTAAACATCCTTAATTCTGCAGCTACAGCTTTGCTAATGATCCTCAGATGTCTCTCTGTCGTTCTCTACATAAGTTTCCGGTCACATGCAGTGTATAATTCAGTATCCTAATCTGAATCTATAAACCTCTTTAATATCATACCTCTTTACTCCTTTTTCCCCTTCAGGTACTCCCAACAAAATAACTCTTTCTATGCATGACCTCCTTCTCTCCTCCCCCCTGATCACCTCTTCTTATTACCACCTCAAGGAAATCTCTAATGCTGCACCTATTCTCTTAAATTCTTTCCTTAATGCCATATAACCCTCATCTTTTATATGTTCCATCAAATATCATTTCTTTACACTGTCGGATAACGTGACCCCCTATTAACTCACTCCTCTCACTAGTCCAGTATATATTACTTACTCTGTATATGCTTTATACATTTTGTATTATTAGTAGTAGTAATAATAAGAATAGGTTGGGTGGGAGACCGATATAGAGTGTTTTATTTAGAAATTATCTTTTATATTTTGCTCATAACTGTCAAATTACTTTATTTTCGCTGGTGTAATGCTAGTTTAAATTTATATTGATCACTAGTTGAAATGTAGGATAATAACATTACAAATATATCACATCATAAGAAAAGTGTCATTCTGTGTAAATGAAGTATACAGACAAATAACGTAGGTCTGATGAGTGACATGAAACGCAAGGAACTAGAGTCTAAGTCACACAAAAGACATTGAAAATGGAAAAAAATATCTGCTTTGATTAAAGATAATATAAGAAACATTTCCTTTTTTCTATTTAGGTGCTTTTCAACGTCTATTTTGGCTTTGTAATGATACTGTTGTGCATATATCCATTCACATTTTCATGCATGATGTAATCACACGGAAGTGTAATTAGAGCCAGTTTTTTTGCACTGTAAAATGCTTACATACAGAGTAGGTTTATTAATACTTTACAAGGAAATCGCTCTAAGCAGAAATGAATTTTCTGTGGCAAAAGTGTAACATAATTAAATAATAATTCCCTCAGAACAGGGTGTTCAACTAGTACTCTGTTGTCTGGGGAATTGCATTGTTTTAATTTGCTTTTATGTTCCTTTCAGTATATTTTTCTAGCTCCCCTGGTAATCTTCCCCAATTAATGCTTGCAGTTACATTCAATCAAAACTAGATTTCCTGATTGCATTACAGTTTTTTCCTTCTCCAAAAATAAAATATTTCCTGAAAATATTAACTGATTTATTTCAACACTGTATTCACTACAAAATGAATTTTATAATTTTAATGAAAACCTCATATTTGTGCTTAGTACATGAATCATGTGTTTGTATGCATGTGAGTTGTTATTAAATAGTACAAATAATGAAATGATAGGTCCACTTAAAGATTTTTTTTTTGTTGTTTAAACAATTGAACTTTATTGAATTTTAATTTATTTGCAAAATAGACTCTTCAGCTAGCCATATAACCTTATTTTACATCATAGTATGCTCCATGGATTTAAATGAGTCCAGCAAAAAAAAATAATTATCTGCATTTGAGGTTATGCTGACACCAGACTATTATATGGCAAAATTGGGTATTAAGCTGCACAATTGGTTATAAATATTTTCCCGTTTACAAAGGATTATTTTAATTTACAAATAAAGGGCACACATATGCGGGGCCCATAATTTCAAAAATTCCTATGATATTTTACCAGGACCTGTTTGTCAGATTAGGAAAAATACAGACTAAAATTTTCTAGAAAAATTCCTTTGGCGCTAAAAAAGGCAGTGGCCGTGAGGTACCAATGCGCAAGGTCTGCGTCCTCAAAACCATATAATAGAGAAACAAAAAATGCAATGGTATCTCAAGCCACCAATGAATTGCTAATGTACTGCGGATAGTCTCAATAAATTAATATTTATTATAAAAACAATACATAACCTCATATGAAGCTGTGAATCCACTACTCGAAATACACACAGTTGATAGAAATACCAATTATAAGTTAAATGCTGAGAAACCACAATAAGTAATTATATAGGTGCAGCTATAAATTCTAAATAACTTGTCATGCGTAAATTCATCCAAAAATCAGGCAGAGTGTTTGTAAAAATCACGATATTGATGTAATTTCTTATAAAAAAAAGTTCAAACCAATCGATCCCATTAGGTCCTACAGGAGATAATGGTGAAAAAATAGAAAATATGAATGATTATCACCTTAAATTTATGTATAAATACCATATAACTGAAATGGAATTTCTTGATCTGTCCCTCACAGCCATAGGTGGTATGATATCCACCTTTACATATTTCAAGCAGGTGGATTGTAACAACTATTTACACTATTCGAGTTGCCCACTATCATAAGTGGAAGAGGTGAAAAAGATGGATAGAGGGATTTTATTGATCCCTAACAAAGACAGGGTAGATTTGGAAATCATCACTACTGCGATTCAACAAACTAAGAATGATAGTAATATTATATAATATAATCACTTGTAAAGTATTTATGTAATTCATTGAGGCATCACTGCTAAACTGAAGTAAATATGAGAGTAAGGGAATAGAGTTTTTTTTTATTTTTATAGAGTTTATTTTTGTAGTGCACATACAGTCTATAGTATTTTAGATATTATTTGGAAGATTGTTCGTCTCTTGAAGTTGAAAGCAATTTTATTTCATATTTTTCACAAATGTATTAATTAAATAAAACCAGCAAAATAATAGTGTAAAGTTATAAGTGAATTTCAAAAGTGATAATTAAATTTACTGATATCTTTAGTATTAATTGAGGTGTCAGTTCAGTGTATAAATCATTAGATCATTTATCTTTCTATACTTTCATCAATTTTTACCTTATTCTTGATCTATGATTTATCCACATAGTAGCGTTAGATATAATATAAACCTCGACAATATTTTGGATCCTAATATACCAAATATTGAACTATTTTTATTTTTTATTGTTCGGTACACATGCATCTACTTTTTCAACATCAGTAGCTGACTTTTCACCCTTCACAAAGATCTTGCATAAGGTACTTAGTAAAATTATCCTCCCTTATGTGAGATCTATGTGTAGGGTGAAAAGTGAACTACTGAAAAAGTAGATGCATGTGTACTAAACAAAGATAAATGATCTAATAATTTATACACTGAACTAACACCTAAACAAGTACTAAAAATATCTGTGGATTCAGCTATTTTAATTATCACTTTTGAAATTCACATATTACTTTATTCTATTATTCCACTGGTTTTGTCTAATTAATACATTTTTAAGAAATAAAATCGCTTTCAACGTAATCTTTCAAAAAATATCTCGAATAAAATAGACTGTATGTGCGCTACAAAAATAAACTCTATTCCCTTAGACTCCTAACATATATATTACATCAGTGCCGCAGAGCCCAGTGAGAGTGGGATGGTTTGTGAAAGAGGTTCTGACGCAGCTGTTTTTTGTAATAATCTCAATATCCACATGGAATTTAATATTCAAAGTTTACTTATACCCAGACTGCACAATATTGTTTATACACAAGTAAGTAAATTTTAGAACAGTTTGGTTATAAAAATTAAATAATAAGCAGTGGTCAAATTGGGGGTGTATACGGTAGTATGCCATACCACCACTTCTCCTATTGTCGTCATTGAAAAATTATCATGTTTCACTTACATTGCCATTACATTTTTCATACCGTCACTTCTAAATGTCCACTTCGATCATTGGTAATATGTATATAATATGTCTTTGTTATTGTTTTTACAGTGTGCCCTGTTCTTAGAATACATGGATCTGAAACTAGACAGATTTACAAAGAAAATCTGGACATTTCGGGTATGTATTATTAATTAATTGTAAGCTTGTGAGCAGGGCCTTCTCACCTCTTTGTCTGTTTTACCCAGTTTGTTTATTAGTTTATTATGTTTGTCCCCAATTAAATATGTTGGCGCTATTTAAATAAATGATGATGATGATGAATTAAATTAATATTAGTGATTTTTAACGATCTAAGGTCTATTTTGTCAGCCTGTAAAAATGTTAGAATAGTTAATAATATCCGTGTGTACAGAGTGAGGAAAAATACAGAAAATGCTAAAAGGAATGGTTGCAAATTGCTGAAAAATACTCATTTTAAACATCCCCTATTGAGGTTTTTTTTCCTTGCATCCATTCTGTTGCATTAGAAGACAGAAAACTACATTAACAAAATATGCCTTACACCAAAATTGCAAACATGAGTAACTTTTCCTGAATCAACATTTGTCACTGTGCTAAAGTTACTTTGCTCATAAAGTATAATATATTATTATTATTTTTATTATTGTTATTGTTGTTTTTATTGTTGTTGTTATTATTTATTTATTTTGTAAACTTTTTATTGAATAAGAAGGACAAAAGAACAGATTACAATAAAATATGTAATAAAATCAGACAATGTATGGAGTATTTGTACAAGTTCACAGCATGTTCCACTTCCCATGTCATAATTTTATAACATTATGTTAATGTCCAGAACAGAAAATATAAAAACAGTAAATAAACTAACCAGTGGGGCTGTACAGGAAAAATAAAAATATAACATCAGGATAGCGAGACATCAAGTTTGGGGAGATAAAATATCAGAGGGATGTGTGCAATAGGTGGGTGCATGGTTTGGTTGCTAGACTCAAGCATAGTAATGAGGACCAGTGGTAGTCACTTCACCAACTACCCAAAACCCGATGCGATTTTCCCCAATAGTATAACACCAATAGTGATGTTACCTACATTGTCTTCATATCGACTGTTTGTAATACATTCTTGAAACAATTGCGGCGAATCAACATGCTGTCCGGGCAAAATGATGTCATGTGAAACAGCGACACTGAGATTGTTGGTATTAAGGTGGTCATTTAAGGAAGCGCCGCGTGTACAATGTTTTTTTTAAAAGCATTCTACATTGTACACGCAACGTTTCCTTAAATGACCACCTTAATACCAACAATCTCAGTGTAGCCTAGGAATTCCCATTAATAGACTGTTGCCTGTACAGTGGGTGGTAGAAGTCTTTTAGGATATTAATAATATCAACTCCCTTATGTTTCAATTCACCATGGTTGTCGTGTAAAGTCGCAATATTTGCATTGGGTCTATCCCCCCTAAGTTTGATAGAAGTCTCCCTGATTTGTTTCCGTGTTTATTAAATTGAAATTTGCCTCTGTTGACAAAGTTGGTACCTATTTGGGGGATCATTTTGTCATAATTTTTCTTATTTTGGTGGTAGATGCTCTTATGACTAGGAGATGAATCAGCTTTTAGTTTTATGGAGTGCTGTCAGATATACCTAGTCCCTTTTGTATTGTTTAGTGTAGAAAATAATGTCCCCTTAGCACCGCCTTGTGGGTTGTGCCTTTCAATGTCAATTCAAATGGGTGCATGACCCAATAGGTTCTATTTTGGTGTATTAGTTAGAAAAGTTTTGGAGATCAAAAAAATAGTCAATATGGGGAAATGTGTTATGGGCTGCTGCTAAGCACGTATTGTCAGAAGTTGTAGGGTTTCTCAAACTCCAAATATCCACCGTCTGGAATTGTGTTTATATGATGAGTAATCCCCAATTTATATTTCATATGTCTGTTTGGTGTCCCAGATTTATCTAGGTGGTGTGAAGCCACCATGTTGAAATCACCAGCTTAAATTATATTGGAATGTATGTATGGGCACAATTTATTTAGAATGTCAAGAACGAATGGTTTACTATTAACTCTTGGGACTTATATATCAGAGGGTGTATCTTGTGCCCTTATTAGTAATATCCAATATTAGAAAATGTCCATAAATATCTACAATTACACTAAATTCATAACGTTCATCTACCTGTAGGCCTTTTTTAATTAGGATTGCTACCCTCCTCGATTTTGAATTATAAGATTCGTAGGCCAGCATTGTCTGTCGTACCAAATTTCTTTCTTAATGCTCAGGGTCGATCAAATGGTGCTCTTGAAGGAATGTCACATAAACTTTCACCTAGTTTATATATGTGAGAATTTTCCTGCGCTTCATTGAGAGTTAACACTGCCTACATTCCATGGGATCAGTCATGATAGAAAAGTGTATATGACATATTACAGAGTTATAGTATGTAATGCCAATGTAGCAGTATCAGTCCATACATCAGTTTCCCCCCAGGTACTCCATTGACATACAATAGACTCATAAGCTCCATGGTTAGTCTGAAAAAAAAACCAGTGTAGATAAAGTCAAAACAATGAAAGCATCACAATCAAAAATTGAAAAGTATGGTAAACTCATAAAATTGAAGATACATAATGTAAATATGAGTTTAATGGTAAATAAATTAAACATCTGGATGGTCATAAGCCAGGCGAGGAATATAAACAGCTAAACAGTCTGCAGTATTAAATAACAATAGTAACATATATAAGTAATAGAAGTTCAAAGAGTCCAGCAGGATAAGAAGGAAAACAGCGAAAGAAACCTAACATACTGAAGGCGGTATATTTGAGAGATATTACAGTATTGTGGTTATTCCAAGTCTATCAGGAGTATGATAATACAAAAGGGTTTGTTGTCTACTGTGACCAAGACGGCAGAAGTTCCCGCCACTGAAATGTCAGTAATGGCAGATTGAATTGACAGTAATAAAAATTAACTCACTGTGACAACAGTGTTTGGTAATGCAAGTGTCCCATGGTGGCCAAAAGCCTTGACGGAGTCCGGGTGTAAAAGAATAATCTGCTTCACTCAGCTGGGAAATCCATAATGGCCACCGAAGCCGTGACTGGAGATAGAGAGACTGGGATCGAATGTGGTATCAAGGGAACTGGCCCGCAACTTATCCCCCACCTTTAGGTACTCAATTGTCTGAACACCAGCAACATGCATGCGGGTCTGGCACTGGTGGTGTTCGTGGTGGGGAGCTCAGCTCAGACGCGTTCGCACAGCTGGACACACCCACCGGAGTCTCCTAATTTTATATTTAACAAATATCTTGTGTTCCCTAATAGTGACAGTTAAAAATATGTATGTTTTGCTTTTCAACTTTAATCTGGATGCTGTAATCCCAAGCCCCTGCCACAAATTTCTCTCACCTGGAGACTGAGCTTCAATTGGAAAATAATATAATTGACTGATAGCGTTCACTTTCCTTTCATGCACTAAATTCTGATTGAATGCTGGAGTTCAGTGCAAGAGAAAAATTGAGTTTACCAATAACACCACTGGCTGATGTAACATCAGTTTCCCATAAGGAACCTCTCTTCCCTTCCTTAACTTGGTAATCTAGTGTGGTTACTGTGTTTTTTGAAGCAGACTTACTCCAGGTCTGCCATGGCCATTACCATTGCTGCTGTGGTAGTTCCACACCTGGAGCTTCATGTCCTAAGCGCTAAGCCTAATGTTTAACTTCCTGTTTAAGGAACAAGCCTACAAAAACCGTCTGCAGTGCTCCAACAATAAATTCAGTCAAAAACCACAGAAATTAGTTCACAAATGCACTTGGTTTTCTGTGTAATAGATTGTGTGTGCTACAAAACACATAAGGGCAGAGCTACAATTTCAGGCCCATGCAGAAATAGGTGCTTTACATTATAAAAAAAACCCAGCTTTTTTTATAAATGGCAGATGGGCTGAATATGCTGCCGGTTGAGTGGGGAGGGAGGAACAATAGCTGAAATAATATGGGAAGAGATGGAATGGTATGGTTATATTATAGTAGTGGAGGGAATGACATGAAATTGAAGCAGATGGAATGTTAAGAGATTCAGATGGAATATCATGAAGATTGAATGGTTTGGGAGATGTGATATAATGTGGGGGAGAGGGAATTACATGAGATGAAATCATGATTGATTGTTTGGCATTTTATGAGTAAGGAATGGGAAATGGAATAATATGTGGAGATGAAAGAATGTGATTTGAGGATGGAGGGAGCAAGGGACAGTGGAAGTGAGAAGGATAAAGAGAGTAACAGGGAGAGGAGGAATGTTAGTGGAGCAAGGAGAGTGTGAATGAGCCCAGTGCTGTTTATAATAATGGTAATCATCTAATCGGCACTTTAAATGCCGTCACACATTACAACTACAAAAAATATTGATTACCGTAACAGCCACAAGCTCAAAATATATACTTAAAATATAAGAAACAGCCATATGCACGGACCCACCACCTGTATAATGTAATCCAGGCGGTGGGTCCGCCCCATTGCCGCTTTAAAAGCGCCGTTTTGAGTCTGTCCATTACAAGTCAAGTGAATAGTTACTGTACACATTTGTGACAGGCGCATTTCACATGTGGAGGTAATTAAACCTGCCGGAAATGGTTGCTGTCTCTTATATGGTAAGTAGATATTTTGAGCTTGTCGATGTTATGGTAATCGTTTTTTTTTTTTTGTTGTAAACTGTGTTGGCATTTAAAGTGCTAATAAATCCTACCACACCCATGCTATCTATTTGCACAGAAGTATGTATTTTATATGCAGAGCATACTTTATTTGCAAGGCAATTTCTGTGTTTATATCCAGAATAAAAGTGTCTCACCTTCTGCCCTAGATGATGCTAAGCTTTTAGCACATTTTAACGCCCATTGAAATTAATGTGACGTATGGTTTGCACCCTTTAGTGCAGCATTCTTTAGTGAGAAGTCCCATTGTTTGGTGGCAGGGAAATATGTGGCTGGGGAGGTTATTTGTATAATTGCATTATGCGTTTGCAGGGAAATATTTGTTTTTATATGCACAGCCTAGTTTATTTGCAGCATAACAACTGTGTGTTTTATATGCAGAGCCCAGTTTAAGAATAGAGATTTAAATCACAGCTGAGTGCAGGAAAAGACCAGTGAGTACAAGAAGGTTCCTCACAACTGTCCCAATTTAGGTAGGATCATCCCGATTTTGGGAGACTGTAGTTGCTGTTCTGCTCAGCCAAGAGTTTGTCCCAGTTTACGGAACAGTTGTGATTAATTCTCTTCAATTAAATTACAGGCTGCACTCACCAGTTTGTGGTTCGCGCATTATATAAAGGAATAGGGTAGAGAGATGTAAGTAGTTGATTAGAAGGCAGGATTTTTTAGATATTCCACAATGTTGACCACACACCCTGAATAATAGCCACACCTCTACTGTTGACACTGAATGCTAGCCAATCACATTTTTCAGCTCCAGATCCCCGTGGCCCTTAAATTCGCAGTGAATATGCCCATGTATAACTATTCCATCTATTTTTTCATTTTGCATAATATGTTTTAGTATATAAATTGATACATTGCTTAATTGCACTAATTACATCAGGGTTAGCTGATAAGCAGGCAAAAATTAACATGTTATTGTATTTTCATTTCTTTGTATTTGTGGTGAAGCTTTATCAATTTCTATGTGGATTTTTTAACCTTATCGGTAAACAGGGCCTATTGCCATGCTTTCAAAAACATAATTATCTCTATCGTATAGAAGGATTACACACAGTGGGTCTTTTGTCTGCACTGGAAATGACTTCAGCAAAATCTAGATAATTGTTTTTTGTCAAACAATTGGAAAAAAAATGTGGGCCATGTCATTAAATACTATTACGTCCTAAGCTTTATATTCCAAATTACATAATTGCTCTTTCTACAGGATATGACCTCGCTGAGCAGTTTTCTCTAAGAAAGACATCCTGTGGAGGCGAAAAGACATGTTTTAAACTAGGAAGCACTCCTCTGATCAAAGACACACAGTAAGTAATGACTATTTCTTTATATTAGGTTGAGGAAATTGAAATGAAGTGTTCTTATTTGCTCTGAATTTTGAAATGTTAGAATGACCTGAACATGCATTTCTATTAAAAATAATTCTGTATATATTTATAGTACTGTATATAGTCTCTACCCCACATACAGGGCTTTATTTAGAGTTAGGAGCATTAAAGCTGAAGGGTACAAATTTACTCTGGGATAAATCATGCTGCGAAGCAAGGGTGCTGCTTTTCCATAGAGGCACAATAAAATGAATAAAGTATAATAGCAAATTGTTTATTCAGTAATAGGTTGACCTTATATGTAGATTACTGACTATTCTCTATTGTACAATTACATATATATATATATATATATATATATATATATATATATATATATATCCCCCGGTGTTGTAGATATGCACAGTTACACGTGATACAAAAAGATTTTCAAATCAATAGGATCATAACATAATGTACACTAGGATCTCCTTTGCAAAGCTCAAAACTGCTGGGTCACGTTGTAAAATCCTTATTGGTGGTGTCATGCACTTTGATTTGACCTGGCGAGCTTAGATTTTCATCAAAGTGTATGAGTTTGAAGACATGGGGGTATATTTACCAATGAGTAGGATTGAAAAAGTGGAGATCAGATTCTAGTTATCATTTAGTTAGTGCATTCTACAAAATGACAGCTAGAATCTGATTGGTTGTTATAGGCAACATCTCCACTTTTTCAAACCCGCAGTTTAGTAAATATATCCCATTGTGTAGTTTGTGGAGAATCTAAATATGTACCGTCGATGGGAGAATTTAGGTTGAAGCAAGGGTGTCTCTTGCTATGTGCAGATTGGGTGCACAGGTGCACTTGCTTTTTGTGAACACATACAAAAATATGTTTTTGTGGTTATTAAAGCAAGATAAATGGGTGGATAGTTATATCTATAGTGGGAGTTCTTGCTTTGCAGAATTGTATACAGTACAGGTTAAACCCTAAACCTAAACTTACAGTAGGGCACTTTTTTCACTTACATTTCAGTGTAGATGCACATTCTTTATCCTAGGTATATTAAAGTTTAAGCACTCAGAAATGTTTATCCGGTTACACCTTCACTTTCTAGAATAATTTAAGCCATAGATTAGGCCAAACACTATTGTAGGTGGAAAACTGAAAAGTTAAAATTAATGAACGATGTAGTACTAAAGTGGTATGAGGTTGGACTTTGATGTGATGCTTGCACAGTGCACAGCTTCAGATTTCTTCACTTGTTTGCAAACCTAGACACAGTTTTAGTCTGTGGAGGCATCTCCATAGAGTGGAAAGTAGGAGTGCACCTTGAAGTGTGCTGTGATAACCATGTACCCACAGCTAGTGTTGGACTGGGGCATAAAGGGCCCACCGGGAAAACGAAAAGGTAAGGACCTACAAAATAGTGCATGCTCCGCTAAAGGAGCTTGGCAAGTCACCAGAGAGGTGTGGACAGTCACTAGAAGGGAGTGCAGGGGGGACTGTTCCTGTCACTGGTCACCTTTGCTGTGTCATTTTCTTTTCCTTCTGGTAGTGTCTGAATCTCCTGCTCTCTATTACCTGTTCTTGGGGGTTTTACTCCCTGCTGCTCGTGTCCTAAGCTCAGTAGCTGCATGGATCCTAGAATATTGGATCCCTGTTTGGAAAAAGGATAGCTACAGGAAGTATGTCTAGTAATGAGTAATCTCTATAGGCCTCACTCCCTCAAAACCAGACTGATGTTATCACCCACTTTAAATAAATAGACCTCTTTCCACCAGCATGCCGTGACATTAAATGAATAGTATTCACATTCAATAAATAAACCTAAATCCCCTCCCCCCAAAGAAGCCCTGGCATGATATAACTAGTATTCACATTACATGAGTACAATTTAATTATGCCATTGTAAGCATAATTAAATTGGCATAACAATGGCATAATTAAACCAATAAAGGATATTACCTGGTGTAGGCATCATCTTCTAGGTTTTTCACACTACCACTGCCCCACCATGGTTCCTCTGCAATGAAGTGTGATGACACAACAGTGAATACTTTCATTATAAGTAATGGGGCACTGCTTTTTATCATGAAGATAACTGGCAATGGAATTTTACCACTGTCATGTGCCATGGTTGTTAGCATTGATGTTTCACAGCGCTGGAGTCATGGGTTAGATTCCAACTAGGGCCCTATCTGTGTGGAGCTGTATGTTTCTTCCCCACAGTCCAAAATCATATTGACTACTTGACACTAGGTTAAAGATTGGTACTGTCATGCAGTAAAGCGCACTCAGTACCCTGGCAGGCCAATCTAGCCCAATATCATCCGTCAGTAACAGCATGTAAGATTTGTACATCCCCCCACTAAAAGTGTGTAGTATAAGTACATTCCCCAACCCAAATAATAGTGTGTAGTGTATTATTAGTACTCCGCCACCCTAATAGTGTAGTGTTAGTGCTGTCCCACCCTAATAATAGTGTGCAGTGTAGTGTTAGTACTCCCCAACCCTAATAATAGTGTGTAGTATAGTGTTAGTACACCCCCCCTAAAAAAAAAAGTATAGTGTGTAGCATTAGTACTCCCCCCTCCTAATAATAGTGTAGTGTAGTGTTAATATCTCTCCACCCTGGATGGTTTCTATGACAAAGACACCTAACCTGGCATCAGGCTCCAGGATCCATGTCTCTTCAGCCCCTCCGGTCAGTAGCTTCGCCTCCCAGCATCAGCATTTCAACGCGTTGTGAATTCATTGACATCCGCAATGCTTAAAGGTGCAAAGCTGGGTATCTCAACTCTGCATTATTTGTGGGTAAATTAAATTGTTTGGGCTTTAGCGAAGCCATCAGGCATCGGGCCCACCGAGGATTTCCATGATGCTGCCCACAGCAGTACAAGACCAAAGCCATTTACGTTACATGTCCAGTGTTTGTCAATATGTTTCTGTGAATTAAATAAGATGCATTCACAACAGAGCAGATATGTGTTCAGCTAAATTTTTTAACACATTTCGGAGTAATGATGCTGCGTTAAATGAAAAAGCAAAACTGGGTAAAAATGCTACTACTATAGTATGAGGTCAATGATCAAGATCCTAATGCAGCTTTTCTAATTATGAATGCAAACAAATGCTAGGAATGGTGGTAGGAAAGACCTTTTTCTGTGATGGCTCTATGGACCGTTTTTAACTGTCTTCTGGCTTTTTACGTTCAAATGGTGGACAGTTGATATGCACATATTCCATACTGTATTCTGTGTGTCTATGTATGCACTATAGTAGCCCCATAAGGTTAATTTGGCCACAGCATTTGTAATTTCTTTATCCAATTGACTTCATCTTTTAGCCTCACGATCCTATGTCTTTCACCCTTGAGGCTAAATATGAGATACCCTTGAGGTTAGGTAACTTTGCTTGGCTTGGAACATAGCCAAATTTATTCAATGTTTTAGGTCAGGTACTCTTATGCAAACAGGCAGTACTGATGACTAGTACTGTGGGATGCAGTCTCATATTCTTTCAGTCGATCCATCATGACAGCGTTTCAATGTGCCCACTATAGACTGGAATCTGTATCCTGCTTATGTGGACACAGAAAGTTCATAGCAAACTAATTTAATATATGATGACTGCTCTGACTGCTTTTATTAATTATGACCGTTATAATGATGCCACGACAAGTGGAAATCATTAATTTGTGGGTAATTTTTAAATGTGTCACAGTAGTGGTTGCCACGTCTGGTCCTGCCATTTCGTCCTGAGAGTATGGGTGAGGAACAATGCCAAAGTCTATGAACAAGCAAACAAACAAGACTCTTTGAAGCACTGATGAAGAAACACAAATCTAAACTTTGCTTGAGTAAAGCTTGGTAGGAGTGAGGGCTTTAAAAAGGCTACATCCTGGTGAGGTCTCTGTGTCCGGATTGTATTGACCTTTAGCAGAATTTCTGAATGCGCAGTAAATATTACATTACTATATTATAGTTTCAAGAATAATATTCATGTTTCTCTTATTTATATTTGGCTCATTGTTTTCAGGTGCTTAGTCTTAGTAATAGTAGTCTTTGCAATAGTTCATGTCTTACTGTTTTTTTGATATTTTTATGTTTGTTATTTTCTATACTAATGCCATACACTCAATGTAGAGCCAACATTTTCCACGTATTTTATCTACCCTCACTAAAGAACATGCTGAGTTCCATTTACACAAATTTTGATAATATTCCTGGAAACCTATATAAAAAAATGTGCATATTGGGTTTTTTTTATTTAGGAAACTGTGGTGTTCTTCTTCTACGGCATATTATCTCCTAATTGTGTGTTATTCTATGGATCGTATTCATAGCCCTCAGTTACTTTAGACTGATGTATGAAACAGTCAGATACAAAAACATTAAAGAATTATGTAATATAGTGTAGAATAAAGACTTCACATCCCCAACACAATAGCTAAGTTCTCTTTACTTATAAAGATGTGCACCATTTGATTCCTGTATATTAAATAGAAAAAATATAAGTACAAAGTCCTATCCTGTTTCTGTGGGCAATATACATAAGAAGGTATCCTATTAATCCCAGAAACAGCATTAAGGCACTTTATGACCAATGTTTATAAAGTATGACAAATGTTCATGAGGCGCTTTTTCCTAATATATTGATAGGTTGCATTCTCAGGAATTTTGATTCAATCCACATAATGACTTCCTCTACCTGAGTTTAAACAGTAGATGCTCTTTAACTATTTTAACACCATGGGTCTGAGTCATTAAGGAGAGCAAAGCATAAAAAAGGAGTAACTTTGCACCTGGGCAAAACCATGTTGCATTGGAGGGGGATGTACATTTAAAATGTGGAGACAGATTTATAGTTGGGGTAGGACTTGTTCTAGAACAACTTTTACATTTTAGTGTAAAAATAAAACTATCAAGTATTTATGTGCTACATGAAAAACAGCCAGTATTTAACTTATGTGCAAAATAATAAATTAATTTGCACCCCTTGCATTCTAACATGGTTTGTCCTGGAGAACATGAACTCCTTTATTTGCTTTACTTTCCTTATTGGTCCTCAGGACCTATAAGTGTAAATATTATGTCCCTTACTTAGTTAATCTGCATAAAAATAATTTCTGTGCAGTAAAAACAAACAAACAATGGTCATGTATTTATATAAAAATGTCCTACTTTTCCTACTATTTTAACTATAAGTTTAAATAGAGTTATGAAGTATGGGATTAAAATACAATACACTAATGCTTTAGTTGTTAAAGCAAATCTTTATTTCTGATATTTTACTATGATTGCATACAGATATAAATGAACCATTGTTTTGTGCTGGACAATTTATTTTGCACATCAAGCAGGCCAAACAGATCATTATATCAGGAAACTGACACTGTACCCCTATATATGTGATCCCAAACACTTTCTCAATTGGATAATTATTGGGTATACCAATCAGTTCATTTTGTGCATTCCCAAAAATCCAGTCTTTAAATTATCACTGTTGGCTACGTGCATGGTCGCAGCACTAACAAACTCAGATGTTATCCAGCTGCTGAGCCCTGGATGGCTAGATCTGTCCAATTTAGCCACACATAAACCTGTTGATTGGCACATGGGCTGACCTGCAGGATCTGCCCAGCATTATGTGTCAAAATCTGCAATCTGTACAAATGTATTGTCATCAGGGCTCTGGCAAGGGAGTATGAAGTTTGGGGCGAGAACTAATATTTCCCCTTCCCCACCAAGGTTTTAGGGAAAAATATATATTTCTTTTTTTCATAATATACTTTGTTTCATTTTTATTGGGAAGTCAGAACATTACTTCACCCCCAGATAACACTAATACATCCCCCAGGAAAACATTAATACACTTCCCCAGAAAACATTAATTACTACCACTTCCCAAAAATAACATCAATACACCTCTCTTATCTGCAAGGCAGTGCATTGGTGGTTGACGGTGCATTTTTTCTGTGTCTGTACCCATTTCTCCTTCATAAATAGATTTATTTTCTTATGGTCCACAGCAGGACTTTTCTCCAGGGGGCGTTCAGCTATTCCACAATCACATTCTGGGGTTCTGAGAATAGTTGCCTCTGCCACTGCTGCTAGTCTATTGCCACTTCAGCTACTGTTCAGCCTGTCCCAACACAGCACTGCCACTGAGAAAGAGTGTACTCTGGTAGGACAGAAAAGGGTGGGGATAATTTGTAGAGAGCGTGACATAGTGAGACCTCTCCGCCTCCTTCCACGCATGCGCAAGGAGACGACGGGAGTTGCATATACACTAGCATATACACTAGCGTGTGCTCGGAGAAGAGTATATGATGATATCTGTGCCTGACATAAATGTCCTGCTGCTTGGGCACAGAACTTACAAAATCTCTTTGCTGCAAAGTGTCCCACAGCTGGTACTGCCAACCTCTTCAGGGCCCTTCTCCCAGCTTGCTCCCACCTTCCTACTGTCCTGATTGTCTAAGTTGCTTTACATATAAGACATTAATTAAATCAAAGTCCTGAGTCAGCATGTGACTAGAAATACTGTAGTAGTGCAGTAGTGGGTGGTGCTGAAATGTTCAGTAGAATTCCGGTACTTATCCAAATGGGATAGAACCTGCAAGTCAGTAGGAGAAACAGAGGGTTTAGTGTAAGTGTCCACAGAGGATGTATTCTGGGCAGGACATAGTATTACAGGATTTGTGACTTGAAAAAGTCTTGAAAATACATTAACATTTGTATTTGCCTGTGTGTGTGAGATGCTGGTGTCTTTGCCTGTTGGAATAGGCTGATGGTTCTCCCCTTATTTCACTATTGTTAGATCATGTGTTTCTCAGATAGAGCAGAGTTTACTAACAACAACGCAATCCTTCTCATGGGTCTATGAGGAATATGCACCAAACTGTACTAACTGGCGATGCCAACAGGGTATAAGTGCATGCAGTGCACCACAGTGAGGCAGCATTGATAGTTACAAGCTTTTTGCACTTCACTTAATGAGATTCCCAAACTGCTTTATATTGTTATTTGGAAACCTAAACATAAATGAAACAGAAAATTGACTTAAACTAAACTGACCATTACATTATTAGAATAAAATATACAATGTTTCTTTGTTCTTCTTTAATTTGGATATTTTATAAACTCCAAACTTTTAGTATGGTCCAGTGAAAATCTTCTGACAGTTTGTACTTATAATATTTTTTCTTTAGTGGAAAAAAAACCCCAGCTCAATATTTCAGGGAAGGCTTCTCTCTACCGGGAGTAATAATAGCATTAGTTTGTAGACAGATATAGATATATCTATTCTGCTACAAAGCACACATGTAATGTAATGAGCAAATAAAGGTGCTGACAAGTTAAATATCCGCACTCCACAGTGTATTTGTCTAAGATGTATAATGAAATATAATGAAATATTTCTTTTGTATCAACATATTTAATCTATGTGATGTAGCGGCAGCTGTTTTTCAAGTCCTTATTTGAACTACATGCAAAAGGAAATATAACTGCAGATATAAAATTCAAAAAGATGTGCTTAATATTAGGGTTTGGTTTCCTTGAAGGTCATTTACTATGCACAGCCAGTTCTGAACTAGCCGTCAGATTTTTATTTACCAGTTTTATCAAGTGACAAAGCCATTTAATAGATTGCTACGAGCTATGGTAATTACACAGCATAAGAGGTACAAGGAGAATAGAACAAATATTGCAAAGAAAGAAAACACGATCAGTGAAGTCAATAAAAACTTAATGGAACCAATGTATTTCCATCTGCAACTTCTGCTATGAGATCAATATCCACCTTCATAAAGTTTTTGTGTTTGATATTTGGAATCCATTAGTTTTGCAAAGTAAACATTATTACCAAGTGCTGTAGATCTATCTATTTTGTTTAAAAAAAAAAAAGCCTACATCATTATTTAATGATTTTATTTATTATTGTTCACTATGTCCTTTATATTTGTCGATAGTGTATTTGACAATGCCATAGTAACAAAAAGAGCTGATGATTTTCTGAAACATTACTTTAGCTTTATACACAGAAATTTGTATTATTATTATTATTATTATTATTTTCCACTATTTCTAAAGTAACATCATTTTTAACAATGCTCTGTACAACATTACTAATAATATTTTAATGGCAATCTTGTTCTCTGTATAAGGCAATATTTTGATCTTCAGGTGTAGCCCGAAGAGAACTGAGCTACCAGGTGTTTGACAGACAAGTAATGACTAGCACAATTGACCATTAACCACTATTTATATCTCAAGAGACATTTGTAGTCATCTGTGTATAGTTCTGCTTCCCCTTGGCTTAGAATGCATCTGACCATTCTTTTTTTAATTATACAAACAGGTCTGATATAAGATAAAGCTTTTGTTTCCTAGACACATACACATGTTTATGCATACAATCTAAATGGAGCAAGTATATTTCCTTTCATTTATCTAATTTACAGACCAGCTATTGATAGACTGTGAGTAGTAGGATATAGGTAGTCTACACCGTGGACAGGAAATGCAGGCTATCCAATTAAGCTGACTTGGAAAAGTGTGATGTTTTGGCTCCATCTCTTGTTACAGCCACTCACTCATTCAGTAAACGTTCAGTTGATAGTAAGTCAGATTAAAACACATTTAGTGTGCTGCTGTTCTATCCGTATACCAATTTATTAGATAAGGCATACAAAACAAGTAATGCTCATTTAAAACTAGGAAAAATATACTCTGCATTCCAAATATTTTTTCATTATAAGAGGTGCTTTTTTTTTCTGTTTTATGATTTTTCTGTTTATGTTCATTCAGTTATGTCACAGTGGTTTCCATTAATCTATACAAAAGAGTAGTATATTTTTATCAACAATTTTATGTTTTAGAGCTTCATTTTATCATATTCCCTTCGGCAACGTTTCTCACTAGAGTTTTATTAAACCAAACACATTTTATCTTGGTTTTATCACTGCTGTATTATCTGGTTTGGTTTAGCATATCTTGTTATTTTACAAATCTGATTCCTAGTAGCACTTCTGTATCTCTGACATGAATGTTATCTGCTCTGAGCAAGAAATGCTACTGCACTGTCCTTGTTTTCCACCAATTAGACATATGAGAAATAGTGGGGAAAAGTTCCTAACCAGGTCCCCATGTACCTCCTGGTTTATATTTACTACATGGAACATGGCCAGAATTGATTTGAACTATGTTCATGTACTTTGTTTCTTGGTTGGTGTTTATTGATTTGGACCAAAGTGGGTCATGTACAGTGGCTCCAGATTGGAAGATAAGGAGCGGGTTTTTTTTTTTGTAAAGCACATTTTGGCTCTTGGTCACAAAAAGTGTCCGGAGTCTGACTTTTTATTACAAATTGTATTAATCAAATATTATTTTTAAAGGTGGATTGTGTATTTGGTTAAGTTTAGCATTTTATTTGCAACCTTGTATGCATTGAATATATCCATTACACTTCTGTGTAATAAACATAAGTCTTTTGGACTCCTTGTCCATAAGACTAAAAATGTTGAATTACTTTCCAGACTGCCCTAATTTCTAAGATATTTACATGCAGTCTCCTTTCTCTCTGTGACCACATACATTGTGCCGTTTTTGCCAGGATTTGAGCTACCCGGTCTGTGGCACTGAAATCTGTCATGAGTATTGTCCATTCTGATTCTAGAAAATAAACTCCTAATTGGAATCTCTTGTTGAGATTGTAGCTGGCAAGCCAAGGATGGGACTTTGAGGCATCTTTCTTTCGGACAATTTTTTTTTCCTCACAATACCTATCTGGTCTCCCAGGAGTTTTATTTGCTGTGCTGGTGTGAGTGAACTCTTTGCTTTGTTTACGATGCAGCTATGTGTCTGCAGAAAGCACATTATTTGAGCTATCCTGATTAATGCTTCTAATTCTACTAGAGCTGATGGGGTTCTGGGTTTGACAAAGAAATTCTGGGAACAGAATAAAATTCTATTTTATATCATGTCCTGACAATGTCCAGAATCCTCTGATCCTGAATAGGATGTGCCCAGTGTCACGGAGGAGGTAGCAACACCTGCAAGTATTGGCACAACTACACAAGGAGGCGCAGGGTCTAACACGCCGCCGGTATTCACCAGGGACCCCCGCAAGGAAGTTTGGACTTCGCGGCGAACGACGTGCAGGTCGCGGCCCTCCCAGGTAGCTACTTGCGAGATGGTAGGCTATTCGTGGTCGTACAGGCAGAGTCAGGATCCAGGCGGGCAGATAAGGTACCGAATCAGAAGGCAAAAGAGGAGTCAGCAGGCCGAGGTCAAACCGGAGAATTCGGTGCAGGACAGAAGGGAGATCCAAGAGCGAGGTCAGAGGAAGCCGGGTCGGTAACAGGAGTCAAAGAGTAATGGAGGTATATATGGATATATATATATATATATATACAATACAGGAACGCTGGAGGCTAGATAACTAGTTGCTCTGGCACCCTAATGGTGTCAGAGCCAGATATATATAGGAAGTGGCTGCTCCTCATTGGTGGGCAGTGATTCGGCGGTCAGTGGTGCTGACCACCGACAGGAAGCTCCAGAGCGCGTCCTGTTGCTACGGCGACGGGCGTGCATGCGCACCACGTCGCCGGAAGAAGCGTCCCCGTTGCCTAGCAACGGGGCGCCCGGCCGGAAGTAGACGCT
This sequence comes from Mixophyes fleayi, assembly GCF_038048845.1. Lineage (NCBI taxonomy): Eukaryota > Metazoa > Chordata > Amphibia > Anura > Limnodynastidae > Mixophyes > Mixophyes fleayi. The sequence goes on from NC_134404.1 coordinate 152,651,735, forward strand.
CGTCCCTGCGTGATAAGGAGGCGCAGGGACGGCGTCTGATACCCAGATTCCTAAGTAATCTGTGATCCTGCCACCCACCAACATCAATGAGGGCAAGCCAAGCCATCTTTAAGTCTGAATGCCCGAAAGGGCTGCTTAGATTTACTAGCACCACTTTGCTTAGTGTACTGTCTTCCAGCTTTATTGCTCCTTACACTCTTAAAATGTTAACATGATGAAGAGGAAGGGAAAAATTTAACCCTTTGAAGTTACAGCAAACTGTTGGATTTTCTCCCAGAGCTTTTCTGAATCTTGGTTTCTAGTATCTCACAAAAGAGCAAGGAAACTTCAATGGGAAGAGTAGCTAGACTATTCTATTCTATAATATTCTAAATACTCTGGATACTGAAGCATGGTCAAACCAGCCTTTAATGTAGTTCCAGAAGAAATATGAAGTTTCTATTCCTATTCCTATTCATATTCTAAGGGAATAGTGACCCTAGTTGACAGACTGGCTATTGCTGCATCCACCTTGGGAACTGAGATCTATTTTAGTACTTCCTAAAGGGATACATACATTCTAGTCTTTTAAGATTAGCCTGGCATTTTTTCAGCCTATTCAAGTCCTTATGAATAAACTGCTTTACTAGCTGGTGCACAGGAAAACTGTAGTTTTCTTACTACAACCCTCAAATAGGTAATTGAGTACTGCAGCAGAAGCTGATGCCTCATTTACTCGCATAGATTTATAAATGTCCTTGGGAATTTCCACATTATCTGGATTAAGTAGTCTACGATGCTCTTTAATTTCTCTGGACTCACCACTAGAAGACCCATCTAGGTCCTTTAAAGAATCAAGTTCAGAATGACATCTGAATCTATTATCCAAGTACATATATGTCTGGGAGCGAACTCTTTTCATCCCTGCGTAGTATGCAAATCTTCTTTAGTCACAAATGATTTCATCTTCCAAGTTTCCAGTGCTCTAAATTGTTCAGAGAACTCTAAATTGTTTCCTAACTGTTGAACAAAATTTCATAATCCACTCATAATACACAGATAAAGGTTTTTTCACTGGCTCCACAGACCCAATTCTGAACTATATTTTCCTAATAATACTGAGTGGGGAGAATATTTATTAAATAGCTGACTAATGATCCATAATCAAAGTATCCCTAACTTAAGGCATACCTAGGGCAAGTGTTTTTCAGCTCTGGAGGTGGATGTCAATTTGTCTGACATGCGTATCTGGGGTGTTTTCTTCCTTTTCCACAAGAATTCCAAAACAGGGCATTCTAGAATATAGGGAACACTTCCGAGGCCCTTCACATTGCCTGGTGTGTCCTCTGGGTTGAAGTCCTTAACCTGAATGTAGCTCGTGTGCATGAACAAGCACCAATGTTGGCCTGCAAAAATTCTTCCAGATCAGCACTACGTCTACTATAGAGAGTAGTAACTAGCTCTTAACCTTGGCTTGCAGCAGTGCATTGCCAGGCCTCTAGACAAAGGTAATCGCCTATTAAGAAAACAAAATACATACTACCTATTTTCTTTATCCTCAGCTAGAGACAGGAAAATACTCCATGGATAAGGAGGAGCTGCACTATATACTAGCTGGAGGCCTGTTTTATTTCTTGTCTCTACCTAAGACTAGAAGGAACTAACCCATTGTTGCCATGGAGGATTGAAGGGGGGAAAAAAGTTTTTCTATGTATACTGCAGTTTTCTATCATCTCTATGCACACACTATGAGCAAACCGAACAAATTATTTCTGGATGAGTGAAAGGATTTTGGTGGCATTTATGAGAATGCAGCCTATAAATTGACTAGGCTCTAGAAGCATCACTGGGATATATATTATATTAACCTGTATATAATAAATTGAGGATATTTGCTTAATGTGGAGGAAATTTAAATTGGAGAAGTTGTGGTAAACTTACTCCATTTTCTAAGAAAAAGAGAATACCATCACTTAGTCCAGTTTACCATCACTTTTTTGTGGCAATCTGGAGGCAAAGGTGTGGAAAATTTTACAGAATATATAGTACGTTGATTACCATGTTACCACTTATTTACCTTTCTGCTTCTTTCAATTTTAGAGAATACCCCCATTGTATGTTATTATTATTATTATTATTATCATTTATTTGTTAAGTGCCACAATGTTTCCGCAGCGCCGCACATAGTACAAACAGTAGACTATACAGGGTGTAACAGTACAGAACAATAAACAAAAGTACCAATACTTCAGAAACTCCAGTCAGGCAGATGCAATAGACACGGAGCAGAAGAACGGGTAAGGAGACAGGAGGGAAGAGGGCCCTGCTCAAGCGAGCTTACATCCTAAGGGAGGGTTAAACAGACCAGGTACAAGAGGAGCCAGTCGAGGGAATGGGAGAGAGGGGAGAATGAGTGGAGGAGATGGGGGTTAAGTAGATGGTTGGTAGGCTTTGAGAAAGAGGTGAGTTTTGAGTGCACGTTTGAAGGAGCATAGAGTAGGAGAGAGGCGGATGGAGTGAGGGAGGTCATTCCAGTGAAGGTGGGCTGCACGGGTAAAGTCCTGGATTCTGGAATGGGAAGAGGTGATCAGAGTGGAGGAGAGGCGGCGGTCATTGGCCGAGCGCAGGGACCCGGTGGGAGTGTGAATGGAGAGGAGGTTAGAGATATGAGGGGCAGTAGAGTGGGAGAGAGCCTTGTAAGTGGTGGTGAGGAGTTTGAAAAGAATTCTGTAGGGGAAGGGGTGCCAGTGTAGGGCAAGGCAGAGAGGGGAGGCAGAGGAGGAGCGGCGTGAGAGGAAGATGAGTCTTGCGGCCCTATTGAGTATAGAGCGGAGGGGGGAGAGACAGGAGTGGGGGAGGCCGGTGAGGAGGAGGTTGCAGTAATCCAGGCGGGAGATGATGAGTGCGTGTATGATGGTTTTGGTGGCCTCCTGAGAGAGAAAGGGACGGATGCGGACTATGTTGCGTAGTTGGAAGCGACAAGCTTTGGCAAGAGAATGAATGTGGGGGGCAAAAGAGAGAGAGGAGTCAAGGGTGACACCCAAGCAGCGGAGTTGGGTGACAGAGGAGATGGTGGTGTTGTTAACGACAATGGAGAGGTCATGGTGGGATGGGAGGCTGGGAGGAGGAAAGACAATGAGTTCAGTTTTGGAAATGTTGATTTTGAGAAAGCGCTCCGACATCCAGGAGGAGATGGCGGAGAGGCAGTCAGATACCTGAGCGAGGAGGGTGGAGGAAAGATCAGGTGAAGAGATGTAAAGTTGAATGTCATCAGCATAAAGATGATACTGAAGGCCAAAGGAGGAGATGAGAGCACCAAGGGAGGAAGTATAGAGCGAAAAGAGTAGAGGGCCGAGAACGGAGCCCTGTGGGACTCCTACAGTGAGAGGGTAGGGGAGGAGGAAGAATGTTAACATAGATCCAGAAAACAATTAGATTAGCTAGCAGTACAACATATATTTTTATTGAAAGGCACATTACACATGAAAATTATATTTAGTGGGCAGCTCAGTAATATACAAAATCACACATAACATTTATAATTAAATGCTACATAAGTTAAGGTATTAACAAACTTTACCTCTTCCATTTCATGATAAAATGATGAAGACCCAGCACATTATATTGCCCCAGGATTAGAACTCTGTTAGACCCAGTTGTCTTTGTCATCCCTGTCGACAAGATTTAACCACCCACGAATGGCAATATCATGATTGGGACTTGAAACTCTAGACATTCTGTTGCATTGTGATATAGTCAACACAGCTATCATGTCACACATATCCTAAGGTTAAGGCTCACAAGCAAATCAACAAACACGGGGACAAATCAAATACCAAAACAAGGTAATCCCAAAATGAAGACATTGGTTGCAAATTACACTTTGCAGTAAAGACAGAAACAGGGTCAGAACTGGAACTAGTCAGGGCAAACTAATCGAGAGGCGTAAGCAGTCAGAAAGACTCTAATTGAAAACTAGGATATAGAGCAAAAGAGGGGTATAACCGCACTAGGTTATAGATCAGGCATCCTATTATATGTTACAGTTTATTCAGTATTCCAATGCTAAGGTTGGGTGGTGCACCCTGTAACCCTAAGTATATTGGTAGCGAAAGGGAGGACAGGAAAGTGGTTACACAGCGGGGCACTTTCCTGTCCTCCTGTCCCTTTCGCTTCTAATTGAAAACTAACCTACACTACAAGAACTGGTAAAGCCAAACTGACATATACTTGAGCACTATTGACTCAATGAAGAAATGCCTGGGCACGCTTGCATTTTAAAAGGCTGTCTTTGTGATTTCACTATCTGATATCACCAGGAACGTATTACAGCAGGGCAGTGAGCAATTGTACAACAAGGCCTATTGACACACAAGGTAAGGTTAGCAAAGTGAGTCCCCCCTCCCCTACATCACTAGCAAGCCCCATTCACCATTATTATTATATTATTACACACACTAAATCGAGCAGTGACCCTTATACAAGATGTGACCTCCACAAATGATACAGTACAAATTCTATGCTGGTTAGTGTGCAGTACAGAGCCAATTGTATGGTTAGCAATGTGCCATACATATCTCATGCCATAGTAGCCAGAGTACAATAGAGCCAATTTACTGGTATTCTGTGTACAATAGACCCAATTCTCAGACGACCCAGTCTATAATAGAGCCAATACAGCACTGGTGGCATGTGTAATAAAGAGCTTCCTCACATGTGACAGACCTCCACTCTGCAATACCAAGGGATTCCGCACAGGAGTAATTAAACAGAACTTGTATAGGAACCTATGTCACATACTATATTATGAAGTCTTCATTGAATAACCTGGCTTTCCATAAAAGGGAAATTTATATGAGGTTGCCATCTTGGATAGCCAAATCAGAAGGAGAAAGAGAAAAAAACAGATTAAAACTGGCAAGTGCATTACTTTCAAAACACATCAATTTCAAATGAACAGTGTCTTGCTTTCCCTGTGTTTCCAAAGTGGAGATCACAATAAGCAAATCAATTTAGAATTTAGCAACACACAAAATCTCCTGCCTACGTATAGTATGAACAGGGAGTGAAGCAGGCAGGCTTAGATTATTGTTTTGTGCAGTTTAATGACACAGCAGGTATAACACTTACTCTTCAAATAAGCTAAAACAGCATCTCAGGGAAAAATTACTAAAATTGCATAGACACTACAGATATATTATTATCATATGAGGGTTTAAAACATGCATACTCATTTGAAATTGTAAAACTCAAGGGGTAACTTACAAAAGTATCCATAAAGGAAAGTATATAATTTTTTTCTCAGAAGAGCAATGCACGACAATAAATACATATATTTATGTTTTTTAACATTTCCACTGGTACAAATTGTACTGTGTGAACAGGGCCGGACTGGGACTAAAATTCAGCCCTGGCATTTAACATACACAGGCCCACCTCAGTTCAAGCATGAAAGAATTTGTGTGCTGCCGCTGCTGTGCTGCGGCACCAAAAAGGGCGTGGCTGCATTGTGTTGTGGGTGTGGCCAACATGGGGCATTGATACATACATAATAAAACATTACATTTATCTCTGCTTCTGGTGCTGCTGACCAGGGCCATCTTAACAACATTATGGGCCCCCGGGCAAAGCAGTGCACCGGGGCCCCTACATATATATAGATATATAGATATAGATATAGATGTATAGAGATACAGATATAGATATAGATATAGAGAGATAAAGATAGATAGATGTACTTGCTCAGTGACCCTTGAAGGTTTTTTTTGCAGGTTTTTTCTTTTGCAGGATTATTTATTCTACTTGAGACCCCTGCATATGGGGCCCCCTTGCCCGTGGGGCCCCCGTGCACCTGCCCATCGTGCCCAATGGAAAAGATGGCTCTGCTGCTGACATCCATAAGGGTGGGAACTTCCTGCAGAGTGAGCAGGGAAGCTCTTTGTCTCACGAGATTACAAAATCTTGTGATACTTAGAGCTCCTCGGCTTGCTGCAGGCTGTGTCCTGTCCGGGAACTGAGAGCAGCTATCAGTTCCCTTCCCCTAACCAGAGCTGGATTAAGGCGCAGGTGGCCCGGGGTATTTAAGACAGCAGGGCCCTATTATGTAACATGGTTATCATTTTAGACAAATACACAGGCAATACTGTGTACCCTACTGTTAGAAGCACACAGCTTTGCCTTCACAAGCAGTACGTAGTGAAGCGGGACATACCTCCCAACTGTCCTTGCAGTCAATCCAAATCCTGACTATGTGAGACAGTCACCCAAATTCAGCACTGCCGCACCAGATTCAGGACAGTTGGCAGATTGTCCTGCTCTCTCCTACCTGTCTTGCTCACTTTCACCACTTGTAGCAGCTGGTTTCTTTAGCTCAGTTCTTTCTTGTCTTGATCCTGGAATATTGGATGCCCTATTTTGAAAAAATGGGGTTAAAACAATAGCACTCACATTTTATAATTAGGCCTCCCTCCAGTCCCCACAATAATAATATTCACATTTAATAAGTATACCTATTTCCCTCCAACCAGCCCCAACATTAAATTAACAGTATACCCATTTACTCAAAACATATTTACCTCCCTCCAAACAGTCCCAACAATAAATTAAATAGCATTAAAGTTTAATAAATATAGCCATTTTCCACAACCATCCCCAAAATATAATTCATATTCACATTTAATAAATAGCTCTCCTCCCCAAAATCAGCCCCATATTCAATTGATAGCCCACCCCAGCATTAAATTAAAGGTTCTTTCACCTCACCTTAAATAATTAGCCCCCACCTACACTTCACAATTAAATAGCCTATCTCCCAACACTATATTAAGATCCTCTCTTCCCTCACATATTATATATAAAATACTGTGCACGCACACTATATGAACATGGCCAAACACACACGCACACTATAGCAACATGGGGCCCCACAGCCACACTATTAGCCTCACTATTAGACGCACTGTTTTCTCCACTGTTTGTTTGCTCCAGTTTGCCCCACTGTTTGTTATCCCCACTGTTTGTTATCCCCACTGTTTGTTATCCCCACTGTTTGTTAGCCCCACTGTTTGTTTGCCCCACTGTTTGTTTGCCCCACTGTTTGTTTGCCCCAGTTTGTTTGCCCCACTGTTTGTTTGCCCCAGTTTGTTTGCCCCATTGTTTGTTTGCCCAAGTTTGTTAGCCCCATTGTTTGTTTGCCCCAGTTTGTTAGCCCCAGTTTGTTAGCCCCATTGTTTGTTTGCCCCATTGTTTGTTTGCCCCAGTTTGTTTGCCCCAGTTTGTTAGCCCCATTGTTTGTTTGCCCCAGTTTGTTAGCCCCATTGTTTGTTTGCCCCAGTTTGTTTGCCCCACTGTTTGTTTGCCCCAGTTTGTTTGCCCCACTGTTTGTTTGCCCCAGTTTGTTTGCCCCACTGTTTGTTTGCCGCAGTTTGTTTGCCCCATTGTTTGTTTGCCCAAGTTTGTTAGCCCCATTGTTTGTTTGCCCCAGTTTGTTAGCCCCAGTTTGTTAGCCCCATTGTTTGTTTGCCCCATTTTTTGTTTGCCCCAGTTTGTTTGCCTCACTGTTTGTTTGCCCCATTGTTAGTTTGCCCCATTGTTAGTTTGCCCCATTGTTAGTTTGCCCCATTGTTTGTTTGCCCCATTGTTTTTTTGCCCCGTTGTTTGTTTGCCCCGTTGTTTGTTTGTCCCATTGTTTGTTTGCCCCAGTTTGTTTGCCCCAGTTTGTTTGCCCCACTGTTTGTTAGCCCCACTATTACTTACACACACAGAACTTTTTACTTCCAGCAGCAGCACTCAGCGCGCTGCCCGGCGGACGCAGAATCAGTGACAGCCACCTATGCGACCAATCACATGGGACGGCACCAAGTGACAGGTGCCGTCCCATGTGATTGGTCGCATAGGCGGCTGTCACTGATTCTCCGTCCGCCGAGCAGCGTGCAGAATGCTGCTGCTCGGCGGGCAAGCAGACCAGCCCATTTGGCCATCGGCCCTTCTGGCATTTGCCAGAAGGGCCAGATGGCCAGTCCGGCCCTGTGTGTGAAGGATTTTAGATTTAGAAATTGGTTTATTGTTACAAAAGTTAGTTTTACATTAATTTTATTACAGTGACATAAGATATAAAGTGTTCTCCCCAATCTGGTGTTACCCTATCACACTGCATTTCTGCTAAAGTGGGTTTGTTTCAAATAGGTGTCAATGCATTACCATGAACATCTGATTTGCACAGATGGAAAGTTCCCAGAGGAGGGCTATTGAGGACACCACTGCCTGTTTGAATCAGACAAGTGGCAACAGGAGCAGTCTTTCTACTTTCAAATCCCAGATTTTCTGGTCTCTACCTTTTTTCTGTTTTCCCTGGTCCAAATCTCAAATTTCCCTGTCAATATTTGAATCTAAAATGCCATGGTACAATCATAAAATAAAAAATTTAACTGGAAAAGTAACAGGGAACCGGGAAAAGAATTGTAAGTGGAAACACTGGCACTACTGGACCATTGTATCCTTCAGGGAACTTTGTAAATATGTATAACTGCAACTTCTAATAGCCATATAATTTACAGTAAGTTGTATATTATTACTTATACACGTTAAATGTTATATGCTGGAACTTTCACAGATTGTCTTTTAACTTATTAGTGTATCATTTTTTATTTAGCATTTTTACGAATATGTTTGTCTTTTAGTTTTTAGTTTCTGTTCTAACAACTTTCTGAGCTTTCGGTTGTTAATTTGGGGATGTCGATGCTTATATCAATGATTGCACATTCATGCATTCATTTACACACGCATGTAATTTTTTGTCAATGTAATGTTAAGAAAACCACTGTCTAGATCATTTTACTCTACAAAACAATTACTATTTTGATATGTGCTACTTTCCTTTTTTTGCATTTGCAGTTTGCATTTAAAGTATGTTTTACCATGTTGGTGCCAGAATATATGTTCCATGGTCTTGGGCTTGAAGCATCAGCTTTATCTTTAATCCAGTGCAGAAAGCCACAGACCCACAGTCAAAAGTATCTAACAGATTGTTCCATAAGCGGTTGAGGTTATGGCACGGTTCCGTTTTCTGTGTTGCATAGGATCAGATTCCAAGTAACCAATCAATACTAATAAAATACACCATTCAGTATTGGCATTCACTATTACATAGAAGTGTTGCCAGACAAACTAAGACTGACCGATTTAGTTATATTCTAAGAGGTATGAAAAAAAGAAAGAGCTTGAATACCTATTCTGTCTCATCTCCATTTAAAAAGGAAATCATATTTCAAAAAACAAAACATACATATTTTCATATTCTAGTGACTAAACTCCAATTAATAATTTCTTTTTAGTGCTAAATGCTATAAAAAATATGATTCTACACAAACAAATAAAATTAAGTCTTGTGTATTGGAAGTGTAAATTCTGGGACAACAAAACAAACATCCCATTGCAAAGCCTGGATTTAAAGTGGACAAGTAACCAGGAGGGTTACAATTATCCTATTGGGTTTCACAGTCTACAAGCTTCAATGTTTTGCTGAACTGATCAACCTTTATCCTTCTAAAATCTATAGGTTTTGTAGATCACTTACAAACTTTTTTATTAAAATTCAAGCCAAATATTACTTTGATGTTATCACTATTCCCTACATGCCTGTCACAGCATTTGTTATGTTACAAAGTACCAAGTACAACAGACCTCCCCCTCTCATTAGTCCTCCTAACAATTATAAAATTGTATTTTAGAATAGATAAAATCATCTTCCTTTGCCAGAACCACCAGTTTAATTGTCCCGATTTTCAACTTCAATTAAAACCACTCACAGTGGGGACCACGTTTTTGTTCCCTTTTCAGTTTGTAATAACTACATTTTAAGTACAATTTTATTTGCTTGGTGGCTCATAGCAAATCACAATAAGCACTTTACTTGTATCCTTTTGTCCAAGCCTATCTGCCTGTAAGGACTCTACATCATCATAATCTTCACAGTTATCCATCTGCTATTTAGGTCTAAAATATGTCTCCATATACAATCTCTCCATTTCCTAGTCTTCATAACCTTGTTATTTCCTTTCAAGTTCACTGCCCAGTCATGACTTTCATCCAGTCAAGTTTCAGTTATACCAAATACGTAATAATTCTCTCTCAACATCATTAATTCTAGTTTTTCTATTTTTGGATGACTTCTAGCATTTGTTACCATAGATTATATTTTACTTTGTATTTGTAAGCCTCCTAGATTAGCAGTGCCAATACTGGCAGGTGAGACCTTCGGAGCAAGTCTGTTCGTGACAGCCACTTATTTACTTTACTTTCCTTTCCTGTGTATGCACTTTAAAGTGTAGCAAATGGTATTAAAAATACCACGTTGGAGGTTTCCACTAAATGATGATGAACCTGAGTATGTGGGAGGCAACAAAATGTTTGGCATGCACAGTCTTCTAATAATTGAATCCTTTACCACCAGGACCTTCTGGTTTTCACATCTTTACTGGAGCAGTTATTTCTCTAATTGCTATTGGAAGATTCTAACTGACATTGACAAAATCTATCAATTTGCAATATTTATTGGGACAAATTTACTTAAGGTATATGTACAGTAGATGCTTACATTGTCAAATGAGAGCACGGAAATAACTAATTCATGCAATATGATTATAGTATTACAGAGTATTAATACAGCAGTGTTAGAATACATATAGACTACTGCCAACTACAAAGTAATACTTTAAATTAGATTTTTTAACAATGGATGTTCACATTAAGAAATCACAGCCTTCTGGCTATATATAATTTTTCTTCTTGTTCTAAACTATGCTTGTGTGTTAAATTATGCAATTATCAGAACAAATACAGAACAGACAGTTGCCAGGAATGAAAAACCTTGCAGTTTACAAATCTCACTTTGTTTTGCATTTAAGATTTAGCCTGATGATTGACTACATTGTTGCACCCAATATGCTGACCATGAAATTCTGTTAAGCTATGTGTTTTCTTTTGCTGTAAAAACCACAGATGGGAACTGTACCAGTATTGCTAATGAGTAGGGACGAATTGATCAATCAATCGGTCAATTCTGAAATTGGACAATTTTACTGAATTTCAGTGATTCACTGCCATTTCAGCAAAAAATTGGTGAATAGAAAAAACACTGGAGGATAAGACAACCCCGTCCAAAGCTGTGATGACCAGCCACAGATAATATTGCTGGGGCACCCCTATTATTTCATATGGGTGCAAGGGAGTGTCTGTTATCACTGCTGGACAAGCTCCCACTCCGAAAGACCTCACTGCCGCTCGTAGTTTCACACAGACTGCACTGTTTAAATGACAGTAAACAATTAAAAACTGTTCCCATGCAAAACTAAAAAATACTGGCAGGATCAGAGCTCTGTTCAAAAGGTTGCAAAAAGCCTTGTTCTTTTTTTCATATTTAGTAGTCCTGTCTGGTCATTCAGAGATTCTGGTCTGAGGGTCATTCTTTTATTGTATTTTTACTAGCTACTGACATCTCTTTCCAACCAAAGCAATGCACTTCTTCACCTACCTTTCCCTGATTTATCTAAACACCTTAATAAGGTAACCAGACAAGTTTTAAGTTTGGCCTTTTGTCTCATAGCTTTCCTCTGGGTGTCTCAGGGTCTGCCAAATATGGCTGTCGTTCTGTGGAATTTTGTTTACTTTTATATCCTATATTTATTCATTCCCAATGTGTAGGTCTCTGTGTTTGTATTTATCTGATGCCTTCAATAAAAGATTAATAAAAAAAATTCTGGCATTGTGACTTCCTCACAAATAATCATCCAGTCTATGTGTAGTAGAACAATCCTTAGTGTTGACATTTCTGGTATTGTGGGAATAACTAATTGAGTCTATAAAACAAATTCTTTATATCAATCAGTAGCTGTCAAAAAGCTTGGTACATTCTGCAGAGTCAATGGAAAGAAGAATCACACACAGTAGTGTAGTACACCAGAACAAGCAATGATGAAATTGTGTGAATATGACTCAACAGATGATGATTGATGGCTGTGATGACCCCTAATGAACCTGTAATTATATTGTGTACACAAAGTGGAACTGCAGGGAATCACTAGAGGTACAATGTAATGGTACTGAATGCTGTGGAGGTACTACTATATACGTTAAGGTACCTGGAACTTCTTTGTGTGTCCAAAACCTTATTTTTTTAAGACAAAGACACTCCACAGAAAAAAATGTTTTTTTTTACACTTATTTTTTTCAATATACAGTTATAGGTTTTAATTTACAATTAAAACCTTATTTATACTTGTAAACAACCCAGTCTCACCACTTATTCCAGTTAACATTGAAGAATATGAAAGAAACACACTGCTGTGCTGGGACCAAAGGTTTGGCATCACCAAATAGCACCTTGCTGTATTAAATACCTCTACTGCTGTGATTATCATTTCATTGTATCTCCAATCATTACCCACAGTTCCACTAGTATCAAGGATCTCGCAAACTGTATTTTCAATTTCATCATAGAATGCCCCAATGTACTGCACCATTGTGTGCTTCTCTTTCCTTAGATTGCGTACCAAATACCCTACATGTTTGTTTTTTTTTTACATGTAAAGTTGTTCACTTCTTGATATCTTGTTTAAAAAAAATATATTGACCTTTGAAACAGTAGTGAGAAACATTTAAATGGTACAGTTATGGGCTATATTTACCAAATCAGCCTTGTAATTCCAGGCACATGAAATATAAATGATGCAATGCTGCACTGTAATTAGTTCCCATATACATGCATAGTTATTATTGCAGGCAGGCACCTGTGAACTAACTGTAATTAGGCCAACTTGTATATACATGTCTTGTACATCTAGATTTGTGGGCTGCCACATTATGTTCCTTTTACTAACAGTCAAAAAAATATTTATCCGACAACATGACCTATTGTTCTGTGATGTCACATCCAGGGCGTTGATGGCATGTGCTACTATGCAAGACAGTTGAGCAGAAGCTCTGCTACAACAGCTTTTTGGATCCCCTTTTTCGGACTGAGGTTGTTGCTCGTAGTCTGGGTGTGATCAAAACACCCCCAATCTAGGGTGGTGTGAGTATTAAGGCCAATTATAAACTGCAAACTCTGTTACTGGTGTGCGAAGTCAGCACCCTGTTTTATTGAATCCTCCTCTGCACAGGACAGATGGGGCTGTAGCTCAGGGGCGGATCTAGACTATTGATATACCCGGGGCGATTTTAGGGGGGGGGGGCGATTTAGGCCCCGCCTACTTTTTGATTTCTAAGGCTGCCGGCGGCTGCACACTATGTGCAGGTCCACTCGGCAGTGGCAGTGTGCTGTCCCGCAGCTCTGATTGTGTTTTAAACACGATCAGAGCAGCGGGGCAGCACACTGTCACTACTGTTCGCCCCCCCCCCCTGCTGGGGGGGGCGATCACCCCTGGGTCCGCCACTGCTGTAGCCATGGTTTTTCCTTTTGCTTTAGGCAATAATATAAAATCTGACACTGCTGTGACCCCTAAGAAAGGCCCAGGAATGTGCACTTTGTACTCACACACCACTTCTCAGCACCCCTGCTACTATGTATTTATTTGAAAAGTGAGAGGGCATTGCCAATGTTGTTGGAAGAGGGAGGAGAATATCTGACAAGCTACTTACTTTACTGGGAATGAGAAATACTAGTGAAAAGCTACAAACTTACTGTAGAATTACACATGTAGCAGACCTTGGTATATCATGTAATTGTTGCATTATTTTTCTCTGACTGATTTACTACATTATTTATATATATATATATATATATATATATATATATATATATATATATATTAGTGGTAAGAGCCCGCTACTGCTGAAGCACACGCAAACAACTTCTTCCTTTTTATGTAGTTTTATTGTCAGGATGGTAAAAGTTTTGACACCGTACAGATTTCACAGCAATTCTGGAGACCCTAAATACTAGATAGACATAGACAAGCTCTCTCAAGACCAACGCTGGGGAAGCTCTACTTCCATGCTTTCTCTGCATATTGCCAGCTAAATGTCTCCCTTTGTTAAAAAAAAAAATATATATATATATATATATATATATATATATATATATATATATATATATATATATGTTGCATTGGAAGGTATATGATCTGTATGTTCTAATTCCATTTGTAATTATATTTCAAAATAAATATGCTACATGGAGAACTCCTATTGTTTTGCTTTTACTGTGTCAAATATATGCAATTCATTTCATTAATGTGGTTAACATTATAATTTGTATAACTTTTGCATTTTATGCATTCTTTTTCCCTGTATTTTTTTCTATCATAAGTGAATTGACATAAATCAGATTTTAAGAGCTCAATGTTCAATGGCATTACTGGATCAACAGACTGTGACCATGTTGACTTTCAACTCGCTGAAGGTTTAAATATTGTTGCTAATTACTCCTTTTTGATAGCAGGTGGTTCTGTGCTGCAAAGAAGCTTTAAAAGTGAATAACTCAGGAATCATATAAACCATCCAGATGCTGCAATAGATCATCTGCCTCTAAAGAGACATCTATTTTTTTGCAGCAAGCTTTAGTTCACCAACCCACCAACATTATACTGTAATGACAAATATAATGACTGTCAGTCCATTGTGTGAAGCAGGCTCTTATAGCTGTATGCCATAATATAGTAATGAATAGCATGCTAATGTGGCCAGTTTGTTTTTAGCTCTATACACATTGATTCATAAGTAGTTCTACAAGCGGTGGACAATTGTTTTGTTTTTTTTTATCAGAAAAAGATATAAGCTAATGTACATATGAATCATAAAGCTATTGTGTATTAATCTTATTTTATATCTTATTTTTGTGATTGTTGCTGATGCTATTGATGTTATAAGGGACTTTTAGTCAATGTGTATCAATTCTACATGTACAGCAACATGAATATTCAAGGTAATAAGCCAAATACCAATAAATTTGTCCAAGTACTAGGGTTGTCTATAATTACATAACACGCAACGATCTATGGAGAGTCCACTTCCCCATGTACACAGCAACAAAAACTGTCTGGCTTGCGCAAGCGTTTCCATCCAATAAAATTGAATCAACCTTCAACTTTACAGTTCACGTTTGACAAACTAAGGTGATAGCTTTATATCTAGTTCAAAGTTGTGCCGAAATCAAGCGCATACAGCAGCGTCTGATTCAAGCTGTGGGCATCTCTTGGGTACTTGTTTCTCAGCCGTATCTCTTACTCCAGCTTCTGGTCTAGTCTAAGAAGTTGATTAGTGATGACAGCTGTGCATGCATGTTAGACCATGTGTTTACAATCAGGAGCAACTGTAAAAATGTGTTTTATGTACAGTATTTCATGGGGATTTTTTTCGTTTTTTAAGTATTTTATCATTAATGCCTATATTTTTACCAGGTGTCATTAATTAAATAGTTCATCCTTTTTCCTGCGCGTTTTTTTTGTGAGTTTATATTCTACGTAATGGACATATACTGCTGTGTCTTCAGAGCAGACCCTCACCCAAATTCATCACCACACTTATCTTCAGATCCACCCCTTGTTGAATTTGGGCTTTTGTATACCCAATTTACCTGTGTTTTCTGTAGGGGAAGGGGAGCCAGTGAAGGGCAAGGCAGAGGGGGGGGGGCAGAAGAGGAGCGGTGAGAGGGAAATTAGGAAAGAAATGAGGGGGGGCGCGGGAGGCCGGAGAGGAGAAGGTAGCAGCCATCAAGACGGGAAATAATGAGCATGGATGATGGTGTCACGGGCACTAGGAGTCTTGCCCAGGAATTCACCAGATGACTGGGCTTACCAGAGTAGTGAAGTTAACACAACGGTCCTCTGGTAGCAGGGTCACTAGCGGAACATATATCACAGCAGATGGAGAGAGAATGCCAATAAAGAGTAGGAAAGTCAGTGACTTGCAGCAATCTTGGTCAATGAGTCAGCGACTAGCTGATATAGTGGAAATGCAGACTTGAACACGGAGATCAGGATGGACGTGAGCAGATGCGGGAGGTAATAGGGAAGTCAGTGGTCTGCGTACAGCAAGTTGTACCACTGCTTATGGCGAGAGGACTTGTCCAGGTGCAGGTAGGTAGCGGTGAAGTCAGTGGTCTGCGTACAGCAAGTTGTACCACTGCTTATGGTGAGAAGACTTGTCCAGGTGCAGGTAGGTAACAGGGAAGTCAGTGGTCTGCGTATAGCAAGTTGTACCACTGCTTATGGTGAGAAGACTTGTCCAGGTGCAGGTAGGTAGCGGGGAAGTCAGTGGTCTGCGTACAGCAAGTTGTACCACTGCTTATGGTGAGAAGACTTGTCCAGGTGCAGGTAGGTAACAGGGAAGTCAGTGGTCTGCGTATAGCAAGTTGTACCACTGCTTATGGTGAGAAGACTTGTCCAGGTGCAGGTAGGTAGCGGGGAAGTCAGTGGTCTGCGTACAGCAAGTTGTACCACTGCTTATGGTGAGAAGACTTGTCCAGGTGCAGGTAGGTAGCGGGGAAGTCAGTGGTCTGCGTATAGCAAGTTGTACCACTGCTTAATAGGTGAGGATGTGTACAGGTGTCGATGAGTGGAAGCACACAAAGGATAATAGGATGCAGACACTGAGAGCACAGAGGAACTTGATCCCAATAGATATGCAGCGTATCCAGCAAAGTCTATAACGGTATGTGTGGCGCTGCTTGGTAGAGACTTGCTCAGCACAGATATGCAGGCCAATAAAGGATAGTCAATCACAATTATGCATATAACGACTGAGTAGTACGGTTAATTCCAAACAGATATGCAGCGTAACAATAACAGTCTATAGCGGGTATGGATACCGCTGCTGAGAGTGGAAACTTGTCCTAGCGGATATGCAGAGTAAACGTAGACAGTCAATAACAGATAGGCATACCGCTATTCAGTAGAACAGTCTGTCCACAGGAAGATGCAGGGACTGCAGAGACGCTGAACAGCAGAGACGAGTGTAGGAACCACAGGTGAGTAGATCCGGTAATCAGAGTCCAGCTGAGGACACAGGCAGGAAACAGGAGACTGTAGCAGGTATGGAAACCAGCAATGAGTAGCACAGGGAATCCACAGGAACTGAAGACACTAGTAGTACACAGGAGACAGTAGCGGGTATGGAGACCAGCGATGAGTAGAACATGAATCAGCAGGAAACTGAAGACACTAGTAGAACACAGGAGACACCTTCAGAGACTCACAGGGAATGAGACTCAAGATCAGGCAACGATGTAATGAGCACAGGTGCCTTAAATAGGGAGAGTTGCCTGATCAACCAATTAGATTAAAAGCAACAGTCACAAGAGTTCTTGGGTGCTGCGCATGCGCAGTCCATCAAGATGGCGGACGGCCGCGGTTCAAGATAGGTGCCGGCAGGAAGACTAGGGAGCCACGCACCAGCGTAGAGGCATTCATGGTCCGGTGAGTGACAGATGGTTTTCATGGCATCCTGAAAAAGGAACGGCCAGATGTGGGCAATGTTGCCCACATCCGACAGGACAATGCAGTTATAGGAGAAAATATTTGTGTTAGTGAAAATGAGAAGTTTATTGGGTTAAGAGTACTTAGGATTTGAGTGGATTTGGCGGCAAGGGAGAGGGCAGGAGGTAAAGTGAGGCTGAAGGAAAGGAGGTTGTGGTCAGAGAGTGGGAAGGCTAAGTTGGTGAAACTAGAGATTGAGCAGTAGCAGGAGAAGACCAGGTCAAGGGAGTGTCCATCAGAGTGGGTGGGAGATGAGGTCCACTGGGAGAGACCAAAGGAGGAAGTAAGTGAAATAAGTTTAGTTGCAGCAGAGTGGGATTATCCATGGTAACGTTGAAATCTCCTAACATGAGAGAAGTCAGGTCAAAGGATATGGAAAAGGTGAGCCAGGCCGCAAAGTTGTCAAGGAATGGGGAGACTGTTCCTGGGGGGTGATAAATGACAGCAACGTGAAGGTGGAGAGGATAAAATAGATGAATAGTGTGGACTTCAAAGGAAGAGAGAGAGGGAGGGTTCAGATGGTATGACTTGGAAGGTGTAACTTGGAGAAAGTAGAATGTCTACACCACTACCATGTCTGTTTCTGGGTCTGGAAGTATGGCTGAGGGAGAGTCCGCCAGAGGACAGAGCTGCAGGGAATATAGTGTCAGAGGAGGTGAGCCAAGTTTCTCTAATGGAAAGGAGGTTGAGGGATTAAGAAAGAATAGATCATGAATGAAAGTTTGTTGCAAACAGATTTGTGCACATAAGAAGAGGAGAGAGGGTAGTGGAGATATGTGGATAATGCTGGTGGGATTGCAAGTACAGGGTGGATGGAAAGTTTTTGGGTGGAGTGAAGAGCATGAGCAGAGTGGGGATTGTACTGGGTCCAGGGTGAGACAAGATGTCACCAGCAGCCATGAGAAGGAGCAGGGTGAGAAAGAGGACATGTGAGGAGGATTTGTGAGTGTGAGGTTTATTTATGTTTATGTAGCTAGTGAGTGTGGTCGGTGTAGGGGACAATACAATTCATGAGTGCAGGCTAGCAAGGAGGGAAGTAGTGAAGCGAAAAATAATAGGGAAGGGGGAAATAGGATGATGGAGAAAGATGATGAATTTGAATAGAAGTGTTGTGACAATGAATACGAGATAGTGTAAATTGAGTAGGTACATGATGGAGAGATGTGAATGAATATATATTATCTGGGGTAGGTAATGAGAGAGTCGGAAGGAACACTTAATCCAAATTGTGCAGGGCAAAGTTGGGTGCAGAGGGTACAGCAGCAAAACAGGCATGGCAACAGCAATTACAATTGAGCTCAGTGGGCAACTGAACATTTTTGAAACAGCAATGAAAATTGAGCTCCTAAAACATGTGAGATATGAGCCACATGTGAATTCATGGCCTTACAGGACCATTTTGGTAGATAATAATTAAGTAAATATCTTTAGTCACACGTCTGAGGACAATATATTAGCAATGAAAATTAAGTGCCAATGACTATTGAAAGCAGTTCGATAATGAGAATAATTGTTACTATCTGCCTGGAGTACATCAACTCCTCTTTGGATGTTGCCTTGACTATTTCAGATACTGCCTCCAAGGGGTTAAGCCCACATCATTTGATATGGATCTCCTGTTCACCTGTGTCTGACCAGTTAAAGACTGCCTTTTCCATCAGACTGCTGTCTGTTCAATTGTTTGTTGCTCCTGGTCTCTCTGAGAAACTCTTGTGATCTGGTCCTGATTTATCTCCTGGTATCTGACTCCTGTTTGTCTCATTGTATTGCACCTTTTCCAGTGACCCTGACTTTGGCATCGTATGTCTTCGCTCCTGTTTATCTCGTTGTATTGTTGTGGACCTTCCATCATCTTACCCTGGCCTGCCTGAATTTAATTCAGGCCGATTCTTCCCTTGATCATTCAGCGTCTCTTGCTACCACAGCTAAACCTGGTCATTCTGGTATCCTGTACCTGCACCTATTCTATGGTCTCCAGTAACTTCAGCTTCTGAGCAAAACCTAGAGATTCTGGTTTCCTGTACCTGCCTTTTTGTGCCTATAATCCATTGACTCCTGCGTCTCAGCTAAACCTGGGAATCCTTGTATCCTGCACATGCAGTTCTCCATTTGTTCCTGTTATTTCTGAGTTCTTGTGCTAGCTGATTTTCTATTGACTGCATCTAGTTTATACTTGTGTGACCTGTGTTCAAAATAATGACACTCTGTTCCATTTACTGTACTCACCGTGATCTTCATACTGAGAATCCTAACTGATAAGATAGTAATACTGCAATGTGATAGTCACCCTCAAAGGAATAATAAGGATGAACACTTAATCTGGAAATATGCTCAATGACGTACAGATGAGGATGAAAACATTTCACCCTCAAGTGATCAGCCTAAATCTGGCAACAGCAAAAAAGGCAACCCTCCACCATTAAGT
This sequence comes from Mixophyes fleayi, assembly GCF_038048845.1. NCBI lineage: Eukaryota > Metazoa > Chordata > Amphibia > Anura > Limnodynastidae > Mixophyes > Mixophyes fleayi. The sequence goes on from NC_134404.1 coordinate 152,671,610, forward strand.
ATATTGTACATGAAAATAAGGAAAACTAATGTCAGTGGTAATCAAATAAAAGAAGTGCTGATGCACCCTCATCCAATTTATTTAGAATTAAAAAAATGTAATGGGTAGCAAACATTTGCCAGTTGTGCACAATGCAAAGCATATAGTATTTTTTTTTATCAATTTCTTAATTTGAATAAGGAACATTATTGTACTCAAGTATGATGTTTGCTTTAAAAAAAAAACTGTTAATATGTAACCATTTAAGCTTAAACATGTTCCAGCTGGTTTCACTATGTGCAAATCTGCTCAACACATGGCTTGACTATGATGGAACTAGTTTAAATCAAATATTTTTATTCAATCTAAAGACTTAGGATTTATTTTGACGAACCAGTTCGTAAAGCGTTTTTAAAAAGTTTGACTATCTCTAATAACCACTGAACGTTCGTTATGGACAGAGGAAAAGCGTACAGGACTCATTCGAGAGGGTTCTCCATAATTGAACACTTCAGGAATGATGCCTTTAAAGTTTGTTGAATCTACGTCATTTCAAAAATTGATGGCTTGTGCAGAACCAAGATGACAAATTGGGATCTATATCTAGAAAATATGACAGTTGGCAATGCACCTGTGCACCCGCTAGTTGCTCTGGAAACTGTGACAGTTATTGAACTCTCCCTGTGCACCTGCTGGGTGACCTGGAACATGTGACCAGCTGGGTGGTCTGTAAACTGTGACAGTTATTTGCAGCCACATAAGTCAGCGTGTCTTGCAGGGACCTCAGTAACGGACTGCTGTATTATTTCATTATTCACTTATCCTCACTTTGTTTACAACAAACATTCCAAAGGGCCGCCCTCAAGGATATTAACGTGGTGTAACCCTTTCAAGTCACCGAGAGTGCGCAGTTCAAAGATCTTACAGTCAAGAATATTATCGTCACAATCAATGTATAAAAAAACAACTGATACACTTCTTTCATTTGACATGACATATTTGCCATAATACTATTCTTTGGGTCCTATGGACGTGCAATGTGTGATCTGTGGTGCCCTACACTTTTTGGTAGAGGAGATTAAAGGCCATTTCTCAGATGTCCTTAAGGCGGTTTCAGTCGGGTTTCCCTAGTAATTGTATAATGCAGAATAACAATTGTATTTGATTTATGTCCTACATCGCCTAGATATGATCTTGTGTATTACTAGAAATTTTTGTTTTGGTATGTGATTTGTATGGCTACAGTTTATGAACAACCTGCTTCACATTCTTAGTAACCACTAATTACATTTTTAAAAAAGAACCCCATGACATTATGGTAATTAATTGGAAATTATCTTTGCTCATGGTATACATTTATGCAGCAGTTCTATTCACTTTTGATTAAGTGAATTGACCTTCTTAAAAAATTAAAATCTTTGATCCTAGAACTATTAGATAGTTATAGATATATAAATAGATCCCATTTATTACTGTTAAAGGGCAGTATACAAGATTATTCTATGTATATGGAACATAAGTGTCTTCTGTAAAGTGAAATGAAATAGCAAAAACATAATTGATGCAACTTTCATTGCCCCCCCCCCAAAAAAAATTGTACAACTTCTCTCAAACACTTGTAAGGTGTGGTTAACTTCTACTCCTCTGAGATGTCCTTAGTTTTGAAGAGGATGAGAAAAGAACAACCTGTAGCCAATCAATGTAATGTTGACAGCAGCAGCAACAGTAATTCTAGGAGATGCATGTACTGATCTTTTGTTAGCACAAACCTGTCTATTCTTGCAATGGTTTGAGACCCCATACCCAAGTCTAATACTTGTGGTTTTAATGCAAGTCCAAAGCATGCAATTGTACTTGAAAATTGAACACATTTTATTCTTTGTGTCTATTCACATTTGCCTTCATACTTGTGTCTTGTGTGTATTTGAGATGTAATGTTTTTGGATGTTGCTTGCTCCATTTTGGTCCATTCAAAGCATTTCACTGCGCATGAAAAGGTTCTTTAATCAGTATCAGAGTGCAATGTGGTTAGAAAGTATGTTTACATCAGTATTGTGCTTTTTTCTCCCCTTCATTTCAATGGCCATTCATGTCAATGGGTTAGTACGCTACATGTAAAATGAATAGGCTGTTAAGTTGAGTGGGCCATTGACATGATTGGAGCTCCACAGCGCTGTTTCTCGCACATTAACATAAATTAAGTTACTCTTTTTTGATATGTGTTTAAATCAAGCAATCCCTTTGAGCGCCTCAGTGCCAGCCAATGACATTGCAGCTAATATGGAAAACACATGTGATTGGCTGAGCATCTAACGGCATTCCCAGTTAATTCTGTTCAAAATCATTCTTCACTGGGGCTTCTTGCATACAGTTTTTAGCATTATCTGTGACTTTTTAATAGGGCCGTACATTGCATTTATAGAAAAGTAGAGTAGTGATATTAGAGGTGCAATTTTAACAACTCGTTCTATGATTGTAGCTAATTATTGCATATAAGAATATAACATGCAGCCTTATCATCATCATCATGATCATCATAAATTTTAATAGCAGCCCATTAACTTACTAGTATGTTTTTGGACCTTAACTTCAGATTAAATAAATTTAAAGGACTTTTCCAACCCTGTGTTACTTGTGGCACATAAAAATTAGAAACCGTTGTCTAAAAGGTGGACAGCCCCTTTAATACATTACTTACTGATCAATCAGTAAAAAGATACCAAAATCTCATAACAGAATAGATTTACTGTCAAAAGAGAAAAATAATATTGATCCATTTTACTGATTATTAATCTGTATAATTTTGCTTCAAGTGAAATTCAATGCTCCTGAGGCTTATTTTGCATAGTGTAATGCCATAGTAATTCTATGTTTTACCATTATCATACTGCCCCCTATCTTTCTTTTGAACAAACTGAACATAAATTATTTAATGGCAGAGCTCTATAGAAGCAAGATAAAACATAAGGATGAAAATTGAACATTTTGATTATTTTCTTTTAATTGGTCATTTTCACATTTCTTCCAGTTTCAGTTTTAAAAGGTTTTCAGATATTCTTGGAATACATTTTGCATTGGCTTAACACAGAGATAATTGATAGGTTAATCATTAGAGCTGTAGAAATGGAAATATTATTTATGTATGTAAATAGCTCTCCAAATGTTCTTTTGAGCCTACTTTTATTTACAACAGCAGTGGGCTCTTTAGGCATGTTATGGTTAATCAATAAATATCTAATCAATATGCTAGCAGAGTACAAACATGAATATATAATGATAACATATATTTTATGTGTCAGAAAGGCGTTAGTCAAAGTTCAGGCAGCCAATTTTGCTGCAAAAAGCAAAGGTTTGACAAGTTGAGAACCTTGACCAATGTCAATGGTTCTTCAAGGACACAGATTTTCAAATGTTGAAATGACAAAATCTGTTTCTATATTTTAATAATGTCAATGATAAAACAAGTTGGATGTAAGAACTTTGTTTCACATTGAGATCTATTTGACACTACAGTCTTTTCACATTAGTTTGAATTACTACTGAGAGTAAGTGGAAGGAGCAGTGTCCTCCAGCAGCACAGTCTGTGTCTTTCCTTTGGCCCCAAATTCCCTTTCTGGTGTCCCTGTCACATGCAGCCATTTCCTTAACGTCTCAATCAGAGTAGTGTACAGGTCACTGCTTGACCCGCAACATTCATCTCCTGAAATAATCTGTGCTGTTGTAAACATTATGGTGTTCTCATTTGAAACAGGCTGTTCTCTTCCTCTTCACTTCAAAGCTCGACAATCAGGATATGTAGATGGATAATGAAAAGGTGATCTGGCCCAATTCAAACACAAACTTTGGCAGGGGGGTACAATGTATTGATATTACACTAGTGCCCCCTGGATAGATTAGGAATCACCCAGAAGTATGCGCACTGAGAAGATAATTATGAAAAATAACAAAAATAGCACAACTAAGACCCAACTGCAACCAAGAGTTGTGTGTCTGGTTTTGGTGTGCTGAACAAGCACTCACTCCAGACAAATTTTGATTTGAAGAAGAGACCATTTGTAGTCAGGAGGAACGAATAGATAGATAAAAGGCACAGCCTTATATGTCAGAGAAGACTGCACACTCAATCAGAAAGTATTCTTCTCCTGGATTATCTATCTATCTTGTCTATTTTGTTGGCTTGAGTTCACTTTTTTAAATTATACCTCCTGACTCGGTGGCATGTTTGTAAGAAACAGGTATCCTAGAAAGTTTATAATAAGCTTCATTTTCACTTTTATAAAACTGGTGCGCTGTTTAAGTGAACAAGTTGAGCAGAAAATGATTCCCAATCAAGTGTACAGAAAGCAACAGTGTGATTTCTGGCACAGACATTTAGATCAACCTGCCAATTTTTATAAAAACAGTTATTTTCAACTATGAGTCTATGACCATATATAAAGATTGAAAATAACTCCTGTAGATAGTTTCATGTAAAAATGTACTACATAATATCTTCTATTTTTTACTATTTCAGCCCTAAAAGCTCAAACTGTACCTAACTGTACCTGTCTCTGATAAATGCTTACCAGTCCTTCTACACATACAGAGAGAATATCTTTAAACATATAAAGGCTTATCATACAGATTTGACTTCCCCAGTGGTTATATATAGATGTATTCATACAACTTCATGGTCTACAAGAGTAATTTTGCCTGACATGTTGTCTCTCTGGTGCATAGGCTAGATCTAAAATCTGTTCCACAGAAAACATAGGAAAATAAGCAACAAAATAGTATTAAAACATACAATAGCTGATACAGATTTTGTTTTTAGTCTTCATCACATATATTTATACAGAAATGTGTCTGTTTCTCCCCAAAGGTACATTAGCTGAAACATTTTCCAGCAATGATTTTCGCATTTTCAAAATGTTTCAATGTATTGAAAATATTATCCTTACACCAAATAAAGTATATTTCTTCAAATAAATACCGTATTTATCTTTCCTTAGGGTGGTGTCAGATGGGCACATCTGACTCTGTATAAAGTACAGCATTTAATCATTCCCAATTGAAATCATTTATTTCCATTAGTAAAACAGAGAGGATGTCACAAAAGCACTCAAGTAGTTTTTAAAATGTTGCAGCAGCATTTTGGACCGATGTCCAAAGCGCTTAATAAAAACGCTCTCCAATTGAATTACGGTATATTTCAACAGACCTTGACCCAGGTGCTCAATGTAAACTGTGAGTTGTAACACATATACAGGGATTGACTTTGCTTAATGGGGTGCCAGGAGTACAGATGTGAGCCTAGTACTTTTATTTACATAAATATGTCTTTCTTTGTCTGGCGATCACAAGTAATCATCTGATATATTCAACACATAAAAAGAGGCTTCCCATTGTTTGAGAGAGGAAACTCCCCTTCTTCAAATATCGGTGCACCCGCATATGTCACAATGTGCGGGATCAGAAACATGGCTTTTTAAACTGGCACCTTTTTAAAATGAAGATACTGCTGCGATTTATTTTGGATCAAGGGGTGAGATCTGATCTCTTTTAGAGCTCCCCCTTCCCCCTATCTACTGTAATCTTATTTAGTGTCTGCAAATCAGTGGCAATCAAGAAGCAATATTGAAACAGAGGCTCTCTCGTTTGAAAGAGAGGACTTTCGTTTTCTAAACATGCGTGTCCCCAGGGTTATATAAGCTACATGTAAGCTCTGAACCTTCATTTCTTGTGATTGTTGTCTAGAGGGCGTGTGCATGTTGTGATATCATGATGCACACCACAGGGGCGCACGCAGGGCCCTCCGCAAAGAACAGTGTCCCTACATAGCGGCACTGTACTATACAGCAGTCGTGGACGCTTCTTTGAAAGCGCCGCGGCTGCTGTTCAGTGCATTGCCGCCGAAATGGAGCTGCTGCGCATGGGCCGCGCATGAGCAACAAGCTCTCTCTATCTGTTTTTTTTGGGGGGAAATCCTGCGTGCGCCCCTGCACCATCTTGTATCCTTCTGAGCTCAGCAATACACATGATTTATTAGATGGATTTTAAAAGAAAAACTGACAAACAGACCTGCAGGAAGAGAGGGATATAAATAACTTGCATCACTAGCCAGTGGCGCACGCAGCGGGGGTTTCTGAGTCTCTAGAACCCCCCCCCCGCGCTAACTAAGTGGCCACTGTTCTATACAGCAGCCGCGGCGCTGTATACAATACAGCACCGCCGCAGATGCTTCTTAGACAGCGCCGCGGCTGCTGTATAGGACAGCGCTGGCGAAACTGAGCTGCTGCGCATGCGCAGCAGCTGTCTCTGGGGTTTTGTTTTTTTTCTTGGGTCGGTATTTTCTTGCCCCCCCCCGACAATCCTCCGTGCGCCGCTGCTAGCAGTGGGGTTTTTTGTAATATCTTATTTCCCATCATACTAACAGACCATTCAGCATCTTTTTAGATTTCTTTCCCTTTGAATTTCTTTAGTGAGACATTGATAAATTATACTTTTGTATGTCCTGTTGCTTTCTAATTTTCCTCTGGATTTCAAAAGTTCACTAATGACTAGAAAGAAAATTTCAATATCCAAACAATAATTTATTTTTAATATAGCTGAACTTGTAGCTTTGCAGACCTATGTCATTTAACGTCAGCATTTTGAAGGTTTGCTTTTGAATTTAGGTGGTGTTTGCAGACTTAAAATAGCTGAAAAAGAAGTGTACATGTACACTAGGAACTTCTTATGCGTTACCTTTTCTCATTTTGACACACTGACTTCAGTATATCTCATTAAAGCACAGCGCTAATATTTTGACAGAAATATTTTCTCTTCTTTTAGAGACCTACCTCCTTACTGTGCAAGTATTATATCAAGCAAAAAACTCCAGTAATTGCAATTAAACATACAACAGCTAGACAGCTCTGAAGAAGAAAAGGTCAGAGGTGCTACAACAAAGAATACACTGCAAATGATGACTCATATCAGTGTAGCCTATTCCGCAGCTATTATATGTGCTCTTACCTCTTGTTGTATAAATTTATCTTTCAATCCTTTAAACTATTGACGGCTGATTCTATTTTTACTCTAGCCTGCCCAAGCATGCAGGTAGGAATTAAAATCCTTCATTCAGATTTCAGGGATTTATCAGCTCTATGGGACCCACAGTTAAGGGAGTCCCACCTTAACCATCAAAGCCCAACATGTGCATTTTTCACTACTGGGCTGTAGATGGGGTCCTTAAACAAATAAAAAAATGTTGCTATAAGGCCGACAAATGTCTAGTTAGCATTGCTCCTACATTATGCCATCAAAGAGCAGTTAAATAATGGTTATGCAGAGTAAAAAACCATTGGTTTAAATGAAAGTGAATAGGTAATTATATTTATTAGCCAATTTAATAAAAAAGTCATCTCAGTACCATTAAGTATTAACAGTAAAGTAGTATTCAATGTTCTTAAAAGTCCCTAACCATGCTCAGTATGTCTGTGTTCCTGTTCAGATTGACTCTTTGCTAAAGAAGTCTTGATAGTCTCTCTTAATCCCTTCCAGACCTTTGTTTATACATAATACTTACCACTTGCGCTGCAGTGATTGAGTTACATGAAAATGCATTATTGCATTATTTTACTATTCTATCTGAAGAAACATGATGTAGAACAGTGACCTGCCTTTGAACCTGCAGTTTTCCCTACACTATTACATATTCATCAGTAAGGTTAGAAGAGGATATAGTCCTGTGAAGGATGTTAAAAGATTCAGTTACACGACTGTAATGAAAATGAGCTATTGGATCTATTTATGCTTTGTGTTGAATCTATGTATGCATTAATTATATCAAATAATCTATAGCAATTAGCAAATGTAGCTTTGTTTTCTTATTAACAAGTCACCATTCTATGGATTGGGCTATGTGAACACCAAATGGCTTAGGTTTCAGAGTTCCCAGTAGCTGTAATGCTAAATACATCATCACCCGCCATGGGAAAGTCTGTTTAAGCTTTCCTCCTTGAGCTCTGGTCATCAAATTATTTGTAACATGACAGGTGATGTTGTGTGTCAGCTGGAGGAGAGACAGCTTGCCACACACTCCAAGCATCTCTCACTTCTCCCTCAGGAAATGTGAGTTGTATCATTTTTCTCTTCCTGGAAAACATTCAGCAAATAAAAGGTCCCATTGATACTTGTAAATACGGAAGTTTGTTTTTAAACTCTAACCAGTTCTTCCATGTGCAACCACTATTTTGAGAAACAAAATGTTTGCAGCAAAGTTTCATTGACATTGCAACTAAAGCAAAATATTTTGTATACAGTGGTATATAGGCTGTGTAATGAAGGAAGTTAACAACAGTGATCTTTTCAGACAGAAGTTTTTTAAGCCAAAACGGCTGTTAAAAAAACTACACAAAATATCCTTTGCTGCTATTCTCTTACCAGTATTCCCTCTCTGTGTTAATAGTATCAAAAGGTCAGCGCTGTTGTAATGTTTGTATTCTACAACCTGATCTTTTTTTATTTTGGTCATTTTATTGAGAGAGCTGCCAAGAATTATCTGCATGTTTTCCACCCAGCATATGATAGTAAAACTCTTCTGTGTGTTCTTGGCTGCATTTCAATATCACATTGCTGTGGAACTTACTATTATTCATAGTTTACCAAGTCCCAATCCTCAGCCAATCACACTTTAACAAGTTCTATACCTTTCTTTTTGCATATGATTATTGCTTAAAATATACAAGTGATATTAATATATGTAAAAACTGTTGTAAATAAAATCTGAGTTCTGATGTAATCACTTAGGTCATCACTGTGTATTTAAGGAATAATGCACCCCTACTTTAAATTATTACATATATTAGAAGTCATCTCAGAATTCTGCTGGTAACAGAATTCCTTGATGACTCCCAATATCCTTCTAATATGCAGTACAATTCATGATCCCATATAGTAACACCACTGCTTATACCTGTGCTGTAACTAAAGATATGTGATGTACCTTCATGGCCAGATTCACTGCACAGCAGACAAATCTTAGGCTCGCTGCACAGAGCAATTGTTGTAGTTAGTATAATTAAGCAAATCACAGTTCTAGAATATACTATTTAAATGTGCTTATGTTCCCCACATAAAACTACATTGATGTCTGTAGAACAAAGTAATTGTCTAGTTCCATTCAACAAATAAATCCGGTGTTATCTTTCCTTTTCCTTACCAGAGACACTGGCAGGGGCTAACATTCCAGCTCCACCAGAACTCCTGAAATTGCGCTCCACTGGCCCTTTCCATCCTACCCAGCCTATTCTACACAGGTCCCCCTCCTCACCAGTCTGAGCCCCTAGTAGGAGAGGACAGAGATGTGATAGAATGTAGTACCTGCGCTAGAAATAAGTGATGGAATAGATTATTACTGAATGGTAATTCTGGTTGCTGCAGTTCAGCTGAAGTTCACCACAAAAGCTACAAAGAAGCATCAGGAGACTTAAAAGAGAGATGGAGATTCAGACTAGAGCTTAGGTTTATATTTAGGATGTCACTCTCTATCATACTGCACCGATGACTGCGCCATTGTGCAAAACAGCGACATCACACAGCACGTCTCTTTTCGTTACCTATTAAATGGAATAACAGAGTTCTGTGCAATTGGTCCAATACCAAGTAGCATATTGTAATAGATCCCTAGTTGTGAACTCTGCCAATAAATGGTGAAAGGTGGGTAATATCACCATGCTATAAGCCTCAACAGTATTGAAGTTGACACAGCACGTGTTAGATTATACCACCTACTCTATTGCAACATCACTGTGCTTGCTACTACTACTAGAACAGATTGCCAGTCCAGATCTGACACACGCCATGTAGGAGTGGATAGGGATCGATGTGGGTCCCTTATGCCTTTTATTCCGTATAAATATTTTCTGCTCAGCCCTTTAATCCTGGTCACTGAATTCACATAATATATGGGGAGGTGCACAATGTCCCATATTGTGGCAACTCTATTATTCCTCTCTACTGTTGCAAGGGAAGAGAATAACTACAAAATATTCTCCTTTCTGACCTCTGTGATCCATTGTAAGAACTTAGTAAGAGGACACCTAAATAGCAATTAATAGTTTACAAAAAAGTTGAAGTTTCTGGATGATTTGTAGTTTAATATATTCAATACATGTAAGAAGAAATGAAAAATAATGACACCACCAGTTAGTTATCTGTATATCATTAATTAATCAATAAAGGGAACCAGATAATTGCATATTCTGCCCTGTCTTTATTATAATGAAGGAATAAAGCTACACTAGATTAAATCGTCCATTGAGTATACCTGTGACCTTTAAGCGATATTCGCTAGTGGTGGAAAGAGGAAATGAACAAGTACAGAGGAACTGTAAGAGGTTATCTTAATGTTTAGGAAGTGAGGGTTTCAAAATGAAACACATTTTAAAAGTATTTCTAGACAGTAATTATGAGATTTGTATCAAAGAGAATTAAGAGAATATCATGATAAATATGTCAGCGTTCAGTTAGAACAATCTGCAGATATATTCAGTACCAGTGATAAGCAATTTGCTTCCCACAGGAGACAAATAAGGGCAATTACAGATAATCCTAATATTACAAAGATTATAGTATAATGCATGTATTTTAGAAAATGTACTTGTTGCTCTATATGATTAAAGTAATATCATATTTGTATTACATTTCTGGGATAACTATGCCAAATGGCAAATTATGTCATATTACTAATAATAGAGGGAACTTTCTTGCAAGCTATTTATCAAAGCATATTTTCCTACACTCTTAATTTATGGAAATGTAAGTGTGTCTATGAATTATGTGCAAGAGACAACTTGTCCTGGTGGACAAATGCTCTCCTGTACAAGTCCTTTCCTAATACAAACGAATCATGTGGTTAGCAACAGCATAAACTATGGCTATCCAGTCACTTATCCATTTTGGTAGATATTCCCCCCAAGCAGAAAGTTTCAAGTTTTCAAATTGTGCCCTGACTGAATTAGAAATGGTGGATTTAGCATTAGGCAAAGGAGGATTGTGCTCAGGAACTGCAGTGGTTGAAAATTGGTTCTGTGTCTGTGCTGCCGAAAACTTTATCTTTCTACGGCTAAGAAAAATGAACAGAGAGAATGTGAGAAATCTCATATAGACATAGATCAGAAATTAATTATGTAAGTGGGCGGTGCTATTCCTTCAATATGACAGACCCAACAAACATTTTTCTGTGTAAACCTGTTTCTAAGGCTCCAATCACGTAAATCCTGCTACAACTAAATACAAATTTCAGGAATTCAGTAGAACAGCCAAACATCTACAATTGAATTATACTGCAAAGAGGACAGAGAAGAATGCTTTAGTACACAGTCAGCATTTTATTTAAGCAGTAGCAAGACCCCAAAGATACAAGTATACAATAGTGCTTTAGGGAACCCAGTGGGTGATCATGAAGGAAATTGGCTAGTTTTACAAGAGGCTTGGAAATAAGATGTACAGTATTTGTCTGTTAACTCAGCAGCTCTGTTGACAGTCTCCTGTTTTAAACCGTCTATTTACAGTATTTCCTGTACTATTCATAGCCATAATGATATACAGCATCGTCGCACAGATCACTTTCATAGTAGTGTGGGTAGGAAATTCAAAGGTGTTTATGATAGTGAGAGGGTGAGAAGTATTTTTCCACAAACATTTAATATTTCATTTCTTTTTTAAATGTAGCACACAGTGCATATTTTCCTAATTAAACAGCTATTTAAATTCAGTTCACACTGTATGATATTTCACGGACCAACCAGTGAATTAAACTGATTAAAGAAGGAAAGCGATATGCTGCTTTAATGCCAGTTAAGTTTAGTCTTGGAGTAATTACCTTTTTCTATTGATATGAGGAACATTAATTATGAAAAATAATACTGAGAAAGTAATCATATACAATAAGTACTATGCAATGTAGTACGGTACATTTATATAAATTGAACAACAATCTAAAAAAAAGTCCCTGGAGCTATATCTTTGAGAGAGTGAATAGAATGCAATACATTCTGCACCTGTGAGTAATTAACACAAAAGGAGCAGGTGTGACTAATAAATACACTTAATGTGCTTTAAATGCTTAATACACATGTGGTTAGGGATATTGGGCCTGAGTCATTAAGGAGAGAAAAGCAAAAAAAAGAGTGACTTTGCACCTCAGCAAAACCATGTTAAATTGGAGGGGGGTGAATTTCAAATGTGGGGACAGATTTATAGTTGGGGTATAGCATGTCCTAGATCAACTTTAACTTTCAGTGTAAATATAAAGTTATCAAGTATTTGTGTGCAACATGGAAAAAAGTCAGTATTTAAATTATGTGCGAAACAATAAACTAATTTGCACCCCTTGCATTGTAAAATGGTTTTGTTCAGGATCAAATTTATTCCTCATTTTGCCTTGCTCTCCTTAATGACTCATGCCCTTCGTTCCCTACAAATGCCATAAAAACATCTGTAAAAAAATATACAGATATTGGATCTATTTTCTGGAAATACATAATTCCAGTTTCAAAAACCTGACACCCCCCCCTCCCCCCCCCCCCCAAAAAAAAATTAAAAATGGTGCTGCTTGGTGATGAGCTCATGAGCTAATGTTAGGAGTATTGCTAAAGAAATTAATGAGTGATGGAATAGCAGGGCAAGGTGGGGGAAAACAGACATTTAATAATATATTTTATGCATGGCACTCCAGATTCCAGAAAAGCGATAGTAATCAGCATTCCAGATAATAGATCTTATATCATCATCATCATCATCACCATTTATTTATATAGCGCCACTGATTCCGTAGCGCTGTACAGAGAACTCATTCACATCAGTCCCTGCCCCATTGGAGCTTACAGTCTAAATTCCCTAACATACACAGACAGACAGAGAGAGACTAGGGTCAATTTTGATAGCAGCCAATTAACCTACTAGTATGCTTTTGGAGTGTGGGAGGAAACCGGAGCACCCGGAGAAAACCCACGCAAACACGGGGGGGACATACAAACTCCACACAGATAAGGCCATGGTCGGGAATTGAACTCATGACCCCAACGCAGTGAGGCAGAAGTGCTAACCACTTAGCCACCGTGCTGCCCTTATGTTCGCTGTCCCTAACTGCCAGTCGCAATACTGGCTATATATATATATATATATATATATATATATATATATAATGTGTGTGTATAGAAGATGATGCAAGTTGATGGCTAGGCAGCAATAATATATCTGAACACAGCAATAATGGCACAGTATCACTGAGCATATAATCTGTGGGTGCAGTACAGTGCTGCAGCATCTTGCGATATACAGTACACAGGTGATGGCCCTCAGAATATAACTAGAAGCTTGTTGCGATAAGGCCATAACCAGACTTACAGAACCCTGGAACAGCAATGATGTTCAGGGCCACAAGAAAAAACTTGATACTCTGCCAGAGTACAGTGTCTGGAATGCAGGGCCGGATTAACCCGAGGTCTAACTGGGCTATAGCCCAGGGGCCTCAGGCATCCAGGGGGCCCTTCAAAGTCCTTAGCAGCATTATTGATCGGTCTGGGTCCGGGGGCGCCCCCATCCCGATCAATGCTGCTGAGCACTGTCAGTGCAGTCCTCCGTCCCCGGCGCCGCTCAGTAATCTGCTTACTGAGGAGATCTCGCGAGAGTTCGTGAACCCTCGAGAGATCTCCTCAGTAAGGAGCTTACAGCGCGCTGCGGAAGGAGGACTGCACTGACAGGTAAGTGCTTGGGGGGGGGGCCTCACGGGGAGCGGTGGACGGCTCACATTGGGGGCCTCATGGGGGGATGGAGGGCCCCTTAGCCCAGGGTCCTCCATTCCCTTAATCCGGCCCTGCTGGAATGCAATGGTGCTAGCGGTGAACATCAGAAGCGAGGCAGACAGGAACAGCAATAGCTGGATCAGGAGTCCGTAATAGCAATTCACTTGGCAATGGAGTTGCCCGTGGATTCCAGGGCAATATATACGTTTAACACCAACATGCACTGATGCTAATTTGTCAAACTGGGAAACTAGAGCAATGTTAATTAGTGAACAAGTAGTGGCTACAGCTGTCATACAGTGGTTAATTGTGAGAAAAGATATTCAAGTAACTGATTAATTAGTGTAAAAAATAGTTAGATGTAGCCGCAGGTATCCGTTCTAGAGCCTGTATGATGACTGCTCATCAAGATACTTTCTTAGCACTGGATGTAATTCTGAGCTTATGATCTCAGGACAGAATTATAGCTGACATTTTTTTGTGATACATAATTGTATCATTATTGAAAACCGAATTGGACACATCCAATGTCAAAGCGAAACAGATCAGGCCAATCATGCAACAGATGAAGATCAAATTGTGGTTATTTATCCGATCATATGATCTTTCCATCAGAACTAAGTGTATTACGAAAATGTTCCTCACTTGTACCTACTTTTTCTGTCAATCTTGATTTGAAAGGCAATGTCTGTGGTATATGTTTGCTGACATTTCTGACATGAAAGGATATATTTTATGCCTACTATGAAAAATAAGAATTTAAGAGCTAAACTAAATCCACCTTTGTTCTGATCCACAGTATTTTACATTATCATGTGAATATTGATGACATAGATAAGATTAAGGTTCCAGAGTCTGTTATCTAGTAAAAAATCTTCCATTTGCTGAAAAGGTTGCTCTAAAAGGCTTACAAACTAATTATGCTATAGAAATAAGCCTGCAGATACAGGTGGCACAGTGGTCATTTAGAATAAGGTGGATAATAAATAATAATGTATGATCTTAATGTAGAGTTTTAAAAAATTGGAATATATATCATTGTGTTGACCGTTACAAATTAATTGTTTCTAAACTACAACAATGGCAGACATCGAAAGTACTTAAAAAAAAAAAAAAGTTTAATTTTTAATATATATATATATATATATATATATATATATATATATATATATATTTTTTTTTTCCTAGAGTACCAGTTCTATATACTGTGTACCCAAGATATACAAGGGATTAAGATCAGTACCTAACCAACCAATGGTATTGGCATGTGAATCTATTCTAGAGCCTCTTGCACAATATGTTGATCAATTTTTATTACCTAGGGTGTTTCTATTACCATCTTATACAGAAGACACTAATCATGTTCTCTCATTGTTAAAAGAGATTGATGTTTCTCAAGTTAAGCAGCTTTGTACTTTTACTATAGGATCTTTGTTCATAAATATTCCACATCATTCATCAATGAATATAATTAGAGATTTATTGATCTGCCACAGCAGTACTGATAACATTTCTGGAGCTTTGCCTTTTGTAATTTTTGTGATAGGTGATGGATTCTTCTTCATCAGTAGCTAGTCTATATGAAGGTAATTTTGAAACATCGATTTTATATTAATGTACCATAAATGGTTAAATGGTTTCGACATTTAAATGTCTCATTGTTGATATTAATTTGTTGATTTTTTTGGGCATTGTAGCACAATTTAGAAAATGTGCTAAGTTTTGAATTGCTTCTTTTGGAAGTCTAGGGTTTATAGCAATATAGATTTCTTTTTAGCTACTCTTAATTTTTTTTTCCTTTTTATTATATACTAGCTGAAATCCGTGGTGTTGCCCGGGTTTGAATCTTCAAGTTAATAAGTTATCAATGAGTTGGATGTAACTGTCAACATTTTAAAATTAAGTAGCAGTTTAGCTATTCCAACACACCCATGAGGTGGCTGCCCAGTGTCATTTTTGTTTTTATTTTAAATGTCATTCAAATCTATCCAGTAGAAGGCCCACAGGCTCCCCGGGTCAAAGGTCAAAGTCCGACCAGGACCCTAAACCCCTTAAAACCTGCCCAGGATCCAACTGGACCACCTTGCATTGGTTTCATCCCAATTGGTGTAGGGGTGTCTGAATGTATAACCAGACAGACATACAAACCAAATTTATCCAGTAAAAGGCCCAGAACAGGCTCCCCGGGTCAAAGTTCTGCTCAGCGTATACCAACGGGAGGTCTGATCGGGAGCCTAACTCAATTAAAACCTGCCCAGGGTCCAACTGGACCACCTCACGTTACTTTCATCCCAATCAGTAAGGGAAGTTCGAATGCGTAACCGAACAGACAGACAAACCAAATCCAGTGGAAGGCCCACAACAGGCTCCTTGGGTCAAAGGTCTGGCCAGCGTACACCAATGGGGGGTTTGACTTGGACCTCAACCACCCGGTATGTCTTCTGGGATTCAATTTTACCAGTCTGTGATGGTTTTGCCCAAATGTATCCAGTGTAAGGCTCAGAACAGGCTACCCAGGTCAAAGTTCTGCTCAGCATACACCAATGGAAGGTATGACCGGGAGCCTAACCCCCTTAAGACCTGCCCAGGATCCAACTGGACCACCACATATTGCTTTCATCCCAATCGGTGCAGGGGTTTCCGAATGCAAACAAACCAAATCCATCTAGTGGAGGGGCCAGAACAGGCTCCCGGGTCAAAGTTCTGGCCAGCGTCCACCAGCGGGAGGTCTGACTGAGACGTATACCCCCTAATATGTTTTCTGGGATCCAATCTTAAAAGTCTTTTGTAATTTTTGTCCAAATCCATCCAGTGGAAGGCTAAGACCAGGCTCTGCAGGTCAAAGTTTTGGCCAGTGTACACCAACGGGAGGTCCGACTGGGTCCCTAAATACCTTAAAATCTGTCCGGGCTTATTGAGCCTATTCTTTTTTCACACTGGTTATTATTTTTTTAAGGTATTTATGAGAACCACTTTATGTTTGCATATATATATATATATATATATATATATACAGTTTTCAAGTGTTATTTTAAGGCATTTCTATAGTTTACAACAACTATGGATTTGGAGTCCATACCTGTCTAATTATAACCATTTAGCATAAAAGGGATCAATTTCATAATACGATATATTGTAAAGCTTTACACAAGAAAATAAGTCAGAATATTCCTAAAGGTCAGTTATGTATTACATGTGATGAACAAGAACAATATGAGAAAAATCACTGAGATATGATAAATAGGTTTAAAAACTGCAATTCTTCTTCTTAACTATTTCGTTCAGTTATTACAAACCAGATATGCCATTTAAAGCTTATTGTCCTTAGTATTATTGGAATAATAATAATAATTTTTGTCCACTTATTTTTATTGCATTTAAACAGGCTAATGCTATAATCCATAAGCATTGTCATATTTTAGTCCATTCAGAATGCAAATCTAATATAGACAAAGAGGGTGTTATACTCTGGTTGATTTCCAAACCCGTGGCTGCTTTAGATGTGGTTGATGTGCACAGCATTCCTATGTTATTAGAACAGAAATGTGTTCTAGGTCCTGTGAGAGACATACATATTTGTGATTTTATAAATTATGATATATCTTGTGGTGTTTATATTTATTACATATGGCTCTCTGGCTGCAGGTGATGTTAGTTATAGATTGTAACACTCTTTTTAAGTGTCTACTGATATCTTATTACAAATAATCATCCCTATATTTAAATACATGTATTGTTTCAACATATTACTGAGATTAAGGGTAATATGCGGCTCATTTGAAGCTTCAAAAACTTTATTTTTAAGTATTAATTAATTATAATCATTAATTTTCCACTTATTTAAATTTACGCAGTCCCCAAATCTTATCATTTTGCCTATCACTGATGTTAAGGCTGATGATAGAGATGGAATCGTCATAAAAGGTTTTTGCAAAGAGAGTTGTATTGAAATAACACTTTGGAGCCCTAAAAGGTGGTGCTCTTAATAGAAAAATTTAATTTACTGCATTTCTATAGTTGGTGACCTAAGTATTGTGATTTCTGGTCATGTAGCTTTAGATTTCTGGTTACACTTGGTCTTTATTATTATTTTATTAGAATATTTCCTTATTTTTATTCCCATGGGTAACTAAAACATGATGGTTTACGTTTCCATAAAGTGCCAAATGCCATTGATGTTTATATCATCTGCACAAATTATTTTAGGTCATGTAATAGCCTGTGAGTTTATGAGGTCATATGTCAAGGAAGTTTCTTTATGTTGCTTAGCAGCTGAACTTCAGTTTTGAAATCTTTTTATATTTAATTATGAAATAAATAAAAAAATATATATATTTTTCACTGTAGTTTCTGTAGAGTCCTCATTTTCTACAGTGAAGTTCACATTAAGATCTAAATTTCCAGAGAATCAGTCTGAACAGTTATAGGCTATAAGTGTTAATTTTAAATAAATACTAATTTCTATAGGCATTAAAAATACAGTTTTTATTTTCTTTTTAGGCAAGTATTGTCTTCTGGGCTTCCAGATGAATATTCAATATCTGCGCTTTTCCGTGTAAGACGAAACACAAAAAAAGAGCGCTGGACTTTGTGGAAAACATTGAACCAAGTTGGCACTTTGCAGGTGGGAAATTTAATTCAACGCATTTCAAATATAAAACGTATAAAAACATATAACTTTGATCATGTTCAATTAGGAAAAAGTTAAGTAGTAACTTATTGAGTGTATGAATCACTGAAACAATTAAAATAGTTTTTAGGAGGAGGGTGGAAATGTTTATCTTAGAGTAGCTAATTGAAATATATATATATATATTTTCATATACATTATATAGTGGAAAACATGGTTTCTAAGAGGTGAAATTTGAAAATATATTCGATGTATGGCTCTTCTACTTCTACTTCTGATTATAGTGATACCACATTTTGTTTCTTTTACTTAAGGTCTGAAGAAGTTATAGGGTCTAGAATAAAGATATACATTTTAGTTTTCTTTTATAACTAGGTGCTGTAACTCCATCTATTGGAGTGTATCCACCCCTTTGGGTAGGAGAATGGGTAGAAAAGCATAGGTTTAAGTACTGTTGGGTGCTGACACCATTTTGGGAGTTTGAGATAGTGTCACTGTCTTGTCCTGAAAAGGGGGTAAGGGAAAGAGGAATCATTATTTAAATACATGTGTATTTTACATTTTACTATACTATTATAGTCATTGTACTTACCGTTAGTGTACTGTATAAGCACAAAATGAGAGCAGCAGTACAGCACATGGACAGAAATGGTAACTGGCTCCTGACTGGCTGAATTGATACAATCAATGGTACTTGTGCATCATTGCTAAAACCTTCCACTTGAGGTCTTCGCTATGTGTATATATCAAACCTGGCTAATATGGACATTGAGGCACCACTGGTCTACTTGTGTGTAACTGTCACCTTAGATGGCGAAAAACCTTAAAATCTTCTAGAATGGAAAATTAAGATAACCATTTTACCAGAGTTAAATAGTGTTATCTGTGTTTACAGGATTCCATTCTAATTGATGGTGACAAGAAAGTTGTGGAGTTTTCAGCTAAACAAGGTGGTGGATCTACCCTACATTACACGTTTAAAAGTCGGGAGCTCCATCCTCTTTTTGATCGGCAATGGCATAAGCTTGGAATTTGCATACAACAAAATATAGTGTCGCTTTATGTAGACTGCAAGTTAATTGAAAGAAGACAGATTGCTAAGAAGGACAGTATTGACTTTCAAGGAAGTTCAGTAATTGCTGGACGGGCCTCCGATGACAAACCTGTTGACGTAAGTGGTTGTAAAAAATATTTTTTGATTTTAGGTACACTAAATCTCTATCTTTTTCAGTAGATATAGATACATAATTGACTTGATCTTTTATACAGTCAACACTTTTTAATATCAGGTATAAACTTTGCCTCTAATGTTATCCAAATGAGATCAAGTTTCTGTCTGTTTCAAAACGAAATATGAATATTCTGAAATGAGCAAATGGGCCAGGTCTCTGAGATACTGAAAAAATTGAGAATATGGATATAACCTACTTACGAACCTCTCAAAGATATATATATATATATATATATATATATATATATATACACACACATATACATTGTAGAAATCACCAAATAAACACTCCTTACTACAGAGGCTTCTTAAGCAGTAGGTGTTTTATTTGCAGCATGAGACAGCACATCGCAAACACTAAGAATCCACAGCTTCCTGACACACTAGCTTAGCCCACAGTCCATCACTTTTGTCAGCCCCTCCCACAATCCTTTTATACACACACGCCACAGCAATAACACCCATGTTGTGCACGTTTCTCCAAGTAACAGCAGGCTCAATAACCTTGTCTGGACAGGTCCTATCCCTGGTTACCTTTATGTGAGTGTGTATATATATATATATATATATATATAGTCCCACTGCTGCACAGTGCCTCAGGGATTATTAATAAAAATGAATAACTAGAGAAGGTTCTTATTACTGCAGATATTTAGGGAGTGCGCCCTATTTGGGATAACCCTCCTCCCAGTATTCTATTACCACGCCCCTCTGCCCATATCTCTGTAGCGGCTCTGTGCTACTCCACTTGTCTGCTACTGCAAGCACTACCTGAAACCAAGACTGCGCCAGCATGATCAGCAGAGAAATACTAGAACAATGGATGAATCTATATATTATTCTATGGATGGATGTGTGCAGTGAAAGCAGCTCCTCATGGGATGTCTGTCCAGGAAGGTGTAGCCTTACAGTACATCCACACTCAAGTTTGTAGAAATTTGAATATCCTTCCCCATCCTTTCCTTCAGCACTGAAACCACCCTGCTCAGTGATCACTATGCTTCCAAATGTCGCAGTCTGAGGAATAGCAGATATTGTTTTGTTTCCAGAGGCTAGGATTACTAGGCTATGTGTTTCTGTAGCCCACTCATATTCTGATTGCTATAAGATATACAGTATTTATACTGCCACCAGCTTAACTTGGTTGCTGGCTGTATTGAAAATTGTTATTTAAAAATATGTGTAACATTGCAGGTCACATGATTACTAACAACAACCTGTCAGTATTTAATCCTCTTTTTATATGACATTGATAAGTACCATTTAAAAAGACTTGGCTCGTGGGAGTAAAGTATAATTCTATGACTAATTACTGTAAATACAATCCTCAAATAGCTTTTAGCTTTCAACTAAAGAGCCTGCATACCAGAGACAATCCATATATCCCTTGAGAACCTGCCTAGAAAAGTTTTACTGTCTAAGTTTATTTTTGCCAATATTGTTTCCATAGATACTTTCTTTTAAAAGGGAAAAAAATATTTGCCTAACATGTTCATCAAGCTGGCACCAGCATCTTGAACTCTCCATGCTCACATTACATAAATGAGGATTGTCCATGGTTAATTATGAGAGCTCTGGTTCAATTCCCAGTTGTTCTTTACATTTCATATTTCATTCCGAAGCTGCTAATGGTCAAAGCTTGACTTGAAATGTTGTGCTTAACTTAAATATTAACTTAATAAAAATAAAAACATTAGCTTGAATAAAAATGAAATCTGAAATGAAATATATTTCTGTCTTAATATATTAAGTCTAAAAAAATCCATCTAAAAACAAATAAACATACTAATGCATAAAACATTCATACAACTGTGCATAACAAATCATATGCACTGGGGTTAAAAATAAACTATATGACATTGGCATGCACACAACGTGAAAAACGTTAGTCTCCCATTTGATTTATTAAAAAATGAATTTATACGATATCAGCATAAATCATTTTGGTTAATCAGATGGTTAACTTATTTTAGGTCTTTCTTTGTAATTTGTAAATTCAATACATAAAAATAGCTCAGTAAAATGCAATCAAATTTTATTACGTAAAGTGCTAAAACTAAAAATTATTAATTTAATATCTAATTATACCCAGTTATTTGACAATTAAATCTGACCATAAGGAACAATAGAAGTGCAGTTTAAGAAAAATATATGCACACTCTGATTATATATTTTTTAATTCTATACATTTTCTTAAGCCTCTATTTATTTACATTATGAACCAGCTAGGCAGAAGCCCTGTTACCAGAATACTATAGAAATACCATCTTAAGGCTCTATGTACATAGAACGCCATGGCTCTATTTTCGGTGCAGAGTGCGGCCATATGTTATATTTAGGTTTTACATGTAGTGCAGCTAGGCTCAAAAAATGGAGATAACAGAGGTTTTTGCTCTAGGGAGGGGATGGAGCTGTGCAGCAGACTGTATGTTAATGAGTAATTTAATTCCTCTTCCAGCCTTCTAAAAGCCAATATAGAGGAAAGAGTAAGGGATACACGACATCTTTTCTCCTTATTCGACTTTATACATGAACTCCTGTTCTTCTGCCTTAATCTTATTCTGCCAATACTATGTGATATGTGTATGCATGTGAATGAAGAAACTATGCTTCTCCAGCAGAGCTTCTGACTGAAGCTGTGCATAGTCAAGGGGGTGGGTCAGTAAGAAGTTTATGTAAATCCATACAGATGCAGCACAAAGGATAGAGTGAGAATGTTTTTATATTGTTTTTAATTTTATCTTTGGACTAAAATGGATCATAAAAGATAAGATATTTAGGTGATTTCATTTTTTATTTCAAGTTTATTTGTTTTTGAGCAAAGGCTTAATTATGCGGTCTTTGGAGATTTTTTTTTTTTTCTTTCAGAATGGTGTGTTTGTGTTATTTTTTTCTCAACATGTCAAGTAGCGCACCACAGGTTACCTAAGTTTGCCTTTCCGTTAACAGCAGAGATTGCAGGGTTAATTTGCTCCCCACCCAGTAAATACACGTCATAGGCAGTGAAAGGATTAAATATGATACCCACATTGTAAGGTTTAAGTATTGTAAGCAATGTGTTGGGATGGGATTGCAGCATTGGGAAGGTAACTATATGTGGCCAAACACTGAATTGGGGGAAAAGCAATTGGAAGTGCATGATGCAAATGCGATATATAAAAAGGCAGTGATGAGCACCAATTCAAGCATGCGACCAGATACAATTAATTCTGCAACTCAAGGAACGTGGGTCTATCACATAATACTAGAGACAAACTAAATTTTCAAAAATGTTCCACAGAATATTTCCTTTCTTGCACATCTGGGCACTAAATTTCACACATTTCTCCAGCAGAACTTGTCTTTAAGTGTTCTGCACAAACAAAACATTCCCTATCAATTTTTCTCCGCCAACGCAGAATGAATTAACACTGCAGACTGCAAAGTTTACCAATATGGTGCAGAATGGCCAATCAAAAACACAACAAAACGTTATTGCTGCAGTGTCACATTTCAATGTCTTGCTCCGCTGAAAATATATCTGCGCGAAATTCCTTCCATAACCTTCGTTCATCTCCACGTAACATAAACCTGTAATTTTAATATTGATTATTACTTGTTCTATAAAACCTGCCACTATCAGTCTATCAGGGACACAGGAAGGCTTATTATTGGGGATCCTAATTACCCACCTTGTCATACCTTAATCTCAATACAATCAAATCATCAATGGGAATACAATCCATAAATATTGTATGTGGTTGATATATGTGGGGGGACAGTTACCTCAGTCTTTTCATTTTTATATTGCTAAAGATATCTGTGATTACTTGTTATCATGGGCATTGAATTTTTATTGCTCACAGTCATAATCAGCATAGTAATCTAATACAAAGGAGACTGATGATGGCCAACATGGGTGAATTTTACTTACAGATCTCAATAAATTAATCTGATAACAGAGATCATTCATTTTGTAACTCATTGTTTCCTATGTGCCCTGTTACACAGGCTATGTTTAATTAATGTGTAGTGTGATAGTTCATTTAGCACAATGCTATAACTTAATTACCTCAAATGAATTTCAGATAATTAATCTCTACCTCTTTATTGGGAAGTGATTCATTTTTCATTGCAAAAGATTTTTTAGGTGATTCTGAGCAGAAAATGGTCAATTGAAATAAAAACACATGCATGATTTTTTTTCTTTGGGTTATTAATTTAATTAGATTAATTATATAAAATTGCATAAAATCACATTGTATATTGTAATCTATTAATCTCATGAGGTTTACTAGCAGAGACTAAAGATTGCTGGTGTAGCCTAAGCCACTGAGCCAGAATTTTAAACAGGTCCGAAGCTCAGCTGACATGATCAATAGATGCCAGGCATCCCCCATTTACAACACAAACAGCTATCAACAAGCTGTGTACTTAAACTCATTATACCTAGCCGCCAATGTGCCAAAACAGAGAAACTTTGCTGCTGAGCAGCTGTATATAAAGCACACACAGTGTACTGCATGTGTTGGCAGACCCTTATGTACTACAAACCCAATCAATACATGTAAGTCTAATACAACGATAGGGCAGAGAACAAACACGTATTGTCAATTCACACTAGAATAAATAGGACTAAGATAGTCACTGAAATAAAATAAAAATATGTACTTCTATTGGTATCCTTTAAACAGTAGAACAGGCCAGTTTCAACACTGGTCATACACTCAACAGTGTTTATTGACCTATGCAGACTTCCTGATGAAGCCATTCAAGTCACTCAGATGTCATCTAAAAGTCATGTACATGGGATCCTGATGGATGTAATCATTTCAGCTGAGCATATTTACTAAGCTGGACTACCACATTTTTGTATGGATTTTAAAATGCTTATCTTCAATAAATATAATTTAGAAAGCTCAGAATTGCATTAAATATACAGAATTAGAGAAAATTTTATGGGTCAGTTGATCAATATTGAAAATTAAGGAAACTTCCAGGGAAAAGTCCCATGCCTATGCATTATAGATAATAATTCAATAAAAAGTCAGAACAGTAATAGTAAAATAATAGCACATATGAAGTAATACAGTGAACCAGCCCTCTACAAACCCATAAGTCACAATTTAATGATAAGGACTTTTCCAATATTGTGCTGAAATAGGTGAACACCAGTCAGAAACTGTGTCAGGAAAGCACCTCAGCATGGAGAGCGCTGCATCACTGGGTATATATATATATTTTTTAATTTTAATATATGTATAGCCTTTATACTAATTATACAATGATTCAGTCCTTTTATTTAGATGCTTTTTCTCATTTACATCACACCAATAATAATATATCTAATTACAGTATTGTGAATATTGCCTACAAGAAAACAGAAATTAATCTCCCCTTCTCCGAGTTGTCATTCTCCAATCAAACCAAGCACTGAGGAGTCTATTTATTAATGGTTGAAAAGCCCAATCTCCAGTGAAAACAGGTGTCCTTGCCAGCTGTAGTGCTTCGCCCTATACATCAAGGGTTCAGCAGTAATATTGATGTTGGAAAGATTTGCCCAGTGAAGCCAGAGATAGCTTCCACATGCAAAGCATTGGGAAGTCTATTTAACAGTGTTTGCAGCGGCATGAGTACTATCAGTACATGTTCTGTTATTGCCATTTCAGGATGGTGATTACAGGGATAAAAAAAAATTCAAAGAATAAAGTATTTTTTTATATTTTTTTTAAATAGGTTTTATTTTTTCCCCACATACTTTAAAACAAATCTTTTGTTTCAGTTTCACTGCACATGCGTGAACTTGGTAGCCTGGTGATGCATGACCATAAACCCGTCAGACTGGCTCAACAAAGGGGTATGTTAACCCTTACTGCTCCATGCCAGTATTGCAAAGACAGCCAATTATCACTCAGCTGCCTCTGTGAGATTTTAATGGTAATTTGCAGCGAAAGATAGTCAACTTTACTGCTGCTTTTTAATAAATAGACCTCGGTCTAACTGTACTATCTCTCTACCCATATTTTTTTCATTCTTGCCATTCTCCCCACTGTACACTTAACCACAGATATGTGGACAAGCGGAACTGGGAAACTAAAGATTATATGACTGTGACAGCCCACTGAGTTGGTGATTTGCCTTCACCAGCAGGGACAGCAGCAGCATGTACCCAACTACGTCACATTTTTCAGAGCCAAGCTACTCTGTATCACCGGCTTCACTAAGAGCATACAGCTGACAATCTGTTTGAAAAACTAAGGGATGTCATTGCTACATGACTTATCCCGCTTGTACTCTCCTCAGGATATGTAATTTCTGATTATGCCACCAATATTGTGAGAGCATTACAGCTGGGTGAATTCTATCACATTCCTTGTTTTGCTCACCCAATAAACTTGGTGGTACAGAGCTTTTTAAAAAGTTACAGGGACCTGCAGGAGATGCTGTCTGTGGCCCGTAAAATTTCGGGACATTTCCGCCATTCTGCAACAGCATGTAGGAGATTTCAGCAGCTACAAGAACAATTTAATTTGCCCTACCACCAACTGAAGCAAGAGCTGGTAACAAGGTGGAATACCACCCTTTATATGTTTGTGAGGATGGAGGGACAGTGAAAAGCCATCCACGCTCACGCCACAAGCCATGACATTGGGAAAGGAGGGGGAATTGTCACACATGGCACCAGTTACCTATCATTCTGGTCACTGTTTTACCTGTTTCCCTTGGTTTTCACTCCCTATATTCACTTGCTGGTCTGAACTGAGCATGCGCTCACCTGGTATTTTCAAAACTTCCTGCATTCTCTTGATTGGCTAATTGCCTGTCAGCTCTGTCTATTTAAAGCACCTGCTTCTCTACTAAGGTGCCAGACCTTCAGGTCTCCTAACCTGTTAGGACACTGTTCTCTCTGACTCCCGTCTGCACATCGGTATCCTGTGTAACCTGTTCCAAGATCAAGACCTGTGGTTTTATTGCAAGAACCTCATGCCTCATCATTGGTCCTGTCTTCACTTTCCAGGGATCTCAGTGCATCAGTTCTCTGCAGTTCACCACCTCTCAGTTGGTGTCCTGTGTTACGTGTTCCACGATCAAGACCTGTGGTATTATTGCAAGAACCTCAAAAGCAGCTTAAGAAACTGAAGGAGGAAATGAAACAAAGCAATTACACTAGGTATGTTGGACTTGTAGATCAAGTACTTAATTTTGTCACGGGCACTAGGAGTCTTTACCCAGGGATCACCAGGTGATAAGCTTACCAGAGCAGTATAGGTGGTAATATGGTACTCTGGTAGCAGGGTGATCACGGAACAGGAAATAGCAGATGATGAGATGCTCAGGAAAGTCTATGACTAGCAGCACTGGCAATATGGAGGTAGTAATACACGAGGAACTGTATGGACAAAGGACACGTGAAGGTAGTCAGTGGTCTGCGGTAGCAAGTTGTACCACTGCTATAGTGAGGAGGAATGTCCAGCAGAAACGAGGGGGTGATGAGAGTCAGCGGTCTGCGGATAGCAAGTTGTACCGCTGTCTGAGTGAAGGAATAGAATCCAAGTGGAGGTATCCGGGGAGTCAGTGGTCTGCGTTAGCAAGTTGTACCACTGCTATGTGAGAGGATACTGGAACAGGTGAAACTGGAAACAGGGGTCAGTGGTCTGCCACTAGCAAGTTGTACCACTGCTATGTGAGAGGATACTGGAACAGGTGAAACTGGAAACAGGGGTCAGTGGTCTGCCACTAGCAAGTTGTACCACTGAATATATATGTGAGGAGGTGCACGGGGAGAGACTGCAACACAAGATATACACGGGCACCTTGACTTTGATCCACAGTAATATGCACAATATAAAGGTATATATGACTGAACAACACTGCCAATATAGAAAGTCTCTAGAAGTAATCCAGCACGAGATAACACAGTCAATGATGGCAATAGACTCAGCGGATAGCACACTCCAGAGGAGAACCAACACAGTCCAGCAAGGTATGCAATACACAGCACAGTCAATGGGAAGTATGCATACCGTGGTTCAGGAGAAGGCAGTCAGACAGGAGTGCAGAGATACCTGAACGGCAGGAGGCTGGCAGGATGCAAAGTCCCTGGATGGGTGAAGCGGTGGTCTAGCAGGTGCAGCGCACAGGTAGGTAGACCAGCAGGGAACACAGGAAGGCGTGGAGAGCGGATCAGCAGTAGATGGATGAGTAGCGCTGAGGAGTAACAGCAGCGGGTCTCTGCGGGAACACGGAGGTAGCCAATAGCAACCAGCAGGTGCAGTAACGATGGGACACGGGAGAGCAGAGTTGAACTGGAACTGTTGATCACGGAGAATAGCGGGTAGCAATAGTGGCAGCAGACTCAAGGAAACACGGGAGAGTTGACAAGGACTGAAGACTGAAGCGCACAGAGGCAGCGGATAGGAATCAGCCAAACAGTCACGATGAAACACAGACGGGTTGCAGGTTGAAGACTGTAGTGCACGGAGGCAGCGGATAGGAATCAGCTAACAGTCACGATGATGAAACACAGACGAGTTGCAGGTTGAAGACTGTAGTGCACGGAGGCAGCGGATAGGAATCAGCTAGCAGTCACGATGATGAAACACAGACGAGTTGCAGGTTGAAGACTGTGGTGCACGGAGGCAGCGGATAGGAATCAGCTAGCAGTCACGATGATGAAACACAGACGAGTTGCAGGTTGAAGACTGTAGTGCACGGAGGCAGCGGATAGGAATCAGCTGGCAGTCACAATCATGAACAGGTGAGTGGAAGTGAATGAAAGACTGTAGTGCACGGAGGCAGCGGATAGGCATCAGCTAACAGTCCCAATAATACATGGTAGAGTTGAAGTGGTTAGAAGACTGTAGTGCACGGAGGCAGCGGATAGGAATCAGCTCACAGTCACGATGATACAGTAGATGGTAGAAGTGGTATGGGAACCACAGTAGTAGAAGTGGTTTGGAAACCACAAAGGTAGAAGTGGTTTGGAAACCACAGGAATCAGCTGGGCTGAATAAACGAGGAAACACAGGAACACCTTCAGAGACTCATGGGGAATGAGACTCCAAGATCAGGCAACGTGGTGTTGACCACAGGTGCTTAATATAGGGAGGTTGCCTGATCTGCCAATTAAGTTAAAGGAACATACACTGAAGGTTTAGAAAGGGCTGCGCATGCGCAGTCCCTCAGGATGGAGGACGGCCACGGTTCCTAAATGTCCGGGAAGAAGCACTCACAGTCCGGTGAGTGACAAATTTGCTTTGCCAGGATCCAAGAGTTATCAAAATCTTGAAATCGGATCACTACATTTTGGCAACTCTGCTTGATCCTAGGTTTAAAAGCTATGTCTTCTCTTTGGTTCAAACTGACCCTGATCTCAAGAGGTGCAAGGAGCTCTTGGTGAGCAAATTGACAGCTCAAGTGGTGCATGACACGACGGAGTCTCCTCCTTCAGTTTCTCAGGCAACTGCTGCTAGGAAAAAACTTAGCTTTCCCAAGAGACCCAGGGACGATGCAGATGACTCAGCACAACATTTTGACATCTGGTCTGGCCTAAAAGAATTGACCAAAAACTGTGACACCTCTGCCGTAACTCCACCTGATCCTACTATCAACATCCAAAATATGGTGGAGAATTATTTTAATGACAGTGTACAAATAGACACCTCAGATAGTCCCTTTACATACTGGGAGGGAAAAAAAGCAATTTTGAGACCCATGTACAAACTTGCTTTGCAATACCTAAGCTGCCCACTCTCCAGTGTGTATTCAGAAGCAGTTTTCAGCACAGCAGGGAACCTTGTCAGCAATCGGCGTAGGAGGCTGCTTCCTTCTCTCCAGGAAAAACATCAGAGGCATACTGATATTCTGCAAAAGGTACAGGGATTGGACTGCTGAAGACTGGGGTAAAGTCATTTTCTCTGATGAATCACCTTTCAGATTGTTTGGGGCATCTGGAAAAACGCTTGTCTAGAGAAGGAAAGTTGAGCGCTACCATCAGTCCTGTGTCATACCAACAGTAAAGCATCCTCAGACCATTCATGTGTTGGGTTGCTTTTCAGCCAAGGGAGTGGGCTCCCTCACAATTTTGCCCAAGAACACAGCCATGAATAAGGAATGTTACCAAAACATCCTCCCAGAGCAACTTCTCCCAACCATCCAAGAACAGTTTGGTGACAAACAATGTCTTTTCCAGCATGATGGAACACCTTGCCATAAGGCAAAAAGGATAACTAAGAGGCTCGGAGATCAAAACATCGAAAATTTGGGTCCATGACCAGGAAATTCCTCAGACCTTAATCCCATTGAGAACGTGTGGTCAATCCTCAAGAGACGGGTCGACAAACTAAAGCCCATAAATGTTGACAAACTCCAAACATTGATTAGGCAAGAATGGCCGGCCATCAGTCAGTATGTGGCCCAGAATTTGATTGACAGCATGCCAGGGCGAAATGCAGAGGTCTTCAAAAAGAAGGGTCAACACTGCAAATATTGACTCTTTGCATAACCATAATGTAATTGTCAATAAAAGCCTTTAACACTTATGAAATGCTTGTAATTTTACTTCAGTATACCATAGCAACATCAGACAAAACATCAGACAAAAAGGTCTAAAAACATTGAAGCAGCAAACTTTGTGAAAACCAATTCTTGTGTAATTTTCAAA
Source organism: Mixophyes fleayi (assembly GCF_038048845.1). Classification (NCBI taxonomy): domain Eukaryota; kingdom Metazoa; phylum Chordata; class Amphibia; order Anura; family Limnodynastidae; genus Mixophyes; species Mixophyes fleayi. The sequence continues at coordinate 152,701,864 of NC_134404.1, forward strand.
ACTTTTGGGCATGACTGTGTATTATATATAAAATACTTTTTAAAAATGTACTGTTGGTTTTACTGCATTAACTATTCTCATGTTTTATGTATGTACACCTTTTATACATAGCTTTTTCCACATAGGCATTAAGCTTAACTCACATTTAAATATTTTGTTCCTAAGGTATACAGTATACATTTAACTTTAAAAGGCACCATTAATATATCACATCCAGAGGGACATGTAGATTGTTAATCACATATTGTCCATTGCTGTTGGTCTGAAGTTTCAAACCACTGGAATCCACTGCAGTTATCCTAGTACCTCCTGCTTTCTGCTAATGTCAGTGTGCCAACAGTACACACTGCAAATTTCTCTATTGAAGGTATATTCAGCTCAAGAAAAGACACTCCCTCACCCTCAATCAGTGGTCAAAAAACAGTATATTGGACTGCTAGACCGTATTCCCCCAGACTAAGGCCTTTAGGCCAGGCATTCAGAAACTAAACATATGTCAGGTTTTTAATTATACAGTCACCAGTTATTAAGGAAACTCGGGCTACTGAAAAATTAGTCATGCAGGCTAGTTTTATGCCAATCAAACAGAGCTATTAGATTATATAAAAAGTTTCTGTATTAACTAAGGAGTCAAACTTTATTAAGTGTCATACTGATTAAGAGGGGGTAATGTAGGTATAAAAACAAAATACTACAGGAATCTTTTTATGGGTGTATGTATAACTTTCTTCTCCTCCGAGTTGGTGTATTAAACTTTTGTTATTTTGGAGATGCCTGAGTACCAAGCCTGCTTTTCTATACAGTGGTTATTTATCTTTGGGAAAATTAACAGGAAAACCGAATAGATAACTAAGGTAATCCATACTTGCCAACTCTCCTGGAATGTTCGGGAGACTCCCGCATTTTGGGAGAGTCTCACGGACTCCGAGGAGAGTATGGCAATCTCCGCAGTGGGCAGAATTTGGTCCAAATCACAGCGATCCCGGTGAATTGCGATGTTTGTCTGCCAAAATGATGCGATTTTCGGAGCCCCGCCCCCTGCATGCCCACCTTCCCTCAGCAGGTCCTGGATCATACTTGCCATAAGTTGGCAAGTATTAGTTAATCACAGAAACGTACCCTATTACTAGACTATGACTAGACTATAACTGAGCAGTCATGCTGCAGAAAGACTAGATTGAACAGGTGCTTTAGCATGAACTTATGTTTTTGAAGTAATATTGTATTTGCAGTGAATTGTAGCTAGAACGCATATTTTAGCAAGCTGAACCCAGGAAGAGGAACGTTTTTGAGATGCTTAAAAATGAGCACAGCTACTTAAATGTAAATATAGCGTAAACTTGATTGTTCATTAGGGCGACAATTTGACTTAATTCATGGCCTTTTGATTACTGACATTTCTTTGTCACTACGTTGTTGTGTATAAAATATGTTAAGTCAGTTCTATAGATAAAATGTAGATAAGAAAACGGAGTTTTCACAGTATTACAGCATAAGGTCTATTCTGGTCACTCTCACTTTGGGCTAAATCCATTGGACTGACACATAGTACAGCTCACATCTATTATTAATGGTGTGCTACTGTACATATGCTTTCTAAATATACATATTATTACTAGAGTATAACTAATAAGGCCCTTTTTGGAATTAATGATTCTTTAACACATAAAAATAATAGATTGTATCTTTATGGCACTGCGGCATATGCAAAGTCACAATAGTATATCCCATTTTGCCAGTGTGAATGAAACATGTTAAAACTATAATTACTCAAAATATTGTAATTATTTGAAATAAACACATCTTACAGTAGTCACTTGTCTATCACTCTTGGTCAGGGAGGGCTAATCACAGCATATATAATTAGCAATGCCATACAGTAATTTATTGTGCAATTTAAACAAGTTATGTTTATTTTCAGATCCACTCTGTGTGTTGCTGAGTAACAGTCAGCTTTCATCGTGAAAATGCTTTGAATGGAAGTGAGATATGAAATATAGAGATAATTAGATAAGATCTGCTTATGAAAAAATCAGTCCCAGCAAACAAAATAAACAACAACAAAAACAAATTAGAAAATTTTAGTTTAATTTATATACTCCAAGCATATAAAGGGGCTTGATTCAGAGTGAGACGTACGAGCAGAGCGTATCTTTGCATTTTTTTGCACTGCGCATGCTCTGAAAGTGAACGTACACAACTATGGCTTTTCAGATCTGTGACTTTAAAATGAAAGGTTTTGTTACATGTTCGCAAGTTGAACATAATTGTCTGAGGGGTGTGTCTGTTGTCAAGTGGACACACTTGCTCAGGGGCGGATTGGGAAAATAAAGTGGCCCTGGAAAAAAATCTGGAAGTGGCCTCATGTGGGCGGGACCAAATCAAGTGTAGGCAGGGCAAAAAGAGGCGGGATTAATACAAAGTTGATTATGCCATCAAAGGGCTGAATATTGCTAGACTGCCCATTACATACCACCGTTGTCCCAACATTCCCACTCATGGGACAGAGCCCTAAATCAGGACTGTCCCGCTGAAACATATTCATGTTTATTTAATAACATGTTGCAGAGGAACTGTCAATATAGAAAAATACAGTTGGCAGACTGTCTTGCTCTCTCCTACCTGTTCTTGTTGCTTTCCCTACCTGTGGTTGCTGGTGTCTCTTTATCAGTTGCCGCTTGTCTGGATCCTGGAATGCTGGGGGCATTTGGAAAAAATAAGTACATAAAATTTATAAAACTTCAACAAGCTCCGGTGTTAAATCAAAAGCACCCACATTTAATAAATAGGCTTCCCTCCAGCCCCAACATTAAAATGCTAGAATTCACATTTAATAAATAAACCTATTTCGCTCCAAACAGGCCCAGCAATAAATTAACAGCATTTACATTTAATAAATATAACCATTTCCCAAGACCATGCTGGCATTAAATAATTCATATTTAATAAATGGCCGTCTTCCCCAACTCAGCCCCACATTCAATAGCCTCAAACCACCCCACCATTAAATTACAGGTCCTGTCACCTCACCTTAAATCAATAGACTCCACTAATAAATTAAATAGCACCACCATAACCCCACAAATAAATTAATAGCACCCACCATTTAAATAATTGGCTCCAACCTGCAGTCCACCATTAAATTACTAGCCTACATCCCACCCAAATAAAAGTAGAGAACGTCCACAGCCCCATTAATAAATTAATAGCATTTATGTTTAATAAATATACCTATTTCCCGCAACCATCACTGGCATTAAATAATTCAAATTCCATTTAATAAATAGACCTCATTCTTCCCAAACTTACCCCCACATTCAATTAATAGCCCCTAAACCATCCCATCTTAAATTTTCCCCGCTATTAAATTAAATTGCCCCACCATCACTCCACAAACAAAATAGCACCAATTAATTAGCCACCACCTACCTCACACCCATATTATAATGCCACAAACCACCTTTGCCAAAACAAACACTACATTTCCACAAGCCCCCTTTGCCAAAACACTACATTGCCACAAGCCCCCTTTGCCAGTACACACCATTGCCACCAGCCCCCCCTGCAGCCTTCAGACACACACACACACATTGTCATCAGCCCCCCCCTGCTGCCTTCACACATACACACACACGCACACACACACATTGTCATCAGCCCCCCCTGCTGCCTACACACACACACTCACACACACACACACACACACACACTGTCAGCAGCCCTCCCGCTGCTGCCTTCATACATACACATTGCAATCAGCCCCCCTGGTGCCTTCATGCACACACACACACACACACACACACACACACACACACATTGTCATCAGTCCCCCCCTGCTGCCTTCACACACACACATTGTCATCAGCCCCCCCTGCTGCCTTCATACATTGTCATCAGCCCCCCCTGCTGCCTACACTCATACACATTGCAATCAGCCCCGCCTCCACTCAAATATACACACACTGAAATCAGCCCCCCTTCTGCTCACACACATTAGAATCAGCACCCTGCCGCTGCGCTCCGCTCACTTACCTTTCAGCCGCTTCCAGGCTGCTCTTCTCTGCTCACATGGGACGGCACCTGTCACATGGTGCGCGTCCCATGTGATATCCATTTCTTGTGGGATAGGCCACAGGGGGGAAGGAACAAGTCTCAGGTTTTAAAAAAAAAAAAAAGGAAAAAAAAAACCAGACAGACGGCCTCATTAGGTCATCGGCCTATCGGGAAAGTTAAGGCCTATGACCAATCCGCCCCTGCACTTGCTGCTCATTCAGACCTGGTTGCATGCATACACACTCACTTGGGTGCAGCTTTTTCAATCTCGGGTTATGCTTGCGTTTCACTATGAGTCAGGCCCTAGGTCTATATCCAGTGTTGTTTTCTTGGTACCTGTATCAGATGATATAATTATTGTAAGAGACATCTATTTATGATTTTAAGAGAGTTCAGCATTTTTTATTATTATTATTTTGTGTGAGGTGATTAGCTAATTCCTTGTAAACATTTTAAACCAGTATAATGTGTAACGCCTGCGGGGAATGGACAGACACACACAAAGTTCTTACCTTTGTTCACTATTGGTCCACCGACCGTTCATATGGACCCCTCAGCATGACTCCAAACATCACTTCAGTCTAGGGAAGAAAACAAAACCGATTATTGAAGGGCAGGGAAGCAGGATGGAAGGAAAGGGGCTGTTTGAGTTGATAGCCGGGACTATGGGTATATGGGACACGGAAGTATCCCGCCTGAATATCCTACTCACCGATGTTCTGGTGAGTGGCCCCTACCAAAAGGAAGAGACAAAACGGAAAGATGAAACTCACCGCCTTCACTTGATGGTCGTCAGCACTCCCGGGATCGGCATATAGAAACAGGGGTGACAAAAATCAGCCCATCCACAATGCTGTCTACTGGATTGGTACAATGTACCTCCCACACTAGTGCTAGCTACAATAACACAAACAGCATCCTGGTCCTAACAACCAAGCTATGTGACCAGATGCCAAGCAACTATAAACTCATAGCACTAGGTGTCATGTATTACCCTAACTCATACCCCTCAGTTCAGAAATACCAATCACAAAACTTTAGACATGGAATACGGATACTAAAAGCCTACCTTTTAATGATGGCTTGACTTCTGAATCCTGGAAGGAAAATACTTACACAGGTATACAGTACAGTGCAATACCATAGAGAACAATGAAATGGACCATCACACAGTGGTCATCTAAATACACTACAGTGGGGACGAACCGGGCCTGGTCTCAAATAACAGGGTACCGCCTAACTGCTACTAGCCTAATACCAATCTGAACTCACTGTCCTAGTGCCTGAATTAAATGGGACCACAAACTAATCCTGATCTTTACTTGCACCACAGGCTAGTCCTGAATTTACTTGCTGCACAGGCTAAGCCTGAATTTACTACAAATGCGCCCACAGAATATACAATACACCTAACCTATCCTAATTATCTAGGGCCTTATGCCCACTGCTGCAACATGGACCTAGTGCCTGAAAAATGCCCAGGGCCTTGTGTCCAAATGTAACAAAGATAGAAAGCCATCATGGGCCTGGAAGAGGGATGCCCAAAGGGCCTTACATGACTCTAGAAGCTTACGTCGGCAGCATTACCCTGCTGCTTCTTCCAGATGGACTCTTCAGTCTTCTAACTTAATCTCAACGCCCTCCGGCCCTTTGCTGGCTATCGGCATTCTTCTGCCATCTCTCTTCCTCTCCACCAGTTTCTTTTTGCTCGCTGGTGTCTTCTTTATTGATCCCGCCGGCTTCTTTCTTATTTCCAATGTTCTCTTTCTTGACTGCGGTGTCTGCAGTCTTGATCGCGGCAGCGTCTTTCCAGAGATCTTCTCCACTTGCCTGTCATTATCAAACACACAAGCCCTGCTTGTCTTATCGCAGCAGCACAAATTCAAATGGCCATCTGACTGACTCACCATTCCGGCCCCTGTTTGGCTGGCAGTGAATTGTTTCCAATTTGCTGCCACCATCGCCACCAGCACTGGGAACTGCAAAAAGAATGAAAAGGGACGTACCATCACTGGATCCCAGGACAGGCGAGTCTCTTCTTTACCCTCTTCAAGGGCACCCTCTCGCATAAGGAGTAAAGTGCTTGTGTTCACTACTTTTATAGACAATGTTATTTCACCAAGGAGCTATAGTCTATAACAAGTTTATAATTAAAACACTGAAGGTTCACTCACAAATGTATCAAAGCACTGACTTGGCCTAAGTCCATATTTTAAAAATGCACATAAAGTATTTGTGTTGTGTTTGGATTGACATTTTTAAAAAAGATCTGGGATGGTTAAGTGCCCAAATCTTACCTCTACAATGACACATCTTAAAAGACCATCATTCACATATGCATAACATTACAGATGCGCATAAAAAACTAACCTGGCAATGTTTGCTTGTCATAACATATATGCATCTTTTACAACATGCTTATTAAAATGCATATTTGTACATTTCATTTTGGAGTATTATGATGATGATGAATTTTAATTGAGACTTTATAAATTGAAGTAAATTTTGGTTTAACATGCGATAAACACCATAGATCTAATACTCGTGGATCCTTACAGTAAGTTGCTTTCTCTAGATATTTAAAGGCATTTTATATCCTCGCTTGATCCCCATGTTACATGCTATGTTGATAGAACATTGTAAAAAAAAATACTATAAATAAAAGTGGCCTAAAATGGACATTGGATATTATGTGGATGACGCTCATATTGGATTATGTAAATAGACAGCACTTACTGTATTTATCTTTCATTCTGATAAAAGATTGTAACCTCAGTGGTTGTAGTCAAAGCAGTACATAATCTGAAACGGTCTCCACAAGAAAACATTTTAATATTTCCTCCTTTGCCCACTAAATACTACAGCCTACATTGACTATTATATAAATTAGGGTTTACATAAAACTTTAGTCTGATGTAATTAAATGAACTAAACTGTGTCTGTGGGTGTTTGTGTCTGTGTTTAAATAAATATAGATTATTTTTTTTATCAACGTTTTCATTTCTACCTTGTGTATAATCATATACAAGGATAAGGGGATGAACGGCATAATGGATGTTTTTTGAAAAATGAGGTGAAAAACGCCTTATCAGACATAAAAAACATATTGGAACAATTGTAGAAGATCATATGATATATGTACACTACATCTTGTTAATGTGACCAGCTAAGAGGCATATATTGCATGTGCAGCATTATGCTGAGGCATAAACTGTCTATTGCCCATTGATCATGACTGCAGTTCTTGAGTCAACATTCCTGGCATTGAATATTCATCTCCTACCTCGCCTACTATTACTGTCACTAATAAAATATAACCCAATAGCATTCTATCAGCTGTATAAAGTGGACATGCACATATTACTTGTTGCCTTTCACATAGTATTTATAGAAATGACATGAGCAATAATAAGCAACATGGCAATAAATTATGAGATAAGCCTTTTCAGCTCTCTAAGTGAATGAATGTTTAGATATATGGTTTATAATGTTTCACTGCATCATTAAATTTCTGTCCAGACTCCTAAAGCTGTTTATCCTGCATTCCATGCCATGTGTTTCTTAAAGTGGAACTAAGACTAGAAAGTTAAAATAATTGTAATGATATTATAGACACTTGTTTAAACAGTTGAAAATTCAAAGCTACTGTTTCTTAGAAGCAATGTTGTAAATATTACGCTTCATAAACAATGTAATAGTCAATGCGTAATGCTGTTTGCATGCTGGAAGAACAAGTTTTTAAAACACATATAAGTTGAAGTAATTAAAATCCATGCATGGTCAAATTGGGATTATTCTGACTTCTGCTTACCACAGTCCCACCCAAGCACGGACTCATGAATGGCACTGTTTGTCTGTGATTCTGGGGCTAAACAACATCCATGCAATGTACTTGTTAGGCTAGAGTGACATGGAATTGGCATAGAACCATATTAACATAAAAGCATGCGGTGAGCAATCCTGCTAAAATGTAGCACAATATCATATATATACATACATATATATATATAAATATATATATATATATATATATATATATATATATATAAATTAAATAAATTAAGATGCGTTTTGACCCTAAAATTTTCAAACATCATTTTGAAAGGCACACCACATCATCTGTGCTGTTGGTGGATCCTGTATCTTCTACTGTCTAGCACTCAGTCTGTTGCTCACATGTATTTTCGTTCCCCTTCCTACACCATACACTGCCACTCACTTACTCAGTCACATGAGTGAGCAGGGCTTTCCTCTACTAAGATCAGCACATCCACCTCTAGATATACTCCATGCTGCTCTGAACATTCTTATGATAGGGATTGGTTACAGGTTGTAGTATTCCCATTCACTACACAATGGGATAAACAAGGAAAAGCAGTAAAGGAAGTATGATAACCAATAGGATTTCTGACTCTTGCCAAATTCACCTTTAAAACATTGTATACTAAAAGCTCCAGGTTTGTTGTCATTGTTTCAGGGACACAAACATCCCCTTTCTTGGTGATGTATTATATGTTTAAGCTATTAAACAGTGTAATGTAGCTTTAACTAGGCAACAATGTAAAAAAAAAGTCAGATAGTAATTTGGTATTTAGGTGCCCTGATGGCAGCATCAATGACTGTATTTGAGGAGTATGTGCATTGTATCGCATGGTTACATGCTCTGACATGACATCTCATCTATCAAATTGTAAACTGTGAAATCTTAGCCATTATAGGTGCACTGGCAGATCCTTGGCTAGAGTTTTACTAATGTGATGTATTCTCTCATACCTTTTGAAAAATAAAATGTTTGGTTAATATCACTCTCAATATGAACCATAATCAACGGTGCTTAAAGTTGATCTTGCCCATATTTGTGGCATTGTCTAAAACCGTACAGTCAAAGGCAATGATTGCCACACTAATTAAGAGAGATACTAAACACACAGGCTACCATCCCTGGAAGCTATGCTAAATCATCCTGTTACATTTTAATTGTATGTTGTTGTTACGGATTTATTTGGCATCCCAGTGGCAGACTAACAGCATGCATTGGTCAGCAATTATCTATGATTAACAAAGCATGTACATTGTATAGAGAAACTAATGCCAATAGCAAATGACCTTTGGAAGAGCTATCTGTGAAAGTTTAGAACCTCTGGATTCAATAAACAGTAGGAAACCAGTTTTGCAAATGAGTTAAGTCTTAGATTAAAATGGTAAAATAAATGTTTGTTTATCTTGCATATCTTCAGACAAAAGATAGTCAATCTTCTATTTACAAATCAGTAACCATCATATACTCATGAATTATGACAATGCTAATTTGTAAAAAGTTGTTTTAAAATGACAGACTATAATCTATATACTGACAACATGCATATTAATTAAAATGGCATAGACCATAATCGACATACTGACAACATGCATATTAAATTTGTAAATGGGACATATAGGTCAGATTGAGATAGAATTCATTATTTAAATAAGGATTACAAGAAAAGCCATAGAGCTAGAAAATGACGCTGGAGAGAGCAGGGAGATGCAGAAAGAAATAAGAAATGATTTTATGTGTAAAACAAGATTTTAACAACCAAAAATGATGTGGCAATCTATAAAATATCTAAAATAGCTTTTATGTATGGTTCTAAAGGGCCAGTCTGTCTTAGGATAATTTTAAACCCAGTAAGATCTACATTTCTCTTTTTAGTAGGATGCGTTTTTGATATCCATTTATTATTTTTCTGTGATAGATTGAACTTCAGCGAATAACAATTTACTGCAGTCCAAAACAAGCGGCTCAAGAAAACTGCTGTGAGGTATCAGATGGAATGGTAAGATTAGTTTCTGTGAATGCATATTGTCATTTTAGTATAAACCGTATGTCATATTGTGTACCTGTATTATGTGATCCAATCTTTAGCAAAAAGCACTGAAAACTAACAATTTTCAATTGAAGAGAGTTTGCACTATGTTTAAGATAAACAACTGAAATCCATTTGAAAATCAAGACATGAAGTAAGGAAAAAAGAAGGGTATTCAGTAGGTAAACCTGACATCAATGTAAAAACATTTCCAATGTTAACATACACACATAATGTTCCTTGAAAATAGTCCAAATTGAGCCAATTTTATGAATGTAGTTTTATTTTTATTCTTTTGCAAAATCTTCAAATGTTTTTGATAAGCCGTGTTTTAGACTGTACTGTAGAGACATTTAATGGACCTGTTAACTTGCTTTATTTTACTCTTTCTCTAAAAAAAATAAAAGCCCAATCCATTATTTTTCTCTTGGACAAAATAGTATCTTGCGTAGGAGGTTTTTTTTTTTTCGTGAACACAGATGTTGGATTGAGATTGTCTGTTGAATACTAATGCAATAGTAAACTATCATTTACTTTGTAATGTACAAAATACAAACCCATTGAGTTAATAGTTCTTAGATAATTCTTACGGTTTATAGTATGTACACAATTGTTACAGTGATTGAATTATTCAGGAAAAACATTAGCTTAGACCTATATACAGAACATGTTGGGGTACAGAGTAATGGTACCAGTGGTTGCCTGAGCAAGATCATTGTAAATAAAAGGATCAAGCAAAATGCCTGACAGACTATTTATATAATGTCATAATCATCCTGTTGGCTTTGTATGGAAAGATACACTTTTTTTTCTTTTGACTGTTAGAAAACTAGTTATCCCAAAGGTGGTTTCCTATCTGTGTGTGATCATATCAATAACTGCAGAATAAAGGTCACTGAGAAATGTGGCATAGCTCACAGCTGATGACTACAGGGCTCCTGCCTTAGAAATCAGCATGGGCTTTCTGATGACTTGTTTTGATACAATGGCCCTGAGGAGAGAGATGCTCAGTAACAGGTCTCTATGACGTTTTGGATACCTTATTTGTAAATAGCTGCTATGTATTTTGTTGTTTCTAAGCAGGATGATGTGAAAAGTCAGATTTCTTTCCTTTAATAGAAATGTCTGATTAGGCATCATCAGTAATGCTAAATTAGGTGGTGAGTTTATTCAGGCCATTGTAATTAACAATGGATTGTTCTATAATCCCCTATAAATCCAGTTGAGTTCGGTTAAAATAAATAACATCAAAATTGTGATAGAGCCCCCTATGTATAATCATAAAGTCATACCCACCATAATGCCTGCTCCATGTCCAGTCAGTAGCAATAGAGAGGAGTACTAATTGTATTACTTGTAATCTGGCACATTAGTATGAATGATCTATACAGTCACTGTATCCTCACTATTTTCATGTAACTTCCAGGATAAATATATTAGGATGTCATGTTAAATGTGTAGTTTAAGTCACATTTTTCTTCTTCTGGGACAGACCCTTGCCCTTGTATATAACTGTGTACTTCAGCTGTCCACCAATTACACTATTTTAGATAGATTGTATCCCACAGTCACAATAAGCTTTGATCTTTCCAGAACAAGCAAGACTAGTGAAAACAATTGTCCACTTGGCATTTTTAAGTATTATAAAATGTATTTGTTCAGCCTGCAGAACATAAAGAAATCAGGTAATTCAGCTAACGTATAATTGCTGTTATATATCTTTAGTGTATAGAGTCTGTTAGGGATAGAGTTGCTAAGCATAAAACATATGAACACTTATTTTGCCATTCCAAATGTATATACACTGTATATACACTGCTGGCTTGCATCAGTTTTACAGTCTTATACAATGCTGACTGAGAACTTATATAATTGTGTCTTAGCCATACGAAAGTAGTTTACAAAAGAGCAAAATATGCGCCACCCACAGTGGACATTTCCTTCTTTATCTACGCAAATGGACCTGCTTTTAGGAGAAATCTCATGGATTTGTAGGCTAAAATGAAGGTGAGGTCATCCTCTGACGGGAGGATACCTTGTGGAGTACTTGGTTATTATAGAAGTTTCATTTTACTGGATAAGAATATTTGAAGGTGATCCAAGGCGTGGAGAAGGCTTATCTAGGGTGGCATTCCCTATGTAACAGGGGACTGCACAGTATTTTCCTACCTGCAAAGTACTTTCTTTACACCTACCAGAAGCATTCTATACAGGAAAGTGCATTTAGTTGCATTTTGACCATTGTAATGAAAACCTTCCCACTCACAAAGTAACAGGTAGAGGCAGTCCTGGTGCCCTTAACTTTCATGATTAATTTAAGGCAAAAATGAGGCTAACCCAAGTAGAATCTGAGGAGGAGACACAGAAAAGTTCAAATTAGGATGTTGCCCTAAAGTTAGGACTTTGAAGTGGTGTTGTACCCTTCCTGCCATGTGCAGTTTCAGATGGACCAACTATCCCGGTAACTTGGTGATTTTCCCGGGAGCAGTTTCCATCTATCCAAATACCTTTGTCACTCCTAGGATGAGTCTGTTGTGCTGCCCTCCTAGCATCTCCTGACCCACATCTCCCTTCTGGTAACCCCATGTCATTTCAATTTGAACCCAACAGTAGTACAGCTGTCTACAACTTGAAGCCTAATAAAATAGAGGTCATTAGTGACACACCGAGGATGCACACCGGAAATCACTTTGAGTTTTAACTAGGGCATCTATCAGCCCAGCACACTTCAAAGTACATGCCAGTGTGTGGAGATACCACCACAAACTACAGTGCACTTGGGTTTGCGAACAGGGGAGAAATCTGAAGATGTGCACAGTGCAAAAGTGTAAACGTCACATCAGGGTCCAACCTCCTATCATTTCAGGACAAACCCTTTGATGAAATAAAATGTTTCTCTTTTTCTCCTAATAAAATGCTTGGTTTAATGTCAACCATGGATTAAAATAATCTTGAGACTGAAAAGTCATCAGGACTGTCTTTATTACATATGACATTTTTCAGTGTTTGAAGCTTCTTTGGGCTAATGGCATAAATAAATGTGTCCTTTTATTTACATTTTCCACAAATGTGCACTCTTCATTTAGCTTGTCAAGAATGTGGGCAGGAAAGTGTTTTAATGTCACGTTTTTATAATTCCGACTACTGGTCAAGCTGCTTCCGCCAATGTTCCAGCAAATCACAATCCTTATCGGCCAATTTAGGTATGCGTCCCCTATATTCTCTCCATAAGTTTTAGAATGGAGTGGTTCTTCCGCTTCACCATTTTTTTATATAGAACCAGCAAATTTTGTAGCGCTTTGCAATTGGGGACTAACATAGTAATAAGCAAACTGGGTAATACAGGCGAAGAGGTGAGAAGGCCCTGCTCGCAAGCTTACAATCTATGCACCTTGTTCTCCATCATTTCTTTTAAAACTAATTTTTTAACATTGTTAACTGATTTTCTCTTTCCCCTGGAGGGAATTTTTGGTGACATTTTGCTAAACTTCATTAGGCTATTCATTACCACGGACATGAGGGTGTTCTGAACACAAGGACGCATTAATGCTCTAACACATTTCTGTTTCTTGCTGTCTGAATGACTGAAGAGTTTGTGCAAGTGTTTCTTGGCAATGCAAGCATTGACACGCTTTCATCTGGGGTTAAAATGTGTCCCACTGTTTTCGCATAAACATTGGTTGATAATAATAAACTGAGTGTGTATTTCTACACCTAGACAGTAAATGCATCTAATGACAACTGCAGAAAAAAGTGTTGTTTTGCAACGATCAGTGTGTTTGACAACACTGACCATAGAGCCACTCCCTGAAATCCAAATGAATTGCCTGTGTATTTTTACATCTAATTAGCTGGGTAGATAGCATTTTGCAGCAATCAGTGTGTTAGAGTGTAAAATATGTTTAAAAAAAAATTGGGGAAAAAATGTAAAGCTAAATCAGGTAGTTAATGCTACAGTACTGTTTACACAGCTATGAAATAAATGCATGGCACACACACATGTACAGTTGTGTGGGCATCTAATAGTCACAGTCACAGAGAGCATCCACAGAGATTTTCCCATAGCACAATCCATTATTATAATTATCCTTTATTTATAAAGCACCAACGTATTATGTAGCGCTGTACATTGAGGAAGTAAGGATACAAATAAATAATATACAATAACATGAAACTGAAGGTAATGATGGCCCTGCCCAAGTGATCTTACAAGCTAGGAAGTGTGGGCAACAATCGATACATAAGCTAATGAATTAATAATTAATTTTAACTGGTGTAGTCTGTGTGTCTACTGTAAGACTGAAAGGTGGAGACCTGAAAAATGAACTAGACGTGGTTTCATCGGCGGCCCCACATTCCATGCACTGTGATTCTCAAGTAGGCGTTGCTTGTTTAGAAAACTCTTGCTAGTTAGTACCAATGTGAACTAAGTTAGAACCATTGAATTTGAGAATTAATTCACTGATTGTGAATCTCTGATAATCGGATGAATTTCAGATTTATTTATTTTTTCCAAAACTGACCTTTTAGTTTACTTAGCTGACCAGAGTGCTCACAGAGACAGCACTTAATTATATGCTGAAAGATGAGCTCCGCATCAGGAACTGATCTTTCAGTTTTCTTGTGGGGGACAGCAAGTTATTTCTCAGTCTGCAGAAAGGATCTCTCATACTTGGCCACTACAGTAATCTGAAAGATCCAGATGCGGAACTGATCTTTCAGCATGTCATTAAAACACTGTACTGCCTTTTGCAGCTTTCCATCAGTAAAAAATGAAAATAAAAGGTTAGTTTTGGATGGAGACCTTATCTTTCAGTTTTCTGCATCATTGGGATGTGCATACAACTAATTTATACTTTATAGAACTGTCCTCAACAGTTAGTCAATAGCTAATGCTGCAAACACAAGTCCTGCTGCCTAGACCTGGGCCTAAGTGGCCTTTACCTAAATCTGGCCCAGGCGTGGGTGTTGACCAATGAGTGAACTAGATGGACAGGTTGTTCATGTTACTAAATGTTCTTTACTGTGCTGTGTATGCTGACAACAGGGAAATTCTCATAGTTCACACTTGTGCACAGTTAATAAGCGGCTGATCAGACACTTGCTTTTCAAGAATAAAAGCTAATTGTTTCCTATAGGTTACTGTATCTTTTCATTTTGTACATTATGTACTTTGGGCCTGATTCATTAAGGAACTTAAATTAAGAAGTTTCTTATTTAAGTCTCCTGGAGAAAACCATGTTACAATGCAAGGGGTGCAAATGAGTTTTCTGTTTTGCACATAAGTTAAATACTGACTGTTTTTTCATGTAGCACACAAATACTTGATAGCTTATTTGTACACTGAAATTTAAAGTTGATATTTGTGTGCTACATGCTACAGTATTTAACTTATGTGCAAAACAGAATACTAATTTGCACCCCTTGCATTGTAACATGGTTTTGTCCAGGAGACTTAAATAAGAAACTTCTTAATTTAAGATCCTTAATGAATCAGGCCCTTTGTTTGCAAATAGCTCCCTAACTGGTTAAAAAGTACATATATGGCTGATCTTTATAGTGCTTTCTTACAGCATATGGTAAAAACGCATGATAACATATTTTTATTTCCAACTTTCTAGTTTACTCACATACTATTTGAATATCATTTTTAGTGTGAGAACCAAAGGAACCTACAGTCTTCTGTTTCCTCATCTGTTGGCAAGGTAGAACCCATTCAAAACACAGATGTGCTGCCTGAAGATAAATGCTACTGCTCTCCAAATAAGGTATGGAGTCATGGTGTATTTGTTATATCTTGATATGGCAACTTTTGTTATACATAAATACGTAAAGTTTATATAAAAGGTCAATGGCAATACAAGAAGATGTCAATAAGAGACAACATTTACTACTAGCTTTGCAGAAGTGTTTTATCTATTTATTTATGTTTGCACCTGTACCTGTAACAAAAGAACCATTTTGAACCAAGTTAGACACAATAATTAATGCAGAGACCATCATCTTTTTTTTCCATATTTGTATGTATTAAATTAATTTGTTAAAATCATGTGTTGCAGAAAACACCCCGCAGCGGAATATTATTGTACATATTTATTAAACTGGTGCCCATTAAAAATGTTCCAAAAGTTCCAGGGACAATGGTCAATTTTTATGTATTAAATCATAAACCTAGTTGTGTCGACAGCTGCAAATTTAAAAAATGGAGATAAGTGAAAGGGTTTGGCATGGTTCAGAGTTTGTTGTATATTAGATACTTGGGGGTCTCAAAACAATGCATGAACTGCAAACCTCAAACTGTACGGATTTAAAAGTAATTTCTTTATCATCAAATCATCTTTTTTCTTTTTTTGTCTTTTTAAAACAGAACTAAAACTGCAAATCAGTTTACAGAATAATTAACTATTGTACTAATATGGAAAATAGTTAAGCAATCTGAAATGTGAGAGAACTGTTTATACTATTTAGAAAGTGTTTGGCATGAAAAGTGGATATGGTTTTAAACACTCCGGTCAAGCCAACTGCTCCAACCATGACCCCAGAGTGTCACCCTTGCTCACACATCACAGAAGCATCGCTGTCTATCCTAAGGAGCATTTCACCGTCCTCCAATTAGCATAATGCACTGCTGACATGTCCTGGTGGGACATTACGTTAATCACTTCTAAGGCACTCCCATTCTATTCACACACTATGCATAACATAATTGTACATAACATGTAATTAATGATTATACAAGCAGTATAAATATATAAACTTACATAGTGAATCTTTATAAAAACTTTCACCACCACAAAACAGGTCAGTCCTTTTTTGCTGTAATGTCTGCTCTCCTGAAAAATAAAACATGGTTACATACAAAGCCACTCTTTGCTTTAATCTCAATCCCTCCCCCTTTGCTCCTAAAGTAGTCCAGAGAGCAGCCTCTGAGAAAAACACTTCTTATTGGAAAGCTGTGGATGGCAAGCTCCATAGTTCTTCCCACTGTACTCGGCAATCGGTTACATTACAGTGGCTATTGGAACCTGCTTTCTTACAACGCACAAACTTAGTCACAGCTATCACTGTTAATAAAGTCTAACCACAGGACAGTTAGAGTAAACTGAGTTGAAATAGTACCTTAGAAGGCCCACATATTGTAGTGGCCTATTTAGGTCTTCCTGATCTTTTGTTCACTAGGGTACAAGACAATATTTAAAGTATCCCACTTCTTTCCAATGATCTGTCTAGAATTTTCCCTTTCTCCAAGAGATAATTCACTCCAGCTTTCTGATGGGCCTCTACCAAGCACCCACTTAGGGTCTGTTAGATAATATAAGTCCTTGCATCACAATACAACATTTTGAAACACCCTCTACATTTTACTCAAATTTTCGCTTTGTTCTTTATGGGCATCCCATGTGTTAACCAGAACTCCACCTCATTTTTATCCCTTGTGAGGTTATAAAGTGCATAGTCCTATTCGAAGTAACACTTCAAAAATTGCCTGAGAGGTCTTTGATCTGGGTCAAGTAATTATACCTTTAGTTGTAATCTGTCCTCCTCTGCAAATACTGTGCCAGTTAATTTTCATCTAGCTCCCGCATCATCTGCAATTAATATATAGATTGGGGAACAGAGCAGTCTTAAGAATGCTTAGTGGCATTGGCCTATTACTCCAGCTTGTTCTGTTTAAAACCAGTGACTGTTTTAGTCCCCAAAAGACTCATTTGCTGCGGTGTATAACGGCTCCAGGCAGCCAGTTCTTTCATCTATGAAGCAAGCAATTAGGCCACTGGACTAGCTCTCCACTCAATGTCACCTTGTACCAGGGGACATGACTCTAACAGGTTCTGTAGTCTTCTGTACCCTGCCATACACTGTATTTGAAAGTCTGACAAATATTCTCTTCATGGGGAAATAAAAATTCTCAGAGAGCAAGTTCCACATCACAGTGGAGGCATCAAGCTCTTCACCCTTCCAGCACTGGATTTATATCTTAGTGTGGTGCAGACATCTAGCGATGGTCAGATATAATGGCCCAAATGATTTTGTTAAAGCTGGGTCATCTGTACACCACCTTGCTCTGGTTTGAGCCAATACCCCTGCTTTGGGGTACTTTTTCCTCTGCATTGTACAGTCTGGTGCCTTTTTGTAGCCCCCTGTCCACCTGCTGGTTGTTGAAAGTGCATTTTCCTTCAGCACCTACATTTAAAGTGCACATTGTAACACTGAGCACAGGAGCTGGAATTCTTGCATGATGGGTATGCCATCCTGTCATTTGCCTCTGCCCCTAACACAGTTCCTGCCACACCAGCTATGTCTCTCATACTGGGCACAAATGTAATCCTCTCTATCCCTGGCCACGCTCGATAGCTAATAGGTGTAGTTTCACCATTCACTGGTGTTGCTCAGGGCAAGAACTCCTATTCACACTGTTGGCTCCCAAACAGCTCAAGTCAGCATCATGCTGTGCTGAATCTCCTTTGAGCTCACTCATAAACTGTCCACAACTTCTCATTTTACCCTGGATTCCTGTCAGAACTCACACACTTGATCACATACTAGGTGGGTTAACTCAAACATAATCAGAGTCAAGGTGGTAGCAACTCAAACTTGCTTTTGATCAGGCCACATGTCCAAAAGACAAGCTGTTTTGTCCTCAACTGTTATCCACCCCTGGTACTCCTGACTCTTTTTTGTTTTTTTTGTTTTAAACACTCCGGTCCCGCCAGCCGCTACAACCATTCCCCCAGGGTGTCACACTTCTTCACACAGGGTCATTGCACTCTCTACCTAATGCTTAAGGGGGCAAATATTTATCAGGTTTGAAGAGCGTACTATTTTTGAATAAAAAGTAGTCTTTGAATAAGAGCCAATCAAACTGTAGGAAATCATGCTCTCAGATTTTAAAAACTCTTTGCTCTTTATCTACCCTTTGCCAAGACAATTTACAGTTCTGACAGGAAAGCATTAATCTTCTCCAAACTAGGTGTTCTGCTACTAAGCTATGATAAACGTGGGTTATTTCTGCATCACAGCAAAAAACTATTTGTCTTCCTTAATAATAGTCAAATTAACTTTTTATAATAATGACTGTAGAAGTGACAAGGAGACAAGAGGAAAGGTAGTTTCATCACTGCATAAAAATGGGTATTTCACTTTAATGATAGTCAGTCTATGTAATATTTTTCCATTCAAGTTCTAGACTCAGAGATCTCAAAACTTGAGTCCCTACCCCTCCATGGAATTCTTAATCATTCATCGATTCCAGGCAAAAACAAACTATAGAATCTAGATCAACACATATAATGTATGCACTAAAAGGTTGAAACATGTTTGTTTGTTTTTTGCTTTTTTAACCAAATAACTGTATTTTTAATATTTTGTTTCTCATCTAGGGGGAAGCAGGATTGCCAGGATCCACAGGTTTGCCAGGTCAAAAAGGTGAACAAGGTGTACAGGCAAGCGGATATTTTATTGTTTGTTTGTGATTTGGCTAAGACTGTTTGGCCTATTTTTAAGTAAAAACAAGATTAATGGTGCTCATACATTGGAAGCTGCAGCTGCTCAACTCAAGTATCAAACAACCATTTCCAGTTTAGGCAAATGTGTGGTCATCTTAGAATTTTACGGAAAATAGATTGCTTTCTATTATATTTAAATTAATTAATTGGCCCTCAGAATACCAGTATGTATGTGCACCACCAGGAGTCTATATAGAGGTCAGATAACTTGTGCTTAAAGATTTGTCATTGAGAAAAAAATGACCACGCACAAAACCTCAAATGCATTTTTGTCACTGAGATATTTTACCAGACATAAAATAACAAATTCATACAGTCGAAATGCTTAATAAATGAGAAATAATTGTATATAGTGTAATAGTGTACACAAGGTTTTATCAACTATTGTTTATTATGTTTAAGTTATGTGTAATAATGCATACAAACACAATTTTCAAAAATATTTACTAATAAAAACATATACTCACATGCCATATGCACTCATTACAAAACAATGTTTAAAAACAAAATTCCAAAATATTCTCATGTAGACTCAAACTAGGCCTTAGTTAATATCCGTTTTTTTCTTTGCTGGATATTATTAGCTAGCAATCTTGCCATATGCTCTTACATTGTAAAATGTTACAATAGAATAATAGAATCGCACATCAATGTTTCTACCAGTCTTTTATGTGTGGAGTTGTGTTGCCTTGTACAGGCTTAGCTATACAGCACTTCTTAGCAAATTGATAAACATTACCATAAATTATGTAATAAACTTCTAATGCTAAATGTGAAAGATTGATGTCATTGGTGATTGACAAAATGCACATTGGACAGCATCTTCTGTAATGTATTAATTTCAAGCAAGGAACTTCATTACCTCAGCACACTGTAATGTACAGTATGTTCTGCTTATCCTGCATTCATTTTGACCAATGTTTCTGGATACTGCGAATGTAGACTGTTTTTTTTGTTTTTTTATTATGTTAATCATTCATTTATTTATTACCTGATCATTCGCTGCATGTGCATACATGGGAATTCTATGATGGTTTATGCACATAGAATGTTTTTCTTGAGGACTATAAATAGTGCAAGTGATTTGCGGCCAGGAAGCTATTTACTAGGGCACTGCTTCATCTCAAAGGAGAATTTAAGATTCCCAATGTTGGTTACTTGTCCCACTTGCAGGTTATGTGTAGTATGTATAGACTAACATAACTGCTATATTCTTTACCTCTCCCACTGCATATCATCAAAGGAATGTAGCCTATCTAATTCAATGTGAACAAGGCATGCTGCTTCCTATGTTAAGCCTCGCCTGGTGTGTTTTAATAACCTTATAGAACAAAATAATTTACTAACTAAAACAGATGATTTAGTACTTTGACAGATGACAGCCACTTACCAAATGTAAAGCTGTCTGACAACTCATAACATGTATTTGTGAAATTGCTTTGATAATAGGTCAAGTGAATGTTTTACATATTTCAATGATGGCAATAAAATGTTGATGGGTTGCCTTTCTGATGTGTGCTCAGTCTTCATTGGTTATGTGGCTAGTATTAGCAAAGCATTTGCATTTGCACTATTGACGGTTGTATCATGCGCTAACAACAGTACACACAAACCATCAAAAGTAAAAATTGTAAATGAATGAGTCTCTAGTACTGGACTTACTTTTTGTGCAACCCCCCTCCTTTCTCACCAGACACTTGCTGTCCCCCTACCTCCATTACTTTTCAAATGTGAAAATACCTTTGTATCTCATCTGTATGAAATGAATACTTGGAAATAATTCAGGCCTAATGAAATCAATGGTTAAATGTTTATCATGTAAATATAAATTATTCATAAGACACAATTAAAATTAAAACAAAAATATGCATCCTGAGCAGAATGTCCCCTTACAGCTCTTCTACCCTAGACCTAGATCTGGGCCTTTGTCGCCCTTCCACAAATCTGAGCTTATATATATATATAGCACTGGTAGCACAGTGGCATTTGCTTCTTGTACTTGATGCTGGAATCAAGTGATTTATAAGGTCATAGGTACTGCCATGACAAGGTTGCAAAAACAATTGTCCATATCAGTTCTCCTCTTTGAAGAGGAATTGATTTATTAGCACAAAGTTCAGCTCGGCCAAGGAGTGATAGTTTATATATTTAAGATATACTTACATTTTTAGATACTTGGGCCCCAGAAAACCATTAGCGGATTTCCTCTCGGCACCTTTTCAATTTTCGGCAGCAGCCATCTACAATTACCCACTTTGTCCTGACCACAAAATGCTTCCTTGGGCCAGTCGTGGCCTCAAACTTTTAAAAGCTTTTGAAACACAGGCACATACAGGCAAAATGATTCCACTGTCATGAATGAGGAATGTTTTTATTTATTTTATTTTTTTCAAGGTATAAGCCTTGAAATTAAGACATAAACCCCCAAAAAAATTGTGGTAAAGATTGGCCACTGAAATTAAAGAAGATAAAGCAACATAAAAGAAGATTTGAAATGAATATTTCAAAAGTCTGATGAATAGTTCACACACATTATACAGTAGCTATTAAAATAATTTTTCCACTTTGCCATTATTTACCTTTTATTTTCTTACATCATTTTATCAATATTAATGAGACTGAAGGTAACCAATACAATGATATCAAGAGTATGTTTCAAATCCGTTGGTTATATATACAATTTTAGTTATATTTTATTAAAATTGTTTGGCCACTCTTGGTTGCAGTCTGTTCACAGTATACAGTGTACACAGTACATGCTGTTACAGTGAGAATAGATTATGGCCTGTGTTGTCATTGGCCAAAAATGATATCCGGACAGCCAATCACAATAAATTGTTCAAATTATACCCATTAGAAAGTTTTGTGGTCAGGGCTCTGCATCTGCAGTGATACCATTAATGGGGTTCCCCTGTGGAGGGAAAGCCATATATGTTTGCTCTAATTAAGTGCACGAAGTGTTAGATGCTGTGTTATCTTCCTCTTATAGGACCTTGGATATCACTAATATCTAAATGTATATTATTGCATGTTAATACATTGTCCCTCAAATGAACAACTTAAAACACATAAAAGATAGCCACACGTGTATACATGTAAATTCTACAGTAACTTACATGGTTACACAGATCTGTGGTATCCCTATAAATGTCAGAAGTTGCAGAATAAATTTATTGGTATGATCCCTGGCCCAAAGGCATACATCAGAATATTCTTGGTCATTAAATGGATGAGCAGAACACTATATTGCTCTGCCCTATTGCGTAATTTTGGTGGTGTCCTTTCTGCACAGTCCGTACTCCCTCGGCCACCACTATGCTCTTTGCAGCATGCATGGGGGGCCTGCGTATATGCAATGCAGTCTTGTTTCAGCTTCACTGAACTTGCTCTGTGGTTTTAAAATATTACAGGCAGTGACAAAATAAATGCTGTGACAGGGTGTGCATCTCTGCACCCATTAGCCACTGCTGTTCCCCCACTGACGATATGGTTAGATTATAAAATCTAAATTGGAATCACAAGATCATGTGTGGCAATGAGTCATCCGTAAAATGAAGAAGGGAAACAAGTGTTTTTTTCACTTCGTCATCTTGTCTAATTGCAAAATCCTTTACTTCCTGTGCTACTTTAACTTTGAGCCAACCCAAATTGTTTTGCCTCCAAAAATAAAGTTAAGCTTACTGCAAAATACACTGATACCATAATTTGTTTAGCACATGTGCAAGTAAAATTCAGTGTGCTACTTGTGGTTTCACCTGACAGTCTAAATTCAAGTGACTACATATAGTCACATACATTAAAACGTAATAATACAAAAAGTACATGGAATGAAAATGGATTAATTGGGGAAGTTTTAGCAATGTTTAACACAAAATAGTCTGTAAAGGCAAATAAAACAAAACCACTGTAAAGCTTTTTATTAATTACAAATTAAAAACAAAATAATTAATTACATAAGTATTCACTCTATTTGCTAAGATATACCTAAATTACCCTTGGTGCAAGCAGTTGTCTGTAGATGTCACATAAATAATTGATTCAAGTATTTCACTTGACTTGCGTATAAATGCACTTGTTTGTGAGACGGTCCACAGTTACTTGCATTTTTAACCAGAGTAAATGTGGCTAAGTCATTTGAATTGGATTATAGAAGATATGGTGAGCCAGTGTAGGGAATGGATGGCAAAAAAGGAAGATAAATGTTGCAGTGGCATTATTTAGGATGGATGGAGGTGAGGATAGACGGGTCAGGCGTATGTCAGATAGGAGTAGATTGACGTAGTCAAAATGGCAGAAGAGAGAATAAAAGAGTTTGGTTGCATCTTGGGTATGAAAAGGTAAGAAAAAATACATAGCGTGTGTATATTTAAAACTACCTATTATTTCTCAAATGTCTGAATATTTCAATATATAATGACATATAGTCACTTGAAATTAGGCTGTTAGGTTAAACTGAGTAGCACTTTGTTTTTCGCTTGTGCTAGACAGGATATGGTATAAATGTATTACGCAGTAATCCTAACTTTAAATATGAGCCTGCACAAATGGATGTTCCTCCAAAAATAGAGGAGAACAGGAAGTATAGGATTATGCAATTAGTCAAAATGACAAGGTAAAACTCCCTTCTTCATTTTTCCGGTAGCTATATGATCTTGTGACTCAAATTTTTCTAATGCAATGTCCTCTAGTGACATCAGTAGTTCAACTACTTTAGGCAGTTCTTGATCTTCGCTTTTAGCAGCCTAGTTTCCCAAACTAATGTATTCACCAGTACTCCATTTCCACCAGGCTTTGTGCAGACAACTATAGTCTCTGACCAGTATAGTTATAGCTAGTGAACAACACAAGTGCGATAGTAGTTAGAAAAGCTGGGTTACATTGCAACAAGCAAATCAGTGTAAAGTAAGCGGGAAGATGTCAAGGTTGATAAACAGGCAAAAAGTCAAGACAGGTGGCAAGATGCAATGGTCAGGAACAAAGCTAGGGTAGGCAAAAATACATCAAGATACGTAATAACAAACAGATTAGAATACAGAATTTATAATAGGTGCCCAAACGATGCATGCCTGGACTTGTATAGAAGTAGAGCACTAATTGGTGCTTGTTATAAAGTTTGCCTCCTGATTTAGTTGTTATTGTGTTATTGGATTATTGTTGCTGATCTTCACATTGTACCTGACCACTTGTCAGGATTGTGAATTGGATGGAGCTACTAATTGCTATTGGCGCAACTGTACAAGGAGGCGTAGAGTCTAACACACCCCCGGTATTCATCAGGGACCCCCGCAAGGAGGTTTGGACTTTGCTGCAAAGGGTGCGGAGGTCGTGGTTCTCCAGGACAGTTACCAGTGTAGTAGTGATGAGGGTGGTCAAGTCAATCCGGGTCAAGCCAATAGGACAATGCAGTACCGAGGGAGATCCAAAGGAATGGTCAGAGTAGCCAAAGTCAAACCAGGAGATCAAGTGAACCGAATCAGGATCCAGAAGAATGGTCACAGATCAAGCCGGGTCAAACAGAAGGTCAATAGTAGAAGCACAACACATGGAACGCTGGAGGCAGGAAAAGACCTGGTACTCTGGCGCCCTTTTGGAGTCACAGTCAGGTTTAAATAGAGGTGCACAGTAATTGATAGGTCGGCAGTCGGTGACGTCATAGACCACTGACGGGACGTCAGAATAGCGTCCTGTTGCCTAGCAGGCTACTGTGCCTGCTCTGGTGGCATACAGACGGCCAAAGGAGACTGCTTCTCTGCTGCCTAGCAACAGAGCTCCTTCTGCTGGAAGTGGCAGGCAGCCATTCGCGATCTATGGTCGTGATGTGGGGACGGTGCCTGACACCACTGCTGCTTACTTGTTCTCCTGACCTTGGTGCCTTTCTGACCTTGAGTTTTCGTCTGCTGATTTTCTTGCCACTTAATCCATTTGTGTGTGACTCTGCCTACCTGTCCCCTTTTGCTCTTTTGTTGTGGCCAGCGATTATAGCTTCATGTATAAGACCTGGAGGTAACCAAATACCACTGAACACCTTAAGTTCTATGGAAAGGTAGGCTGCTAAAGGGGAAGACCACAACTAACATGGCTAATGGGGCTGAACCATTGTTGTCACTGGTGATTACTACTATGACCAGGTCAATTTTCCACAAATTTATCCCTAAATTTATTTTGTTACTTCTAACATTAATAGCAATACAAAACATATGTTTTACCAACTAAGTGAGTTATTGTATAATTTAAATGTAAGTGTGTGTATATTTTATGTGCACTAATGTATGTATTTATTAAGGGAGACTATGTTAACAGGCAATACTATAAATGTTGATATATGTAATGTAAGAGCAACGATGAACAACAGTTGGCCCTAAGGTCTCATGCGATCCTCCATACCTTCTACTGCAGCCCCAGCTCCTACTAGCTTTATGCTTCATCAGTACATTTCTCTGCTTTATGCCCCTCCAAGCTTCACTAGCAGACCCTGCTTTTCTTTAATAAGAGCTGAGACAGCGGGTGAGCAAGTTATAAAGCCATAAATAAAATGTCATTTGATCTTGTTCTCTGCCTGTAACAGCTACCTTCACGATCACATGACCTCTTTCTTATTATGTGATCTCTGACCTCCTTCACCATCACATGACCTCCCCTGCAGCACCAACAAACTTGACAGTTTGACTGATGGAAACTGTCCTGCAAAATTGTGCTGTGTCTGTTTTAGACTTACACCTAACTTTCAAAAGCTGATGGGAAATCTGTTCACCCAAATATCCCATTGAATTTTCAGATGTTTGTTATAGCTTGTAACATTTCTTTATCTTGTGTTAAAATGAATGCTAATATATTATCAAAGATTGGTGTCCTTCTTTGATTAAATATATTGTTCTATGTTATTACTGAGATTAAGGGAAGTGTGCAGACCTTTTGACGGTTAGGGGGTTAAATATGCAGCATTTGAAGTGTATCAGGTTTCCCATCACTGTGTTAGATTATGTATTACCGTCCTCTAGCACTTGGGGCCCCATAAGAGAATCCCTCCCTACACAGGGAGCCCTCGGCAATATCACTGGGATTTCCATTAGCTGCAAAAGCACCGCTCTGGTTACACAGCCTTATACTGGCTGGGACGCATTTGAATCACTTATTGTCTTTTTCAAAAGTTAAAATTAAAATGCTACAAGGTTGATGTTCTCAAATAATAATTTTCCCCCTTCCTTACCTCCCTTATTACCACTCTATTATAATAAATGCTGCTACACATTGCTTTGGCAAATAAAAGTAGTTTATTAAAACAAAACTCTGTATAGTGGAAGAGAACACAATAGGCAGGTCAGCTAGGACCAATGCTCTGAATATCATAATGAAGGCCACTTACCCTCTCAATATCAATAAGTGGGTAACAACTTCACCCAGATTCACCCTTATCCTAAAAATTGAGATCACTTATCCCAAGCATCCGAGAACCTACGTCCCTCCTGAGATGACTGAATGCAACCAACAAACCCTTTCCCTAGGGGGGTACCTGTACCGAGACCAAAGCCTACTCTTCAAAGGGATGTGGGTTCAGTCATTTCATAAATAAAACTAATGTGTGTTCACCAAACAGTCTCCTGACTGCTCAATGTTTTCCCGGGAAAAACAAACCAGTTGGTGTTGGCACCCAAACCACCAGTGATAGAGTCCCGCATCAGGAAGGAAAATGGCACATGGCAATTAAGCTAAGTATTGGAACCCAACCATACTGCCCCATCACTATATGAAAACACACCCCAAGCAGGTGGCACCCAAGGCACCTGCGAGGAAACTCCCAAAGGAGGGGTAATAAAAAAATATGCCTCAAACAGGTGTTGGCACCCAAAACACCTGCAGGGAATCTTCAAAACCAAGGGGAAGAAAAACATACCTCAAGCAGGTTGCTGGCAGAGCACTTTAACACCTTAGAGAGGGGCAAATACATTTACCACCAGACACCTCAGCTTTTAGTTTCCCTTGGGCTTAACTCATCCATCAGTTATAAATTACCTACATATTTACAGCAAACTATTGATAACATTCCAGTGTTTCCCTGTCTTTTTATTATTTGTTGCTTCCAGTATCTTAACACAATATCCAATAGTCTTCTAGATAGAATGCACAGTTGTCTATCATGCTAGTTATTTGTTAATGTAGTGCTCCCTTTATTGTATTTGCAGGGTGAAAAAGGAAGTTCAGGGGAAAATGGTGCTCCAGGAGAGATTGGCGAAAAGGTAACCATTAAAATGTTTTATCTTGTCTTCTGTAACATAGTATTTCTAAAAACTCTATGTTCCTGAACATTCAAAGAAAATATTTATAAAACCTCTCTTGCTCTAGTGGCTGTATATGTATTATAATGTGGCAAAGGTACAAGTTTACTGCATTTTGTCCTGAGAATTTCTAATAAGAAAGTGGGTTTGTAAACACAGAGCTGAAGTTTCACTGCAAACAAAAATGGCTCTGATACATATTTTATTTAAACTTTATACACATGACAAAACAAAAACACATATAATATACAACTTGCTGTCACATCGGTGCCATCGTCTGCCAAGCCTCAAAGAATTTAGTTCTTAATGCTGGATACTGTGTTAGGAGAAGTGTGTTTGGGCATTCATACATCCAACTTGGAAACAAAATCCTTCTAACTCTCAGCCTGTAACTTCCTGCTTTTCTCCCTATATCTCCGCACATCTGGGCACTGCAGTCTTGACCTGACTAACATAATTACATTACAATTCCAAGTCACTGCTTCCTATATCAGCATACTAACCTCTGAACATTGCAATGATCCACTTGGTTACAGGTTGTTCAATCCTCTTGCATTTAAAAAGACTGATAATCAGACTTCCAGGGATGAAAAATTATAGTAAAAAGCTTTAATAATAAAGAGCTTTTAGAACAGGTAGGGTAGAGATCTTCACCTATAGCAGCCACCTTTCCCATAGAGCTTTATATGCTCACAGGTACTCAGATGCCCCCAGGTCTTAGGCTCAGAGTAGTAAAAGCTCATCAAAGATGGCCACAGCGCAGGTGGAATTGGAGGCGCTGGCCTAGGCTGGAGCGGATGGTCAGAGGCAGGCTGAGTTCAGGGTCACAGGCAAATAGCGGAGTCCAGTAAACACGCCAAATGGTCAGGGCAACTAGCGAAGGTTCAGAGTCTAGGTACAGGCAGAAGGTCTGCCTGCTTACCAGCCTCTGATATTTGCTCATTTATCACCCACCATCCGCTTTAATACTTCTGAACTTTAGCGGACACACTCTATTTGCTCCACAAAGATTTATCTGTCAATCTACCTATACGGCTTGCCCGTGCATATTAAGCTATCTGCTACTATTACTGAACGTAAGCAGAGACATAATACCGTGGTTTAAGGACCTATATTGATTCATTACTTTCATATATCACCTGGAGTACAGTGTGTGTATATATATATATATATATATATATATATATATATACATATATATATATATATATATATATATACTGTTTTTTTGTCCGAACATTATATCCTACGGATATTTATGCTTTATGCTCCTACTGAACGTATTGTTTGCAATAAGCTGGCTGGCTCAAGCAATATAAGCTATTCATTCTTTCTGCGGATTAGCGGTTCATAAGACTGTGTTTATGGACTTTTGTTCCATTTATTTGAATCCGCATGCCAGTTCTTTATACCTGTCTGATTATGTGTCTGCTTATCAATTGAACTATAAGTTTTTTACCTTCACTGAATAAATACAAATACGCCAGCTGGCCTATTTCTTACAATACACTTATTGCCTTCCAATTATCTATGTTGTTTGGCTCCACCATACATTTTTTCCCCTTTTCTACCTCCATCCCCCTTTCCCCTTTTCCCGCACCGGGGAATCCGATTACTGTTACCTCTTAGGGGTTTGGACCATTCCCCTACAAACTATACCCTTGGCTGCATATACATTTCATTGGGAAGCGCAGAATCTCCACATTTCCCTATTTATCAGTTCAAATGACACCTTGCCAGTGTGGATCTCTATTGGATCATAATGTCTTTGTCACGAGATACAGGAACTGAAGGCCACTTGCTGATATTTGCGCTGCTAAGTTTGGAGGTGCAAAGTCTAAACACACCCCCGGTCTTCACCAGGGACCCCCGCAGTGGAGTTTGGAGTTTGGTTCAAGGGATGTGCAGGTTGTGGCCTTCCAAGTTAGCTCTCACCGAAGTGGATGGTGAACTGATGTGGTCATACACGCAGAGGTCACAACGTTCGGACAAAAGTGGTACCAAAGGGGTGAGTAAAGCGGAGTCAGCAAGTCAAAGGTCAGATACTACGGAAGTAGTCAGGCCAAAGGGAGATCCAGAAGCAGAACCAGAGGAAGCCAGGTCGGTACACAGGAGGTCAGTCAGAGAGCAGGGAAACAGGCAGGAACGCTGGAGCATAGGAAGACCTAGATACTCAGGCACCCTAATGGTGCCAGAGCCTCCCTTAAATAGATAGAGGACTTCTCCGATTGGTGGACAGTGGATTTGGTGGTCAGAACAGCTGACCACCGTCAGAAGTCGAGAGCAACGTCTTCGTTGCCAGGCAATGAGGACATGATAGGTTACACATACGCCCAAGCCACTGGCTGGCAGAAAGGACACGTCCTGTTGCTAGGCAAAAGGACAAGCGGCTCAAAGAAGGTGACCATCCCTGTCTGCCAGAGAGAGCGGGGACAGCGCCTGACAGTCTTACAGTTTTGATGTAATTTCTTTCTTTCCTCAGTAGGACCAGTCATCTGGTGTGGCTTCTTCCTAATCATTCACTTTCTTTATTCCCTGATGTATGCAAACATGAAATAACTTATAGGGAAATATAATGAAGTACCGTGAAAAAGGTTTAATCAACCATACAGTGATGCGCTCACATAGTAGTTTAGAATCAACAGCTTCAACAAATTGTTTTTTCAATACTCAGCTCCCCTTCCAGACGCCAGGACCCAGCCTTGCATGCTCTGCTCCTGAGCGCTAGTAATGATGGTGTAGTTGGTCTCAGTCAGCTGCATCCTATAGCTAAGGAGGCTTGTAGGAGTCAGTTCAAGTGTTAATATGCTAGTCATGTACTTCTTATATAATGCCTCACTATCTCTTTCATTCATTACCTTCACAATGACTGTTTACTATACTGATTCCGAGGAAATGTGATTAATGAAGAGGGTGGCAGCACAGAATGACGTACTGTGCATGCCGACAGTAATCTTTCTACAGTTAAGGGAATAGTTGTAAGAAGCACAGCCTCTTCAATGTTATTAAGTAAGGCTTACATATTCTAGCCTTAAGGTATTCACCAAACCGACCCCTTAACTGTACAAAGATTACTATCAGGATGCACAGTACTTCTTTCTGTGCTGCCGCCCTCTTCATTAGTCGCATTTCCTCAAAATCAGTATAGTAAGCAGTAGTTGTGAACAATAGGTCATACTCCTCAATATTCGTACTGAAGATGTCGTCGTTATCGTTGTTGGTGTTGCCACCACCGGGTATTAGATTACCACTGGTTTTGGGGGCTTGTGCACTTATTCTGTTTTCATCTTTAAATTTGGAGATGATAGGGTTGATTTACTAATAGACTAAAGGCCCCATTGCTGGCAAAAACAAGAGTTTCGTCAGTGATGGGGCTTATTCTTATACAAGGAAAGGTTACATCCAGCAATGGTAAGACACACCGTCTTTCGTCTGTGCATGGGAAAGTCTAGCTAGCTAGTGGCGATATTTGTACTGCTGCAATACCCTTTCTGTTATCTCTATCTCAGAATGGTGCTAACAGATTAAAATCGCTCATAAAACACTTTATTCTAAGAATAAAGTATTTTTTCATTTTTTAAAATGTTTATATAAATATTTTTTTTAAAGTGCAGAAGTGGAAGTCAAACACAGAATAAGTGTGATGTTGATTGAACTAAAAAGGAAAGGGCACAAGTGGGAATGCAGTGGCATTAAAACATTGTTGATCACCATCATCGGCTATTTATATAGCGCCACTAATTCCGCAGCGCTGTACAGAGAACTCACTCACATCAGTGCTTGCCCCATTGGAGCTTACAGGCTATATTTTCTAACATAAACACACAGAGTGAGAAAGAGAGAGAGAAACTATGGTCAATTTGATAGCAGCCAATTAACCTACTAGTATGTTTTTGGAGTGTGGGAGGAAACCGGAGCACCCGGAGGAAACCCATGCAAACACGGGGAGAATATACAAACTCCACACAGATAAGGCCATGGTTTGGAATTGATAAAAATCAGTGCATGGAAGATGAGAAGCAGGGCATTTGGACTGTTCAGAGAGTGAAAGATAAAATGAAAAGGTTATTATGAGGGGCAGTTATTACATGTCTTGTGACAAAGATTTAATGTTGCATCATCATCATCATCATTTATTTATATAGCGCCACTAATTCCGCAGCGCTGTACAGAGAACCCATTCACATCAGTCCCTGCCCCATTGGAGCCTACAGTCTAAATTCCCTAATATAGATACACACTCACACACAGACACAGACAGACAAAATAATAATGAAATGAAGTTGAGGGAAAAAAAACAGGCATATAGTGATAAAAAATTATAAAGTGGGTCTTCATAGCTTTCAGATTAAAGACAGCTTACAGTCTTAGAAAAGTTACAGTCCATTCTCTGTTATACTAGTTTTGGACTGAACTCCTTATCTGTTGTGCTCCATGATAAAGTTCAGAAGAGAAATTAAGGAACATGTGTTAATTAACGGGCACTATGGTGATCATCATTATCATTAGTGTTTATTTGTAGCAGTGCCTAGGCTGATGCAAATAATATGGATGTAAAAGGCTTATTTGCATTTGCGTTCAGGTCTGCAGTGGCTCACAATTCAACTGTACTCCCTCCCATCACTCCTCTTAACTGTATACGCCAAGGTACCTGGTGTTTGTTATCCTTTGTGTGTGTATGCGCAGAGTGAAATCATGCAAGTTATGCTACACAAATGGGCGTACAATCAATTTTGCATTAGCTCCATTGTGTGCAGACCAGAGATGGGCCACATGCAGCCCCCCAAACCTTCACCTGCTGCCCCCAACTCCTTCTTACACTATGTCCTGTCTGTCATTCTCTCTGCTTTGTGCCCAATAGACCCAGCTCTTATTCTCTACTTTATGCCCCACCAAGTGTCACCTGTTATCGAATAAGTCCTGGGACCACAAGTGAAGCCCTGTGGACTATTAAGTGGAAAATAATACTGAACTTGATTTTATTATATACATGCAGCAGCCTCCTTCCACACTCCATGACCTCTTCTGCATAAGGTGGCCTCTTCTATACAAGAAAGGGTCATGCAGCGCTACCAGCACCTCTGAAATCAAAGGAGGAGGAATGTCCACTCTATACCATGTGATCTCCATCGTTCCTCTGCACAAAAGATCTGAATGTTTAAAACAGAGTAAGGAATTTTAGTCAGGGATTAGTCATTAGATTAGTAGAGGGTGACTAATACTCCAAGTTTTTTTTTTTCAGGAGTAGTTTGTGTGGAGTCTGAAGGGCATGGGTAATTTGAGGAGTGAGCAGGAAAAGCTGAAGGGTGTTTTAGGGCAAGTGGTAGGTATGCGTCTTGGGACAAATTAAGTTCAACAGGGCATATAGGGGTTGTTTTGGGTGAATGTACATTGTGTGCGAGTCCAAGGGGTGTTTTGGAGGAATTTGATTGGCATATGTGGAGACCTGAAAGGTGATTTGGAGTACATGTGGAATCTTTACTAAAGGCATGTCACGTAGTGTTTCTTTGTTTGATTAAATGTATTGCTTTAAATTATCACTAAGATTAAAGACAAACTGTGGCCCTATTGAAGGCTAGAGAGCCGTATATGCAGCCCTTGAAGTTTTTCCAGTTGCCCACCATGTAGATCATTGAAATACACACTTGTTATTGTAAACATTTATTTGTACTTTTGCAACAAGCACTTTGTCCTACAATTAATTTTCCATTAAATTAACATGCCTAAGTTATATCATCATTTCACAAACCACTTTTTATTAAGACTTTCAAAATGGAGAGCCTTGGGGTATGTCTGGATATAATGGAATATTTTATGGAAGTCTTTTCTTCTGATCCTATTTCTTTGTACCTTGTGTTTTCATTCTGTATAGTCCCTTTGTTAGGGATCTTGGCTCAGACTTTATTTGTAACACAACCAAAGCATGGCATTGATTGTTGAATCATAGTCTACACCATTGCTGACAGTGTAGCTCTAGAAAAGTATTTATGGGAAAGACCTGGCTTTCATCAAGCCAGCAAATTGTGTGAAGTTGTTCCAATGGGCATATAAACACTCCACATGTTTTATTTAGAATGGAATTATTTTTTACATAACACTATGCAGCAGGGCGATAATACGGCAACATAAGCCCTCTGTGTTTTTACCTAGGGATTATCATACTGGAACATTTAAAATAACTTTACAGAGTTCATTCCTTCTCTATTTTAAATTCATATAGTTAAAAATAATTTTGAACCTAAATTTTACACAAATACAAATGTAAGTATATACAGTTAGAAAACAAGAAAATAAGATATAATCTTTCTGAAAGTTAATTTCTGAAAAGTTAATAAATATACATTTCTTATTTGAATACGGCTTCCATTATATGTTTAAAGGTAAAATTCTATGTAATTGGCTTAGAAAAAAGTAATGTGTATTGTTTTCATGGAAATATATTTATTTACATCTCTGTGATGCTTTAGTAAACTAAAGGATTACAGTGGAAATCCTTAGGCATCTAACTGCCGGTTTTGAACTTTTTGAAGTCATGAGTTTAGAAAAGTTGATTAAGGTGAATTTACTGCAGTTCTTGTATGCTTTCTGATTGGTTTAACTGTGCATATTACATAACTGTACCCTTATTTAAATATGTTTGAACAAGGTTTATAATTATTGTAATTTTAATAACAGGAAATCAATAAGCAATTTATTCTGTGATGATTATAAAAATAAGGACAGATTTCATACTGATTTAGTTGTCTATGTAAACATAAAAACAATGCCAAAAAAGTATATGAAAATATAGATACAGCAGGATTCATTCATACAAATTAATTTAACATAATAGTGAAGTTATTCTATAATTAATCAATCATTGCATTCATATGATGGATTAATCATGGCTCTTTTGACCAGTATTACCAGAGACCATTGCAACCCAAAGTATTGTTTACTGGTCCATGGGCCCTTAGGTCCTATACTAGGGCCTGTTCTTATAACAGGCCTGTATTCAAAGTGTCCTCAAGTGTGTTTGTGCACACTGTACCACAAGTGTGTGATCATATGCTTCAAAAATTGATGACACTAAACACTAACCCCGTGTTATCACTATAATCACTTGAGCGTCATGCCCACAAAACTGGGAAACTTAACCTGGAATTCAAAAAGTGGACAAACAGGTAAGTCTATGAGCCAAAAGTCCATTTTCATTAGTAGCATATAGATCTACTCTGTGTAAGGCAGGAGCCAGGACAATTGTCTAATATTTTATATTAATAAATATTGGGAGGCACTATATATAAGAATGCTATATAATATTTATTTATTTTTTTATATATATATTGGGAAAAAATGTATCGGAATATATTTTTCTATATGCTGCGTGTGTATGTATGTGTGTGTATACGTGTGTGTATCTATATCTATATCGTCTAGCACTGGGAGCTGGCTAAGACTTTAGCCGGGGCGGTGTGCAGGTACCAGTTTTTTATTTCTTTACACAGTGCAACTTGTGTGGTCTCTGCAGAGGTAATAGTCAACTATATGTAGATCTCTGCTATTAAGTTGTGTGTATGTGGTTTTTCTGGAAGCGATTGATAGTTACCTCCATTCAGATCATAGATGTTGCTGATTCATTAATGTTAGCTAGGATGCTAACATGATAATTTGATTCACAGGGCATAGTATGCATGTGCTTTGTGCTCTTGAATAATTTGCTATTGTCAGGATTCTAAATATGAAGACCACTGAGAGAGTATAAGTGGAACAAAGTGGTTTATTTATTACACAGGTTACACAGGTTTGGAAATGCAATAAATGGTAAGGCAACTAATACAAGTCAGCAGGGTATGGCAATACTGAGGAGCCAGATAACTACAGGTATCAGGATACCTGGTTTGCTCTGGAGTCATGAGGCACTGGCTGAGTCATGAGTGTCAAGACCGCAGGTTATTCGGGAGGCACAAAACACCGGCTGAGTCACAGATGTCGGAACTGCAGGTTACTTGGGAGGTACGAGGCACCAGGTGAGTCACAGGTAGCAGGACTCCAGGTATCTCGGGAGCACAAGGCACTGGATGGTCTGCAGGCAGAGAAAGTGTAGTAGCCTGCAGGGTGGAGTACTCAGGGATCCAGGTGGCCAGACAGCTAGAAGACTGGATGACACACAGAGGTGTAACAACTGCAGACACAGGAGTTGGATGTGCCACAGACTGTAGGTGCTAGATTGTTAGTGGTGCAATGGAATGCAGACACAGTAAAGCAGGAGGGTTAACAAGCCATGGGTTAAAACCACATGGTCCACCACGATACCAGGGAGAAGACAGAACAACAAAGCCGAGTCTGGGTCATAAGATAAGATGCAAAATGAGGAGCCAAGGCAGAGGTCAAAACCAGGAAGTCAATCAGGATACATACACAGGAAATCCAACAACAACAGATGAACTGGCAAAGGCTGCTTGGGCAGACACGCTTATATTGGCCAGGGACAGGTGCTAAGCATCATGGAGTAACAAGCTTAGCTCTGGCAGGTAAGAGAGAAGTCCAATTACCACAGTGGCTCCTTTAGTGGAACAGTGGTACTGCAAGCTGGATACATATCGGTAGACAGTAGGTGCAGGAACCCATACATAGTAAAATTCTTTTGATTCTGTGTATTGCAGGGAATGTCAGTATTAAACTCTGGAAAATACACTATGCAATGTGTTTGCTTGAATGCCTGTTGCATAAATTTAATTGAATTAAATTGTGCTGCATTAGTCTATTGATATATATAGCAAATTATATTGACTAAATGTTGCATAGTAGTATTGAAATATTCTATACACCGACTAGACATATTATGCAGCGCTTTACAAATTACATACAATGACATAAAACTGATGGTAAACATGGCCCAGTTGAGCTTACAATCTAAGACGTTTTCATACATAAGGTAGCAGAATAACATTTGTAGCTGTTGGAGGGGCAAGCATGTGTGTCTACTGTAAGTAGCGGCCCTGAAAAATATTGTGAAATGGATCTCATCTTGTAGAAAGGGCTAAATTGTCAATAGATGGGGTTAGATCTGCTGGAGGCAGGGCTATGTATCTATTACTGTATAGCCACATGGCACCGCTGATGTTTCCAGCATTCAAAGGATTGACTATTGCTTTAGACAGCATTAGGCCAATCTCCAACACCTTCCCTACTCCTTCAGACACACTAGCAGTACTGCTTGCTTCATTGTTAGGTGTAAGCAGCTTCCCAAACGGAGCAGCATAAAGTGGGTCATACCTCTCGACTGCTCTGCAATTGGGTTAAAGTCCAGACTGTGTGGGACAGTCCTCCAAAATGAGGACTTTCCAGCAAAATTGGGACAGTTGGAATACTGTGCTGTTCACTTCTACTTGTTACTGTTTCCAGCTACTGCTGATGTCTTAAGCACAATGTCTGCTTTTTTAGATACTCGAATGTGGGGCTCTGTTTGGAAAAGAAAGAGGCTAACTAGTTACTGTCATTGGCAACTGAAATTTTTGTGCAGCTTCTGGTGGTGTGGTACTGTTGGAATGAGTAGAAACAGTGGCCTGTGAAGCTGTCAAATTAAAGGTTGCAGCAGCCATGTAGATCACAAATGATCAGCCACCCATTGGTGATCCATTTATTAGAGTGCCCAGAGAAGGGGGTAAAGTGCTAGTCCTGCTCAAATTGTGGCTCTGGTGATTGCATTCTGGGGGTTCCCTGAGAGTGGGGAGCAGAATACCATTCCTCTGCTCTCAATACTGTAATCCAAGCCCAAGAGGTATGCTAACCTAACACTTAGCAATCTATCAAGTGCACATAGTTATGGAACCATGATTTGCCTAACTGTGATGACTCATAATTAAAGCATAGTCTGAATGGAATGCTCCATCAAATATCTGGTACTTTTTAGTTGACATTGTACAGCTGTGCATGTCATTTACTGTAAAAGCATTGATTAGGGCTAATTACATACATCATATCATTTGATTACATGTTAAATTGTTACTCCATTGTTTTACATTTTTAATAGTGTGAGTATACACATCATACATTAAATATGGTACCTCAATTTACTATTTCTCTTTTAAAAGAAAATGTAATGTTGGATTCCACCACTGTCCATGGTGCTGAGCAATATAATCTGTTATGCAAAACAGAATCTGTCCCTTTAAAATAAACACGCACAAAAACTTACCTTACAGGGGCAAACACAGGATTTGTAGAGGGGGGTTTCCCCACCACGCCACCAGTGGGTGTGGCCAGCATACATGGGGCGTGGCTAAAATTTTAGACAGTGCTTGGCTGCTCTCCAACTTTTCCTATCCCCATAATATACATGGGCAATGCTGTGTGCACTACTGTTAGGTACATGCAGCTCTCTCTTTTCAAGCAGAGCTGTGTGAAGTGGGAGCAGGGTCCAGCCATCTCAATTATACAGTGCTCCAGGTTTGGAGGGGGTTTCCAGGCACTAGGAACCCCCCCCCCTATGCCTTAATAACAAAAATTTCAAGATTTCAAGAGTAGAGTATCATCGTCTCAATGTTCACTACATATTTTCACGTTGTATGAGTTTAGTACCAATGTTTTATATTCAGAACAGACACATTTATCAAAATTGTTTGTAAATATTAATATTATTAATACATATTCATTCCTAGCCTCAACTGATTTTTTTTTTAACAATTGTTTACTTTTTCCCATAAATGCTATTTGGTAACATTTATCATTTTAGTCCTACATTCTATTTTACAAGGTGTAGCTGGTTCTAATTTTGGCATACTAAGCAATAGCGCAATAGTTTCATTTGAAAATGCAACACACACTTTAAATGTATGAAAATAATTATACCCAGACCTTTTTCTATCTACAGCAACACTGTATTTATGCATTGCTTGCAAAATTATAAAGTTTCTTTCTTAACCGGCTGTTTTTATTAAACTTTCTCATACATTCTAAAAAGTACTTATTGGGTCTCAATGTTTGTATTATTTTTGTGTAAAATGTGGCTCCCTTGCCTGTCCTCCTAAAACAGTAAATTTCTCCTTTCCATTAACGCTATCATGGTCTACAAATGTTTATTGTAAAATATTAATTGAATTCATTTTGTGTGATCTCTCAATAGTTCTATGTTCAATGTACATGAGTATAACATTCAATATTATATTTAGTTAGGTATTTGTGCATGTATTCTACATAGTTGTATAATCCCTTTGAACTAAAATTGATGTGTATGTAGTTTATGGTTATAGATATGTTTAATATATCAGTAAACAAAATAATGTACTGTCAAGTACTTGTGAGTTCATGGAACATAAAAAATGTCTTTGAAATGTTGCCCATATTTCTATGAGCTGGGTTTAAACATATCCTTGCACCTCTGTAAACCACACAAGCAAATCATAAACAATATATTTTGCAAAGTAAAACAAGTTGTGCTGAGTTTGTACTGTATTTAAAGGTTGCCACAAGATTTCATAATATTATTTTATTTTAGCTATTAACATGTTTAAACTATCTGTCCAACTGCAGTATATCATTGCTATGGTAGATAAGCTCTTTTAAAACTCTGTACCAAAGAAGCAGAGATAAAAACATTTTAGAGTACTGTAGAATAGTGCTGGCACAATGAAGTGAGATCTTGCTGATTGTGTTCATGGTACACCAACTATACCCTCACTTCACTCTTAAAGCTCTGCTAAAAAAGATGTAATAATAAGAATAAATATAAAT
Source organism: Mixophyes fleayi (assembly GCF_038048845.1). NCBI lineage: Eukaryota > Metazoa > Chordata > Amphibia > Anura > Limnodynastidae > Mixophyes > Mixophyes fleayi. The sequence continues at coordinate 152,741,257 of NC_134404.1, forward strand.
GTTGTAAAGGGACTATAGAGAAAATCTTGTATGAATGTTAAACTTTTATATTTAAAATATCTAGTTCATTATTTTTAGGGTAAATATATGTGATTTCATTAATTGCATGAAGGAATCTATGGAACAAAAATTATAGAAAAGTGTGTATTTTTTAGCAATTGCTCATATAGATAGTGTCAACTATGTGTTCATCAGAAATTATTAACTAGACTCCCCACTGCCCAGGAATGTCCGGAAGACTCCCAAAATTCGGGTAGGTCGGCCGGGAGAGCAGGCAAGTATGCCGCATACGGCAACTTGCTGTCAAAATGACGCGATTTGCGGTGAATTGCATTATTTTGGCCCCGCCCCACCATAAAAACTGCATTTTGTCATGGGGTGGAGCTGAAATTATGTGATTCACCACGCTTTGCCCCTCCCACCCTCCAAACACGCCCCCCTGCCAGGGATCTCCCAGAATTAAGTTTTAAAAGGTTGGCAAGTATGGCTTTGGGTCCTTCATTTGGGTTGTAACACGTTTTTTTTCCCCCTCCTAACTTTATACTAAAGGTACCAGCCCTGTGCTGTCCATCTTGGGGGCTGGTTTACACTACGACAGGAGATCCCCACACTGGTTTTCCTGGACTGTGAAAACCGGACCAGTGTGGCTGGTGTTGTGGCTGGTTACATGTTCAGCACTAGGGAGGAGAACATGTATATCCTTTTGAAATTATAAACTCTAGTATGCTCTTAAAAAAAAAATATTTTTAATAAACGTTGAAGTTCCAACATGCTGAAAATGAGCCCGTAAAAGGAAGACTAATTATCTCTGCTATATAATAAATAATGGGAATTTTTGTTTTCACGATTTTCTGTGAATAACTAAGATAACACTGGTGGATTACTTTGTCTTTTTATTTGTGTACTTCAATGTTGTACGTTTCTTTTTACAAATAGTGTTTTACTGAAGTTAGAATACAGTTTAGAACAGTATTCATAAATAAAAACACATCTTCAGAAGCATTAGTCATTACCAAATGATCTAGATGTTTTCTCCTGTTCTTTGCTGTGAGGTGTAGTCTGAAGGACAATTTCCTTAGTACATCTACTTCCTTTATAAGAATGTCAGTTAGAAGTTAGTTCCTTTCTTCTCTCTTCTTAATTTGTCATGATGTCACTTTAGGTAATGACATTTAATTCATGAAAGAAAGATAAATATGAGACAGAAGTGAAGCATGAAACGCCATTTATTATATGAAAAATACAAAATCTGCAATAAATGGGAATATATTAAATGCTAGTCACAAAATATTCATCACCCTCTTGTTCACCACTGGCAGATATAATGTGAGCAGAATCTGCTCTGCCATGTTTAGTTGAAAATGTACCTGTAAAAGTTATGAGTAATGCCAGGACTCGGGATAAAGATACGCAATACCAGGCTTCTTGGTTAATGTAAAAAATGGTGCAAGATCAGGGCATTTGTAATTGTGACAGTGATACATGTTATTTTTGTTCTCTAAATAATCTATGTTCAGTGCACATGCTTTGTGCTCCCAATATACAAAAGCGTATATACAAATAATTTTGGTCATAACCTTATATACCTAATCATGTATTTATTTGTATAAACCGGGGGTGCAGGATGGGTATAAACACCGGTGTCGGTCATTATTCCTACAGTGTAAATGTCGGCACTTAACCTGCCAACATTAAAATGACGGTAGGCTAAATGCCGACACTTACATTGTGTTGACCCACTGGCATTGCTCTTTTAATGTCGCCAATCACACTGACAACACTGTTCACCTGTCAACACAATGCAAATGTCGGCATTTAGCCTGCCAACATTTACACTGTCGGAATTATGTTCCTTACCCATTAATACATGCAACACAGATAAATATTCATCAGCACTCACCAATAGCAATATGTTAAAGACCTTTCAGACATGTTAGACTTCACATACCAAACCAGGGAATCTTAGTTGCAATATGCATATTGCAATACATGTTAAGCTGGCTATCTGTGTCAGTCATTCTTCCTCTGGCCACAACAAAATAAAATGTTTTTGTTAAAACATTAACTGATATGGCTCACCAATTAGCGCCAATGAGGTAGATCGTTATCACACATTTAGCTGAAATGAATAGGGATTAGATGTGACATGCTCTGACAGCCATTACAATTATGTATTTTTCATCTGTTCCCACGCTATTCAAAATGTAACAAACATTTAGGGGCATATTCAATTAGCTTTTGGATTCGCGGTAATGCGCCGGAACAGCCGCAAAACGTAATACACGGTACCGCAATAACGTGGATTTTCGTTCGCAGCCCATAGGGTTGCGAACGAAAATCCGCGTTAATGCGGTACCGTAATACCCGCAAGAACGCGCACTTTTCGCGGCAACGCGCGTTACCGCGAATCCAAAAGCTAATTGAATATGCCCCTTAGAATGCTATGCTTTCTACGGTGTAGTGTAAACCCTTGGAGTGGGTTACTAAACTTTTATCTTTAAAAAAAAGTTGTTGATCTTGAAGGACTTGTTCATATGAACACTCTATATTATATTCATAAGGCTGGATATAGCCATTATTATGCATATTGAAAACAATTATACTTATGTTTTCTGAGTTTTAAAACGCATTGTAAATGTATATTTCACTGGAATATATTTCTAAACAGTCATGTATAATACAAATTAGTCAACTAATCAACAATTAATCCAATGAAAAGCTATTTAAGTGGGTAAAAATTGATGGTTTACTTGTCATCTTGTTTTCTACAACATCCTATTGAAAAAATTGGTTGATGCAGTGTTTTTAAAATCATATCATTGCGTATTGCAAATGCACTACCATAAAAAAAAAAAAAATGTAAAAAAATAAACTTATAGTACACAGATATTACAATATATGTAGATGCAACACCCATATGGACAGGTAGATAGCAATTGTACTTAAGATGTAAAACCTTATCAATTCTGTCATATTGCAAATAAATTTACATATACATATTTTGGAATGGTACAAAATTAAGAAATATGATAGTGTTTTGGGGGTAAATGTATCAAGCTGAGAGTTTTCCGGCGGGTTTCAAAAATGTAAATGTTGCCTATAGCAACCAATCAGATTCTAGCTATCATTTTGTGGAATGTACTAAATAAATGATAGCTAGAATCTGATTTTTCAAACCCGCCAGAAAACTCTCAGCTTGACTCCTTGATCTTTGATTAAGGGGTAATATGGTAAAAACAATAAAAAAAAGTTAAGATGTACAGTATAAATGCTTTCAATTTTGATTACCATATTTATTTATTCTTTATTTTTTTTCAGGGAGAAAAAGGTTTTGATGGACTTCCTGGTCCAAATGGTTCCAAGGTAAGAAAAAATATTTTCTGCACCCTGTCTAACAGACCCCATTCATTTAAATGTTAGAACTACTGCTTATTTTAAATATTATAATTTTAGACACACTGCACCTTATTTAGAATTAAAAATACAGATAAGGATGCAAATTTGCATCTTGATAAACCATGTAACATTGTTGTCCAGGTGCAGGGTATACATCAGTTTACATACTCACTGTATGTACACACAGGGTACATACAGTGAGTATGTAAACTGATGTATTCCTTAGTACATTTCATAGATCATATATATCCCCCATCAAAACTTTCCATCATGTAACAGCCCTAGGTGCCATGGAGAGGAAATGGATCTATTTAATTTGTCCTGCGGGTGCCCCTTGGTAGGTTCTTTTTAAAAACTTTGCCATGGAATAGCTAGTTCATTTTCTCCCCTCCACACCAGAATGGGCAATCTTGGAAATAATTCCACAAGGCCAGAATATCTCAAGAGGTGGAAAAAAGCTTATTCTGGCAATAAGTGCAACAGACAGATAAACTGTTTTGCAGGTGTGATCTCAGACGGGAATTCCTCCATTTATACTATTTAAGAAAAATATATTTGACGTATTTATAATAGATTGGCTGGAGGCCACACTTGCAAAGCAAAACAGAGTTAAACATTTCTTTGAGATGTGGGAGAGCTACATAGGCACAATCCACACAGGCATAAAATCCCAAATAATAAATACATTTCATCTACATCCTGGTATGAATTGAGAATTATTGATAATGACACTCCTACTGATATAACGGGGGACCTTACCTGTGCATCAACACCATGCAACAACACCCAAATGATCTTGTAAATAAAGCAACGATTTCTGTACTAATTTTTGGAACTCAGAATCACACTCATGTTTAAAATATTTTGCAGGGTTCTCAGGCATTAATTCTAAAATGCTGCTTGTTTACTATCATTTTACATCGTTATTATTGGTAATATAATGCATGTCATTGTGCATGCATTTATTCCCTTTTTATGTTTCTCAGTATATCCGCTGCCATAACTGTATGCACTTTTATTTTGGAGCTAATAACACAATTTAAAAAATAAAAATAAAAATGTGAAGCATCTAAATGCACAAATTGTATCTTGTTAAAACTATAGGTGATGTTAGTATGATGAATTTTCTTTTTTTTTTTTAATTCAAGATGCAATAGAATTATCTTGTGTCTGTTACAAAGGCTAAGAGATCTTAATTATATAAAGCTATATATGGCATCTAATAATAAAAGCTACTGTTTATATTTCAATTCAAATATTAGACATATAATGGTAACTTATAATAAAGTGTCAGAGTCCAAGTTTAAGCATCTGGTTTAGCTGTCGAGTTCACTTTCATTTTTAGATCACCACTTGTATGCAGAGCAGGGCTGCCATCAGAAATTGCGGGGCCCAGTAGAAACGAAAACAGGCAGGGGCCCCTCCAGCACAACACCCGGCACCCCCCCTTCCCAAAGCCCCCCCCCCCACGATAACTGATGCACCCCCCCAACCACTGTCCCAGCTTATATATTTAGGGGCAGATATAAATGTGGCCGAACTACACTGAACTGCATTATCATCAATTACTGATACAAATCTACATTAATTACAAAGAGCAGCATATTTAAACTTTGTGTGCTCTGAATCACTATTGGAAGTGGGATTTATTTTGGACTGTGGGACTGAATCACAGATATAAACTTATTGTTGGATTGGATTTGCCATATAGCTGTGAAATTGAATCGCTTGAACTACATCTCAATTATTGATTTGTGATTGTGCATCAAGTAGTGTGGAGAGGAATATTATTTAATCTAAAATTTAACATAGTTTTAGGCTACCAGATTTGTATTTATATCCACCAACATCATTTCCTTGCTTTCTTTATTGTTCCCTTATGCGCCTTTTCCCTTAAAGTACAATTTTTGAATTTTGTTCAATATTGTATTTATTAAAAACTAAACCTCCATCTCAAATGATATCAACCCTTCAAGACATCCTAAGCATTAACCTAGGTTATTGCCAAATCTTAATAAGTGGGAAAAGCAGAGTCAGCTTTTATCACACTATGACAAGGAGCCTTGTTAGCAGGTATAGATCTCCTATTAGTGATAATGGGTTTATATGGATGTAAAATGAAGTGGAATATAAAATGCAAAGAGATTTATTTTGCTTGGATTATGGATATAAGCTTGGATATCAGGAGTGGTCACACCCCCTGGCCTGATTGACAAAAGAGGTAGGGTTGGGGAGTATGGTCAATTTGCGTGTATATATACAGATGTCGACCCACACACCCTGTAAATAGAAGCAAACTACCACAGCACGGTTGTTAATAAGCAGAGGTGCAGTGGCTTGGGTAAAATAGCAGATAAATGGATGCAAACTTAGACAACAATGTAATACACACAGTTCAGTTGAAGATTGGAGTAGGAGCATACAATGTAAATCACAGTAACAGGCAAATAACTCTAATAACATAATTACTACTAAATTCAGATATTATCATGCAGTTCCTAACTGGTATAGGTGGCTGATCACAGTAATGTACCTTACTCTAATTGTGTTAATTCAGTATACAGTATGAATCACTTATAAACTACTCTCACACCTGACCCTCTGGATAACTACACTTCTGATTAATAATGACACATGTATCAGGCAGTGGTGTGTATGATTTCTCAGTGGTGTACATACAGGAACCCAGAAATAACCTCACTAACAGATGGAAGTGGTGTCTTAGTCTGTCCTGGGTTTGCATATATGTTAAATGAACAATAAATCTCTTTGTGTGCTCAGCCCTTAATCCAGTTCTGTCTCTGTGTAAATCCTAGCTGTCTTTATCCCTCCATTATGTGCTTTTTCCCTTAAAGTACCTCCATCTCTATTAAAATAAAAATACTTACCTACATGTTGATTCCTGCAGGCTGCTTCTTCCTATAGTATCAGCAGGAACTTCAGTGTGAGGTCAGACCACACAGTCAGCTGACAGGGAGAGGGGGCGGATCACATGATCGCAGGGGTGGAACGATCATTCCCCTGCGAGTGTGTTTGAAAGCTGCCTGGCTGTCAGTGACAGCCAGCATCAATGCAGCAGTGGGGATGCCGGGGTTAGAGGAGAGCGGGCCCCCTGGTGAGCCCGGGCCCCATACGCCAGTACCCCCCGTACCCCCCTGATGGCGGCCCTGATGCAAAGCCAGATTAAGACCCCTCAGGCCCCTATGCAAGATACTAGTTTAGCTTTACTGTATGCCTCAGGTCTGTCCATGCCAAAATACCTTTCCCATGGCATTCCCCAGATCCTTTATTCTCTGCGTAATATCAGTGGAGCAAACTAAATAAATAATAATAATTGTCAATTTCCTTAGATTGATTTACACCCCTTGCTCTATGGTAGACACTGTATACTTTCTCATTTGGACTGATTGCCTGATTTAATACACTCATTTGATGCTCAATATGGTATTCTTTACCTCAAGGCAGTAAAGATACAATGGACCTGTCTCTATTTCAAGTGTTGTCCAGTCTAAAGTGATCCCAATGTGCACCCCACATTGAACTAGAAAACACTTATCAAACATGGTGCAGTTAAAACTTATACTTAGTGCAAATTGCAAATATACAGAAAAAAACATAAACAGAACTTGTAGATAGTGTGTGGCATTGAAAATGTGCTTCCAGCAAAGCATTAAGTCTAGTATATTAGGCAGGCCAAAATCCATTATTTATGGCCCTAATCACATCACATATAGCCCTATGTCAACTGTATTTACACCCAATGGGTAGTATCTTTTATGGGTTTCACCCCCTGTATAGTTTTATAACACAAGGCAATATTGGAGGGTTCTATAAATAAAAGAGGGCAGTTCGAAAAACAAATAAGCATACTCACATTGAGGTATCTACTCAAGTAGGCAATAATAAAACATTAAACGTTCTTACAGGTAACCAGGGCCGGACTGGGACTAAAAATCAGCCCTGGCATTTAAGGTACACAGGCCCAGCTCAGTTCCAGTAGGGAAAAAAATATGTGCAGCCGAACAGGGCATGACCTTATTGTGTTGTGGGTGTGGCCAACATGGGGCATTGATACATACATTATAATTATACATTACATTTATCATTTTAGACAAATACACAGGTACTACTGTTAGAAGCACGCAGCTTTGCCTTTACAAGCAGTACGTTGTGAAGCGGGACATACCTCCCAACTGTCCTTGCAGTCGGACCAAATCCTGACTAAGGGAGACAGTCACCCAAATTCAGGACTGCCCCACCAGATTCAGGACAGTTGGCAGACTGTCCTGCTCTCTCCTACCTGTCTTGGTCACTTTCACCGCTTGTAGCAGCTGGTTTCTTTAGTTCAGTTCATTCTTGTCTTGATCCTGGAATATTGAATGCCCTATTTTGAAAAAAAAATGGGTACATGAGATTTATAAAACTTCAACCAGCCCCGGTGTTAAAACAATAGCACTCACGTTTTAAAATTAGGCCTCCCTCAAGTCCCCACAATAATAATATTCACATTTAATAAGTAGACCTATTTCCCTCCAACCAGCCCCAACATTAAATTAACAGTATACCCATTTACTCAAAACATATTTCCCTCCCTCCAAACAGTCCCAGCAATAAATTAAATAGCATTAAAGTTTAATTAATATAGCCATTTTCCACAACCATCCCCGACAATAAATAGTTCATATTCACATTTAATAAATAGCCCTCCTCCCCAAAATCAGCCCCATATTTCACTGATAGCCCTAAACCACCCCAGCATTAAATTAAATGTTCCTTCACCTCACCTTAAATAATTAGCCCCCACCTACACTCTACCATTAAATAGATTACCTCCCACACTATATTAAGATCCTCCCTTCCCTCACATATTATATTAAAATACAGCGCACGCACACACACACACACACGCTACATTTACATTTAAAACACCAGCCACACACAGACACACTATTAGCCACACAGACACACTGTACTGTTAGGCACACAGACGCACACTGTTCTATTAACCACATAGACGCACACTGTACTATTAGCCACACAGACAAACTGTACTATTAGCCACAGACACACTGTACTATTAGTCATACACTAACAATAAACAATAGTGACCCACAGCGCTACAAAGTGGAAAGAATATCTAATCTCAATGCTCATCACAATAAAAATGCTAATAAAGTATAGCAATAAACGTGAATGAATATATAAATGTGTGACTGAACCAATCTGTACTCTCTATATTGAAACCAAACAAAAGGGGTTTAGAAATGAACTAAATAGGAAAAAGGGAAAGTGGAAATGAAAGAAAATGTCCCAAAGATGTTTCAAAAAAGGTGCCAAAGTCAGTTGAGCCCTCCAGTGCTGCATACCCACACAAACAGTCCCACAAGGGGTTAATGGCGCACACTTTGGTTTGGAGAAATATCTAGATGTGTATCTGTATATGATATATAACATCAAGGATTAAATAAGGGTAAAAACCCATGGTCTATTGCATAGAGACCACCAATATCAAACAAGCAGGAAAGCCTAAGACACCTGTAATTAGATCAATATAACTGGGGGACTCTCTGAAGAATCAAAGGAGAAATCGTTGGCGATTTAGATATCTAACAGTACAGTGTTTATTGCAGAACGAGGCAATCATAAAAATCCAAACAAACATAGAAAAAAACATCACCAGCCGGCAATTAGACCATTAATTGGATCATATATATTGAAGACATATAAAAAGTATATATAAAAAGAGAAGGGGGGGGGAACCTTCAGTACTGAGGTGATCAATTTAATTTGACAAAACGACTATCTTCTCCATTATCTTACATCTGAATGAGGAAACACAGTTACCATAATCAAATTAAATTGATATAATTACAGGTGTCTTAGGCTTTCCACAGCGCAGCCCCCATATGTTATTTCATCCAACATCATCTTCAGTGACCACCAGAGGACCACCACATCCATGTCACAATATGATCCTTCAGTCTACCACATATAAAATGTCCAATAGTCATGACATACAGCCACATATCGGCATAGCAAACCTGTGCCAAGCACACACAGACTTGATCCCACCGTATTCAGCCCCCCCATCCTATACCCACACAGACACTATTACACACACACAGACACTTACCTGTTACATCCGAGCAGCAGCACCCCCTTCCTGCGCGCTGGTCAGCGGGGAGTCAGTGACAGCCGCCAATGCAGTAATCACATTGAACGGCACTTGTCATGTGATGCCGTCCCATGTGATTACTCACATAGGCGGCTGTCACTGACTCTCCGTCCGCCGAGTAGCGCGCAGAGTGTTGCTGCTCGGCGGGCACACGGACCGGCCCATCTGGCCATCGGCCCTTCTGGCATTTGCCAGAAGTGCCAGATGGCCAGTCCGGCCCTGCAGGTAACTATATCTACATTTGATTCTCAGTGCTTCTGCCTGGCTGATATGTGATATATTCACCATTGTTGTTATGGCAGCACGTTTCGAACACAGCACTTTTTCAAACCCACCAACACACCTATTATCACAAAGACATTGAACATGAAAATATTTGTATAGTGTTAGGTGTTTACAGTTTAATGCTGAAATAGCAACCTTATGGTCACCATGTCCAGTCCAATGATAATACAGTATAACAACCATATTTCCACATGCACAACATATATGTTCAGGCCAAAATAGCAGTGTCTTGCCCATCCCATAGAGTCACATTCTCACTTACACAGGCCTAGACCCAGCCAATACAACCCAATGTCTTCAAGTCTCCCTGGCTCTCCATTTGAAATCACAAGCTCACACAGCACTGCATGGTGGACTCCCTGCAGTTTGGTTTGTAAAATTAATTTGTTACGTGGGCAGTTTATTTCAGTACAGTTAATTACAGCTGGTAAAAGTAACAAAATGTTGACTCTGTGGTGCCACCTTTGTAATATGCCACCCAGACTGCACTTGTGGTAAATTCATCTCATAGCTAATTATAAGACATCGTTACAGCACTGAATGCTCCTTTGCTGTCACAACTAGTGATTGGCATTAACATCAATAGGAGTGTGCAACAACTTTAACAATTATATAACTTCAAATCTTTGCTTTTTATCCAAATAAGCTAATGCTATCATTTTTTTATAACTATTAAGTTAAACATAATTAGTTGTTGTAAATGTGTAAAATAAAGCAACCTATATTGCTCTAATGTCTCCCCTGCTTTATTCCCAGATCCAGAAAAACAATAATACCAGCTGTGAGCCATACGTCTAGTTAGACGAAACTTGTTTTATCTTAAACGGCTCAGTAAACAATCTTTAGCCTTTAAGCAATTCATATTTTCCTTAGGGTATTATCATTTTGAATATGTAAACTTCATATTGGTTAAAACAAGCAAACAGACACTACACAGCTAAACATTTTTGGCTGCTTACACTAGATGTGTGAAATAAATATATTTATATTTTACTCATATTAATTAAAAACTTTTTACATTCAGAACTTTAGCTTGAAATTTATAAGATAAAGATAAATTATAGTCAATAATTAAAGTAATGTAATCTTATTAGGTAAAAGAGCATTCTGAAAGTTAGATAGAAATAGGGACATCTGCAGGTTTTAAGGCGGTACTACACTTTTTAATTTGTTAATTATTAGAGATGGGCGGGCTCGGTTCCCAGAGATCCGAACCCATCCGAACTTTGCCCATCTGAGTACCAAGCCGAGCAGGCTCTGTACTCTCCCGCCCATTCAGAATTGAAATCGAGGCAAAACGTCATTGTGACGTATTCGTATTTCAGAGCTCGGTTCTCGCGAGATTTGATAAGCATAAATACCCACCTACACAGCAATCCATCGCCATTTGACAGAGGGAGAGAGCAGGGTTAGGTCACAGGCTGTATTAGATCAGGGACAGAGCAATAATTGTACACCTTATTCTTTGTATTATTATTTCAATTCTAATCTATTCAATTCTATTATTATTACCAATTCTATTAGCAATTGTTAGAGCAGGAAGAGAGGAGGATAGAGGAGGCTTTTTTTTTATTTTTTGCACTACAAGTGCTTTGGGGTGTCCCATATTCCCCAGTGTGAAACACTAATTTTTCTGGCTGTCAAAAGTGATATTTAGCAGCAGTATCTATACAATTTTTTTGCATTACAAGTGCTTTGGGGTGTCCCATATTCCCCAGTGTGAAACACTAATTTTTCTGGCTGTCAAAAGGGATATTTATCAGCAGTAATCTCCTTCCCTGATCATAACCTGCATCTGTTTGACTGCCTTATATACCTGCCCCAAACATTACTCCTTGCAATTCAGAAATTGTTTGCTGCTTCAGGTGATAGTACTCCTGTGCTATTGTGCCTGATACCTCTATTAACATTGACTGCATTTTGATGTTATCTGTGTGAAAAAAAAGACACTCTTAATAAAGTCTTAATTGTCTTAATAAAGACATTCAATTGTTAGCGTTAACGCTAAAAAACGAGCGCTCAAAAAATATTACCGTTTATACGGTAATATTGCGCGCAAAAGCATTAATACGGTAGTTTACTCGCGGAATTTCAGCTCGCCGCTCAGAGAGTGGCGAGCTGAAATTCCGCGAGTAATTACCGTATTAACGCTAAGATTTTTTGAGCGCTCGTTTGAGAGCGTTAACGCTAACAATTGAATACCCCCCTCTGTTTGCAGTAACTACCAATACTTTATGTTGCATTAATACTGGGAGCCCTAACAGGGGATAATTTACGACTGAATGTCTAATCACAAACTTAGGTCCTAGAGGGACCTAGAGAGTGAATATTTGACCAAGAGATCTAGAGTTCATAAGTAAGTCTCTGCATGTAGTCCTTCGTATACTGGTGGAAAAACCTGTCAAAAATTCATAACTGATACACCAGATGCATTTTGTGTATGTGTATATAGACAGTATATATAACTCATAAGCAGATATGGCTCTCCACATTAAATTTGCCACCAGATATGGCTTTGCATATTTTACTTGGCACCAGAAATAGCTCAGCATATTAGTTATACTTGACACCAGTTAAGGCTCTGTATACTAGACTAGATGACAAGATATGGTTCTGCATATTAGACTTTGCATCAGTTGTGGTTCTGCATATTAAACTGGTCACCAACTATGACCAACTATGGTCACCAACCATGACCTGTTACACTTGGCACCTGATGTGGCTCAGCATATTAGACTTGCTGTATATATGGCTCATCATATTAGACTTGGCATCATATTAGACTTAGCTTTGTTTCAATTACGGTTTGGCATATTATGTTTGTTGCCAGACATTGCTTATGTTCTATACTTTTATTAGATAGTAGTCAAAATAATATACCAGTCAGCAGATGGGGCTTAACTTGTACATTTGCTCCTAGCATGGCTTGGCACATTATAGTGACCAGCAGATATGATTTAGCTTTGCATACCTAACACTAAGTTTGGCTTTGCATATAATTACACTACAGATATGGGGCACTAAAGGTGTCTCCTAATTTTTTTATTTTTTATCAAACTGCTAGATTCTGAACAAGTTGGTTGATCATGGTTTATGGGCTGCTTATCCTCCAAATCCTGCCCTCCTAGCTCTTGACCAAAATGGACCTGAACCTAATAACTGTTGCACAGGCATGTGCAGTCCGCTCTAGTTTAGTAAGCATATAGTAAGGCAGACTCCATTAAATGCTCAAAGGCACTGCTTTTTTTTTCTGGAAAGCACTAGTGCATGTCCCCCCAACTACAATGTTACAAAAAATGAATGGATAGCCTATGTAATGGTTGATGTGTCCAGTGGTATCTGAATAATGTAGATAGCAATGTGGCTTGTGTAATACAACTGGCAATGGTGCATGTGAAGTTACAGTGAGCCATTGGTTCAGCATTCACTGTGTAGGGGGCACTATCATGATTTCGCTCAGATAGTTTTGTCTAAAATAGACATGTCAAACTCAAAACCCCAATTGGACCAAATAATCCAAGTCTAAGATTGTGTAGGCCGCAAGAAAAACAAAGTCTCATATGCAATTTTGTAAGGTTTATTATTAAGAAAAAAACAAAAATAAAGTTTAATGCTATCTTCGCGAGGCTTGACACTGTGCCCTCCATGCTGCTTTTGTTCCCCTTCACCCGTCTCCCCTGTTTCATACTGTTTCATCCTGTGCACCCCTTTTTTATTGCCATCTTTTCTTCTGAATTCTTCTTGTGACTCCTATCTGTGCGCTCCTCACTGCAAATGTCGGGCGTGATGATGTCACACCCAATATTCAGTGCGAAGGGAGGACGACGCCGGACACCAACATGTCAGATATCTGGTGCGGCGGCATCAGATAAGCATTTTTTTTATTCTTCTTTCTTTTTTCTGGGCCCCGGCCTGGTCACAAGAACTATGCGTTTGGGCAGGATGCAGCTTGCGGGATGCAAGTTTGACATTAGGAGGTATATTTACTAAACTGCGGGTTTGAAAAATTGGAGATGTTGTCTATAGCAACCAGTCAGATTCTAGCTATAATTTAGTTCATACATTCTACAAAATGACAGTTAGAATCTGATTGGTTGCTATAGGCAACATCTCCACTTTTGCAAACCCGCAGTTTAGTAAATATACCCCTTTGTCTAAATGCAATAGAAGGAAAACTGATTGTGCTCAGAAATCACTGCTGTTTTGGTATTATTGGTTTTATAAGCATGCTGCTGTTTTGCAGAATGCAAGAAAACAAAACAGTAAACCCCCATTGTTTTATTCTACCACAGATCATCTGCATAATTTATATATTCCTACTTCCATGCTTATTTCCATTGTAATGAAATACATTTTTGCATGTGTCTACATACAACATCAGCTTGTTATGTTGTCTAATTTTGTCTATGTATTTTCCTATCCTTCACAATCTCAAACTTCCCTCAAAGTGCTTCTTCCAACAGTGTCATCTTCTGTCTCCTCAAATTTCCAAGTGTCTGAGTATCCGGATGTTTTGCAATAGTTTTATCAGCAGGATTGACATCCTTAAGGGGTCTAGACTTTCAGCAACACATGGTCAGGGCAATATGATCGGTTCTAATGGAGCACCTTGAAATGAACTTATTTTCTACACATACTATATACAAATAAACTGAATTCCTGTTGAGTAACAGTACATACAGCACATCACACATATTTATCTGTATGCAGTGTCTCCAAAGCTGTATCACTCTCATGTGACAAGGCAGGAGTGTTTCCCCTTCACATTAATGTGTCACTATGGGAGGTAGAAAAAGAAGTATTCAGTTGCTGCCATTTGAATTCACTCCTTTATCAACAATACCATATTATGTGTGAGGCCTAAGAAAATAATGTTGTTTATTTTTTTCATATTGGTTGTTCTTTATTACATGCAGTAAGTACTGCATTTTACCTTGACTTTTGTAATAATTTCCAATCACATCATATCATATAACATATGTGCACTTGTAACTTGTGCCTATGAAAATTGTATAAGAACACAGGACATCATAGTGCAACATAGGGCCTGATACTTAGTTGGATGTATGTCCGTTCCTTTATCATCTTAGTCTTGCGACTCCTTATAATTCCTTCAACAGCATCATGATACACTTAAAGTGTGTTGTATGCTTTTATTCAGATGCATTTAACATACTATGTTGCGTCGCATATATCAAGATATATGTGTCTCAGAATGTACATGTGAATTTTACATCTGTGTTGTGGACCCATAAGGTATGTTTGTTATAAAACTGGACATAAATAACCCATACTTGCCAACGCTCACGGAATGTCTGGGAGACTCCCGCATTTCGTGTGAGTCTCACGGACTCCCGGGAGAGTGTGGCAATCTCCCGCATCTGCCCATTTCCTAGTGAAGTGGGTAGAATTAGGTCCAAAACGCCGTGATTCACCGGGAATCCCGGCGTTTGGCCCCGCCTCTGCTGTAAAATGATGCATTCGCGTCATTGCATCACGGGGTGGGTCCAAAATTATGCAAATTTTGGAGCCACGCCCCCCATCACACCCACCTCCCCTGACAGGCTCCCGGAAGCCAACTTTAGAAAGTTGCCAATTATGATATAACCAGGCTCCTGTAAGAGTTGCACCTATGGTAGACATGCCCATTTGTGTATCATTATTTATAAATCAATGCACTTGATTTGAACAGCTGAAACAAAAAATTGCTGTTGGTATATTTTTGCATCACACATCCCACTTATTGTAGTATGCTTAGGAAAACTTTTATAGTAATATTACTATAAACTATATGCTGTATACTATTAGGAAAAGGAAAAGGAATATTTCCCAGATAGTAACAGATAACAGTTCACTCTGCTATGAGAAATGTTAAGTGATAGCTGGACGGGAAAATGATGAAACACTCCTAGGATCCATTTGCAGAATTTTCATCTGTAGAATTGTGCATTTTGCCAAAACATTTTTTATATTATTTGAATTTGAACCTTATGAAATAAGTAAAGCCAGTGCTCAGCTTTCTAAGTTGTATAAGATTCCATCAGGAAAATGTCCTTAATATGGGGAAGGGGCGAGAACAGATCTTTAATTGATAATTCACTTAGTCATGTGTGGTGTGCAGTATTGTACTAAAACGTAAATGCATTGATGTCTGGTTCTACCTCAATATTACAGAACATTGCGAAGGTTGAATAGTAAGTGGAGTTTGAGATATCCTATTGTGAAAGGATGGACCACCTATGCCACGCTGTCGAGTCGCAGGGCACCAGTTTGGCTTGCCTTGCCACTGTCCTCTTTTCTTTATCCCAATGCACCCTCTAACCACAGTAGTAGGGGCTTAAGCTGCTGCCACCCCTGGACTCCTTTGCGGCATCCAGAACCAGGTCCTTCTTGGTATCCATCGCTGCTAGTATATCCTCCCCTAGGGCACCTGGGCTGGTACCCCTGATCTCTTCCACAGTGTTGCTGTGGATGTTTTCCCCCTGATCTATCACACTAGCTAGAGCTGCTGGGTAGTGGGCAGAGCGGTGGAACTAGACGTTGGGTCCAAATGCTCGGGTAACGAATTAGATCTGCAGGTCACAGGAATTACAGCAGGAAAGTAGTCATCAATTAGGCTCTTGAAGCAAATGATTATTAGCTCAAGTGTCCGAATAAGGACAGTTCACACTAGTGTATGGTACTAGTGATCAGAAGGTCAGATGGAACAATAATTCATTACATGGTCAAACAGAGCTCCTTTTTATACAGATTCTGGCACAAATCCTGGCAGGAAGTAAACCAGACCCCTGATCCAAGATGGCTTTGCAAAGACTGAAAAATCACATTCAATAATTTACATCAGGATATGATCTAAACTTGCATCTAACACAGTTTAAATTTCACACCAGCCTAATTTCCTCAAATGTGCTGTCTGTATTGTTAGGAGGCTTCCTGTCTCTCCAACAAGACATACACACAGGTAATGACCCCCTGCCGGGACTTTAGGCCAAAGCAGGTGTTTGTCACATCACATGAAAAGGCTTACTTAGCATTTCCTGCTAATAGCAAAACAGACATCCTCTAACAAATGGCAATTGCATCAGAAATCAGTACATTTCTAATACACATATAACAGTATCAAAATCAGTACATTTGCAATGATATAAATTAGCGCACTGTGCGAATAATTAAAATAAATTCCTATAACAAATTATTTCTATGTGATTCCGCCACACCTAGATTGCCATGCCTTTGATACACCAATTTATTTAAAACCTTATTGACATAAAAAAAAATTCTATGAGTGCTGTATAACATGTTCTATATTACCATTTAAATTGATCTATATGTAAATAAACCAGGACTCTGCAGTCTAGAAAAATTGGGAGTAATCACTAACTGATTAGAATAGTTTGGATGGGGCTAATTTATGGGGCTCAGAGATGTATGGCTCTACACTGAGCAGTACAGCTCTGAAATTGAAGGCACTGTAAATGATTGCTAATGTGTGGAGTATGATTCACTTGTGTGTGTGATATATCTATAATATAAATGTCTAGTGGCGTGTGTTAGTCTGTCTGTGTGTGGAAAAAATAAAACCAAGCTGCAGCGCCACCTGCTGGGTGGAGTTATACACTGACCTACTAAATTCTTAGTGTGTGTGGAAAAAAAATTTCAGAAAGGGCTGAAATTTGGTATACTAAGATGTTTTTAATTTGTTAATTTAATTTGTTAATTGTTGAAAGTGTTTATAAAGATTTAAAAAATATATATATATATTTCTTGAAGGAGAAGTGACAGTTGGGAGTGTTTGGTGGTTGCCGGGGGTGACAGTGGGGAGTGGTTGGTGGTTGAGGCCTGGGCTATGGCCCAAATGCATGACAAGAACCTTTTTAACACCTTAAGTAGCTCGATTTGACTAGAATGCATGAGTATCATGCACGGGTTAACTTGTATGTATGTATATATATATATATATATATATATATATATATATATATATTTATATATTCTGTGACTAACATACAAATAGATTTGTCTTTTAATGCAAACCCTTCCTCCAAATTCCTCTATCAGATCTGCAGTGGAAAAGGTCAGCTGTGCTCCATTTTTGAGCAGAGCTGCCGCATATGTACTAACTAGATATTACATATGGCTCAACTCTGCTCCAAAGATGGAGTACTCAAGCTCTGTGTACGTTAGTACATAGAATCCTAAGTTTCTTTCCTTTCAGTTGAAAGAGGTGACTTGGTGTCCTTTGAAACCCGATATTGGATGGATTGCTATAAGTAGTCGTTGTACACACCATGAATATATTTAGGTAGTAATATTCCCCCTGTAATTATCTGTTCTTTAGTATAAATAAATCTAACTTGGGAAATCTTTACGCACCAGGGTATCTGTTTATGAATTTGTGCCCAAGACATACTGCATTTTCACTAGGAGGCCTCGCCAGGCAATTATATTTTTAATAGATAGCAGTTATATTTTTTAATATCAAAGAAGGAAGATAAAGTAAATTAAATAACTTTGTATTGTACATGGAGTCTGTTAATTTGGAAAAATTACATGATTGAAGGAGTGTTTGAAGGCCAAGTAACATAAAGCAAATAAAAAGGCCATCACCATTTTTGAAAAATACATTGTCTGTAAAGGCCAGACTTGATCCCAGAAACCTTCCATCTCTTACATATATTATGTATTATTTACTGAAAATTTCATTGAGCAGAGCAAAAAAATTATTCCATCGGAGATCGTGAGCTTCTGGCTGTTAAAATCTCATTAGAAGAGTCAGGGCCGGATTAACCATAGGGCTAACTGGGCTACAGCCCAGGGGCCTCGGGCATCCAGGGGGCCCTTGAAAGTGCTCAGCAGCAGTATTGATCGGTCGGAGGTGGGGGCCCGATCAGTGCTGCTGAGCACTTTCACTGCAGTACTTCCCCGGCACGCTGTAGTCTCCTTACTGAGGAGATCTCGTGAGTCTCACTCTCACGAGATCTCCTCAGTAAAGAGTGTACAGTGCGCCCGGGAAGGAGGAGAAGGAGGTAAGTGCCGGGGGGGGGGGCAGCTCGGCTCACCGAGGGAGGCGGCTCGGATCACGGGGGGGCCCTCACGGGGGAATGGAGGCCCCCTTAGTCCAGGGGCCTCTATTCCCTTAATCCGGCCCTGAGAAGAGTAGAGACATCTTCTAGGAACAATATTTCTTATCAATATTTATATAGATCACTAGAAACTATAATCCCTCCTGAACCTATGACCAGAACACTTGGCACTTTTCTTCTTTCTAATGTTTTGTTGGCTTTTCTTCCTAGTTGCAAAAATGTGAAAGCAGGTGCCTTTTCTCACATTAATGACCTTCCGCAAAGCACTTTCTTTCTTTTTCAAAGTATATATCTTCCAAAACCCCCAGATCCATTTACTTACTGGAGATCCGGCAGCTGGTGACACCAGTACCAACCTTCCAGCTTTCTGATCAGGAATCTACTGAGCCATTAACAAGCTATTTCTCATCAAAAACAAGCAGCTGATAGTCACCATACATCCGTCCCTCAGCTAAGAGCAGGAAACAAATTTTGGCTTCCTACCAGGAATATTACATTTAAAGTACCTTCCATGAATTAGCTTCATGTTTCATTGGTCTGCACAAAGTCATTGAATGCACCATTGCGGTATCATTTATTTTCAAATGACCTTCTTGATTACAAATATCCAATGCCTTCCATGTACCTTTCTTAAAATCTCATATCCTCAATTCTTTTACTTTTTGCAACATCTCCCAAAATTTTACCATGGACAAGAATTTTCAATTGGTCACATCCTAAAATCTCACCCATTATAAAATCTCATGAGGCAGAATAATTCTTTAGTGGATTGGATGGGGTATGAGAAGATCATTGTGCCATAGCATCCACTATTTCTGCCCTTCTTCTGGTTAATAAATAAATTGTTTCCATTCTTTCAAATCTAACAGAAGGTGTCTTGTGATCATCTGTAGAAGGTCGGCACAATAACAAACCTCCTCTTCAGATGCTTTGTCTCTGTTTGTTTTCCATTGTTAGCACTCCCAGTTGATAGCACCCGGAGTCGCCATGTATCCGCTCACTGTTTAACAGTGAGTGTGCATTCATGAGTGTACTAATGACATCAGGTGATCTCTATTTAAAACCACTCGGAGTATTCTCTGGTGCCTGAACAGCAGGTTATGGTAGTGCTGTTGTTGTGCCAGTTATTATTCTATCTCATCTTTGGATACTGACATGACTTATTGTTGACTAAGTTTTTTTTGTTTGTTTGTGACTATGACCTTGGCTTACTAAACATTTATGCTGCCCTGACCATTTACTCTGTACTGACCTAGATTCCTCTCTCATCCTTCAGATGAATCAACTGCTGCTTAATGAGGCTAATTTTGAGGATTGTGCCCTGTGGGTACCACTCCGTAAAAGACCATTACTCACTTGCAGGAATCCATGGTGAAAACTGGAGTTCCCAACTGACTCTACACCTCAGAGTAGCCTGCATCCATTGTAAATAGCACAGTGGGTTTACATGCAGGATAATTTGTTGCAGAACTGTGACAAATCAAATCAGTGTGTCTCTGTTGTTCACAGGTGTTAAATATTTCTCTGCAGTGCCACTATAGATTAATAACCCTGATTTAAAATCGGAACTGTAACCTCAAGGCAGCAAGTGTATGATTTTTTTTTTCTTTTTTGCTATTTTCAACAAAAGAGACCAGTAGAAAGGTATATTGCTATGAACAAAACAAGTTCAATAAAGTTAAATGCCAGCTGGAAATAGCATTTATTTGCTAAATGATCACCAGGAAAATCTGATCTTACCTCAATAATAGAAGCCTATAGGACAAAATGTTTTTACACTAACACATACTGATATAAGTTGACCTGAAATTCCTACACTGCTTACACATTACAGCCCTTATTTTGTGCTGTAAGGTAATTTGTGAGGCTGATGGGGTCTTGATTCAGAGGATCAACATCCAAAACCAAAGGTTTGTGAGTTTAAAATAGCTTTATTAGTCATGAACATGACCAGTCCTTTATAAACACTACCACCAGTACTTGTGATTCTCTCTTGTATTTTTACATATTTCAGAGACCTTGGAGGCTAGCACCTTAATAAATTACTGTAATCCACTTGATTGCAATGTTTAAGCCTGTGAGGAGTAGGATACTTTATTTTGTACAATTACTGCAAAAAAACACACTTCATACAGTAATAGTAAGAAAACTGCTAATAATTTATCATCAAACACTGATACAAAAAGTCACAAAACTGAGTGGAACTATTTATTGGAATTCTTATTTCTGATTGCTTAACATTATTGTGACAACATTTATAAATTTAGCCGATAAACATTAGTCTGTCTTATATTTTTCAGCCTATTTTCCAAATTGCAGTAACCTGCGTTGATTTTTTCTCTCCAAATTTCTATAATGTGTTATATAATTAATACAAAACATATAATTGCAATTAGAAAACATGTGCGGAAAATTGTAGCAGCTTGTATACCAGGTAAAATGGGTCACTTCAGAAGCTATGTTATAACTCCTTTGTATCACAACTACTCCGAAAAATGGATTCCTAGTATTAGCCCGTGGCCGGCCAGAGGTGTCAAGTCTAATGACGCCCCCCCAGGTTTTCACCAAGAACCGCTGCAAAGAGGTATGGTCTGCGATGCCAGGAACTCGCAGGTCACGGTCCTTTTGGCATAACACAAATAAATAGCCGCAGTATACAATTAAAGGTCAGACAAGCCGGGAACTGGTACATGGAAAGGTTATGAGGTACAGAATCGGGATCCAAAGAAGGTCACAAGTTTAGCCAAGGTCAGAATACCAGAAAGTAGTCCAAAAGGTAAGTAACAAACAACCAGACGTTAGGAGATAAACCTATTGCTTTGACACTGCTGCAGTGTTCAGAACAGGTTTATATAGACAGGCCGATTTAAAAAAAAAAAAAAAGAAAAGAAACGCCTCTAGGGACGGCCATGTGACATAGTAGCCAAGAAGTGCCGCATGTCCACTGTTTATAGCAGCACGATGGGACAGAACATTGTTGGAACCAGGAAGGTAAGTTTATGGTGTCCTGGTAGAAAGCCAAACTTTGTTTCCTGCTCTTAGCTGAGGGACGTATGTATGGTGACTGTCAGCTGCTTGATTTTGATTAGAAATAGCTTTGTTAATGGCTCAGTAGATTCCTGATTAGAAAGTTAGAAGGTTGGTACTGGTTTCACCAGCTGCCGGATCTCCAGTAAACTTACAAATATTAAATTAATAAATATTTAAAAGTTTACAAATATCCAATGCCTTCCATGTACTGTTCTTGAAATCTCATATCCTCAATTATTTCTAACACTTTCTAACTGTTAGTAGTGATAAGAAATTAGCTGTGATTGGTTTTAGTGGTACTTCAATCTAACTGTACATTCCAAATAATTATTCACAGATTATGCAACTGTACAGCCTCAATAAACAACTGGCACTGTGTTTGGGGCATCTGCTGCTACAATTTAAAAGTATCACAGAAAATGTAAACTTCTTTCCCCTACACCACAGAACATATATAGAACAGCTTATTGTACTGCTGTTTTTTGTATTTGGCAGAAGCATACAAAAGACTTTTGAACAGATGCTCAAGCAAATCATCCTTATTAGACAAATACTGTGTCTTCCTGACATGTGTAGGATAACGCAACAAGAATTTTAGAGCCATAATGTAAAACTTCTTTGAAATATTACATGCTATCTATAGATACTTACTTTGTTCTTCAATGTACTATTTCTTTTTAGCTTCCAGTTTTACAGTGTAGAGGTCACATATTTAGTGAAAAGGTTGCTTGGATGAATATAGGGGTATAGGGTCTCTTACAAAGGTGGTATTGTACAGTCACATTATAAATCCAAAAATAGATAAAAGATAAATTCAATACTTTGAAAATTGCTACAATGAATGCCAAATGTCTTCAAGAATTTCCCCCTAAAAATTACAAACTGTAAATGAGTTTAACCAATTTAAATGAGATATAATATTGGCTCATGAGACAAATTTAAAAATAAATACAATGTAAAAAACAGAAGAAGCCTAATCCACATGCACAAGTATAAGTGGGGTCAATGTGGTGATCTAAAGAGGCTTCTGATTAAAGAAGAATAGAACAATGATGGAGGCAGTGTGAGATTCATCTTTCATAAAGGCAGAATAACTAAGACTAGCATATTATGTTTGTAAACTGGTGAGCTTCTACGAACTTCTTGATCCAATCTAATAATTACTGAAGAAACAATGTTATCACATATAACCAACACAAACTTACAGATACACTGCAACTATTTAGACAACTGGCGGGATTGAGTGCCAACCGCTCAGTGGGCTAGATTCACTAAAAACAGTGTTTGGCGGTGGTGTTAAACCACAGCACATAGTTTGGGGTTCAGTTCTCCAAAATGCCACATTTACTGTAGGGCCGTTATAATGTTAAACTATTGGTAATGTGTGGCGGATTAAAAACACCTAAACTGTTTAGTTAAAACTGCCAGAAAAAAAACCAGGTTTAACCCAATGAATACAATTCCTATTCTGCTCTAAATCCACAGGACCAATTTATATCATAAGCTTATGCTTGTATTACCAAGAAAGACTGCACACAAGATATAGCTTAATTTAAAATGTTTTGTATCCTTAATTAACATTCTAATTGTTACAATTGTATACATAATATATAACAGTGTATTAATCATAGTATATTATACAACATCCAATTTCACTTACTCTATTAGCATAGATGTGTTGAAGTTTAATAACTGGAAGTAGTCAATAATTTCTGTTCACTACAATCAGTTGCAATGTGATTAATACGCAATATAATTATTATCGTAGCAACATGTAAATAATAAATAAATTCTGCGCTTGTGAAAACATAAACAATTATACCACAAATTTTATATATAGGTGTCCATTTGAAATAGAGAAAAAAAATAAAATCCAAATTCTCTTGGCGCATATGTGATATTTCTTCTTTATGTCTCCAATTTTAACATCTCAATAATTGGGGATCATTGGTTTGGTATCATTCTGTTCTCATTTGCATGAGAAGTATTATTTATGTAGTGTTCGCACATTGCGAACACTAGTATCAATAACAGAACAATAATATCACATTTCATACAACAAATAACAAATCCAGAGATGTCATAAAAGAACCGGTTTATGCAGGTCTAGAGGTGGGAGCCTGAAGGAGAACACCTGGCCACCTCAAAGAACAATGACCAGAGGAATCAATCAATGGGACGTCAAGTTCTTGGAAAGTCATGACCCATCGACCTATGAATGTGTGAATGTCGACCTTATTACTGTAACTGTGTATCTTTGTGATGTCACTGCTTTTTACAACTGTACAGTGTATACATTGTTCAACTCTGGCTTTGGAAACCAGAGCATTCTGAGTACCAAGCCGAGCGCACCCCTCGGAACTGAAAACAAGGCAAAGCGTCATTGTCGCGTCGTTGGATCTCATGAGGTTTGGATTCTATAAGTACCACCCTCCATGGAGATCCGTCGCCATTTCTCAGAGAGACAAAGGAGTGGTAACAGGATTGTTGGCAGTCTCCAGTGCAGTTAGGCAGCATCATAGACAGAACAAAAAAAGAAGGGACGGCAGTGTTCTTCAAAGGCTCCAGGACATTCTACAGAGATATAGCTCACATAGAAACAGGAGAGGTGGAAGTGTTCAGTGCTGAAACAGTAATTCAATTAATAGGGCTGGCAGTGTTCTTAAAAGTCTACAGTCACATTGTACTGTGCCAAAGCTCATACAGAAACAGGAGGAAATGGCAGTGCCCTTGTCCTCTCCAGTCACATTGCTCTGTATCATTGCTCATACAGAAACAGGAGGGGTGGCAGTGTTCTTTTCACAATCCAGTATTCAGTGACATTGTTCTTGTCACTCTCCAGTCTCAATGCCATTGATCACATAGAAACTGGGGTAGCAGTGATCTTGTCACTGCCCAGTCTTCAGTCACATTGTTCTTGTCACTTTCCAGTCTCAGTCATGATGATACTAATCCCTCTACATTATGTGCTAAAGCCTATGTTCAAGTGCACAGTGGTTTTAAGTCAGGGAAATGTTTTTTAAAAAAAAAGCTTTTACCTTTTTAAAGAAAAAGTAACCTCTCTAATAAAGGTGAGTTTACTGTAAAAAAACATTAAATTGCCAAAATGCCATTCTACTCAAAATATTAACAAGCATACCAGCATTAGCTAGCTCCCTTCTCTGTTAGATCCCAGCACCTGCAATCTACACTGTCATCATCCTCACCCTCATCCTCGCCCCGATCAGTGTGTACATCAACCTAACACAATACTAATTCATTCCTGCTGGAAGTCTGTATACTTTGATGTAATTGCTGGTAATGGCCTTCCTCGTAAAATTTGTAGTTCATAATACGGCAGAGCTGTCACGATTTTAGGGCAATTCTTTTACACCAGACCAAATGTCAAAATGTTGTGCTGACTCATCTGCATCACCACTGGGTGTCTTGGGAAAGCTAAGTTTTTTCCTAGCAGCAGTTGCCAGAGAATCTGAAGAAGGAGACTTTGTTGTGTCATGTACCACTTAAGCTGTCATCTTGCTCACCATTGCATCTCTTGAGACCTGGGTCAGTTGAAAAGAAAGAGAAGACATAGCTCTTAAACCTACGGATCAAGTATAGTCTCCAAAATGTAGTGATCCAATTTCAAGATGTTGATAACTCCTGGCGAAGCGAACAAAGTACTTGATCTACAATTCCAACATAGTTAGCGGAATTGCTTTGTTTCATTTCCTCCTTCAATTTTTCTAGAGCTTTTCCAAAAGTCTAATTAGGGGAATCACTTGACTCAAGCTAACAGTGTCTGCACTCTCTTCACAGGTGACTACTTCGAGTGGTTTCAGCACCTTACACAACACGGAAAGTATTCTCCACTGTGCTGGACTAAAATACATTCCCCCTAAATTCTCTTCTTCTTGCAGCTGCAGCATTTTACTACATGATGTTGCAGAATGCCAAAAATTACCCAAAATTTTGGGGCACAGACAGCATCTGCTGCATGTCACTGTCATTTTTTTGAAAAGCTCTGTACAACCAAGTTGATTGTGTGAGCAAACCAGGGAGTGTGATGGAATTCCCCGTGCTGTAATGCTCTAACAATTTTGTTGACATTATTAGAAATCACATATCATCAGGAGAGTCCAAGCAGGATAAGCCATGTTACAATCAAATCCCTTAGTTTTTCAAACAGGTTAGCCGTATGCCTCTTAGTGAAGCAGATGATACACAGAGGAGCTTACCTCTGAAAGATCTGGCGTTTTGTTAGATGTTGCTGCTGTTCCTGCTGCTGAAGGTGATTTATCAACCCACTGGGCTGTCACAGTCATATAATCTTTAGTTTTCCCAATTATGCTTGTCCATATATCTGTGGTAAAGTATACAGTGTGTAGAATGGAATTTTGTAGCCCAATAATTTTCTTTTTTGTAACCTCCTAGTACAGGTAAGGAATTGCTTGTCTAGTAAAATGGTGTCAAGATGGAATTTGGTAACGGGGACACAGGACCCAATTAACTGTCTAAAATCTGTTGCATTAATGGTGGACGCAGATCTAATACTAGCATAGTCGCTATGGTGCCTGTAATCCGCTGTGCGACTGGGTGACAGCTGCCGTACTTGCTTCCTCTTGCAAAGGATTATTTAATAGTCAATTGTCAATTGTTGTAAACTACTGGTACTCTTCTTCTTGGTCTGATTCTGGGTTGAAGATCCACCCCAGGCAACAGCAGCAGTCGGCCTAACGTTCAAAGATTCTTCTGAGGAATCCTGGATAGGGGAGGAGTCATCTAGCCTTAGCAACTTGGATGCAGGACTAACTCCGATCACTAGTGAGGATATTGATGATGAAGGTGTTGAGGGTTTAGATTGCAGGTGCTGGGCTCTAGCTGAGAGAAGGAAGATAGCTGATGCTGGACTGCTTGTTGTTATTTTTTTTAGCATAAGTTTCTGATTTTTCCCAAGAGCTTTCCATGAACTCGCTTCAAATGGTGTAACATGCATTAGGATCCTAGATGGTTAAGGTCCCTACCTCTACTGTCTGTGGCTTTACAATGCTACAAATGGCTAGACAACTGTTGTCAGGATTTGGGTAAAAATAATTCCACACATAAGAGATGGATTTTTTGGTCTTATGTCCAGGCATGACAATGGCCTTCTTATTACTGGCAAGAACTGCTTCCACTGGTGCGTGACTTGCCACTGTAGAATTCATTAACAGCACTGTTAGCTTTGGTGCCTTAAGCCCATCGTTAGCTTGTTTTGTGGGGGCCCAAACAAACTAAGCACTTCAGCCACAAAAGTGGCAGTCCTTGTCGCTGAAGTGCTTGGTTTGTTAAAGTGTGCATGTCCTTTTTATGTGCCAACATAAGGGTGGGTGGGAGGTTTCCAAGGGCAATTCCAACTTGCACCACTTTTTCTTTTAGCTACCGCTATGTGCCAGTGTTACCTAGATGTGCTATATACTGTTGTGTGCTTTGCAAATTTTAGCTTTCCCCAAGACACCCATTGATGATGCAAATGACTCAGCACAACATTTTGACATCTGGTCTGGTCTACTGTAAAATAATGGACTAAAATTAATGACACCCCTGACGTAGCTCCACCTGATCCTACTATCAACATCCAAAGAATGGTGGAGGATTATTATTTTATTTTTTTTAACGGTATAAAGACAACAGTTTTGTTAACAAAGAACAATATTGCTTGCAAAAGTAATGTAAGCATGGATTTCTAAACAAACGTGTATATGTATTACTTGGGGTCGATTCGAAGCTCAGTGATGACCTTGCTTTTTGCTGTGAACGTCAAAGGCTCTTTTAGTGCATTGTCTAGAACAAGAACTGAATACTCATGTCCGAGAGATCACAGCCAATTTTTGGACACCAGGCAGATTTACCCTTCTGAAGTTAGTTTTCAAACATCCTTTCAATTGCCTCTCTCTCATACGTGTGACCACATACTTTGTTTTTCACTGAATTCACCATCTCCAACTATGTTATCGGAGTGCTCTGGGTGGCGGTGATCTTCTCGTCTTCATCTTCCAAAGCTTCGTCTGCAGGAGCCAGTGACACAGCCATTTGTTTTCTCAGGTCTCTTAGCCGTTTTTTAAACTGGGCATATTTATCGTCCTGCCTCAGGGCCTCCTCTGTATTCCTCTGATGCACAGTGTATATCTCGTGTACAAGCTCTCTTAAATCTTGGATCTTATCCGGTGGGTCACGTTTTAGCTTAAGTATGGTCTCCTCAACTGCATCTATATATTGGTTTAAATCTCTGTTCAATGCAGCGTATTCCAACATGACCGATTCCATGCTGCCCACATGTTTTGTGTCAGTCTGTCTGAAGCAGATGTAATGCCACTCCAGTTGTAATATCCATTCCTTTGTCTATATAAGTTTGGCAGTTCTTCAGGGATGAGAGGGAGGTATCCACAGAGGAGAAGGAGATTAAAGATGCAGCACCAGCAGACATGGCTTAATAATGTAGAGTTCATTGACATCACTGTTGGGCTTAAGGCAGCTAAGCTATTGGTAGCTTGTTTTGTGGGGGCCCAAACAAACCAAGCACTCCAACCACAAAAGTGGCACTTCTTGTCGCTGGAGCTGTTGGTTTGTTAAACTGTACATCTTCTTTTCAATATCTTACATAAGAGTGGGTGGGAGGTCCCAAGGACAATTCCATCTTGCACCACTTTTTTTTCTGCCACTGCTGTGTGGCAATGTTTCCTAGATGTGCTATAAACTGCTATGTGTCTGTGTCGTTGGTCTGTCGCCTATCATCCAGCCAGCTCGATGCAGTCTTTGTCCAAAAGTGTATGAAAATAATATTGTGACCTGTGAGGTGGTCAAAATTGACTGAAAATGACTGGAAATTAGTGTTGTTGAGGTTAATAATAATGTAGGAACAAAAAAATACAAAGTGATGTGATTTTAGCATTTTTTCTAAAAAATACAGATCCAAAACCAAAACACGTGAGGGTGGTTTTGCCAAAACTAAAACCAAAACACGTACTTAATCCAGATCCAAAGCCAAAACCAAAGTCAAAACATGGGGGTCAGTGAACATGTCTAATATTAATGCACGTAATTTCATTACAAGCTATACATATTCCATTCAAACATCATGTTCCTGTTTACAATATCCACACTTATCCATAAATCACAAACACAGCCTTCACTAAACGCATTGTATACCAATCGGTTTTCTAGCAGTTTGGCCTTTGGTAATTTCGGCAGTTTTGAAACTGTGGGAAAATCTGCCTAGAACAAAGTGTCAATTGTGCTCATGAGGCTGGGCTATATTTAGCCTCTAGTCATGTCACTTTGCCCTTGTTAATAAATTGTTCATGTAAGATTTATATATGTTTTTCTGAAACAAGTACAAATAATTTATTTAGTTATTTCACACACACACATTGAGTATTCAGAGAGTATGCCTACTACTTATTGCAATTTTAAAAGTATGTAATAATGTAGAGGTTATCAGTGGCCACAAAAAACTTTGGACAGTCCTGACATAATGTATCTTTCCATTTCAGTTGGGGAATAGAAAATGCTGCATTACCCTGATAACATTAATATTTATTTATATATTTATAACACTTTACAATTGCAGACAAACACAGTAATAAATCAAGATTGCATATTAACAGACAGACAAAGAGGTACAATGCCTTAGTTGCCAGCTTACGATCTATAAGGAAATAGAAGTTTGATACATGAGGTGGAGCCATTTATTGCATATTGATGCGGTCAGATATCAGTTTTCCTCTGGGGCTCTGCTGTCACAAGTTTAGTTGACATCTTAGCAGCTGAATGTACCAAGAAGCCTCATCAACCCAAAACTGAGAATAATGTGACCATGCAGACAGCTGCTAGAAAGCCTACAACTATTTGCTACTTTAAAATCTGCATGTCCTAAGGCATTAAACTAGAGTCGTACATGTAACAAATGCTACTGTATCAGTGTGGCGGTTGGAAAATTATATACACCCTTTCTAGACTAATTCATACTCATGTCATGTAATGCCCTTGTTCACTGACTCAGATTATATGCTTTGTGCACTTGCATAAATTAGGGAAATCATGTTTATTTCAAAAACACAAAACAAAAGCGTAAATGGTATTATAACGGCAATGTGCTAAATACTTATAAAGTTTATTTTAATATATCTTTTATATCATGTTAGAGTCCATTCTGGAATGTGTTTATAGTAGTGTAGAGTAAAAGATGGTTAACTGTGTTCTAGAACAAACAATATCATTAGATCTCTAAATGTAAGCAATGATGGTAAATATATCCTTTAAAGCTGGATTACCACCTAAGCTGCAAAACATTTATGCTTGGCATCTTAAAATGGCTGCACAGTTGTTGTGTGAGTGGGAGGACCAATTAAAAGCTGCAATGTTCTTGATTGAACCTATCTGCCCCAGTGTTTGTCTGCGTCTATGAGATGCATCACTGAACCCAGGGGGAAAACTGCTGCATGGATAAGCTCTGCACTTTGTGCAGGCAAAAGAGCACATTAGTAATAGGTGGCAATGCAGGTAATTTATATTCAATTTATATTTAAGTAATACGTCTTGTGATCTATAACTTTTGGTCATCCATTTATCCAAAAGCAGCAAAGATGTAGTCACTTGTATCTCCCAGTAATGGGCCTGATGCTGATTTGGATACATGTTGGGCGTAATTACACTCAAAAAAGCCACCCATAAAAATAATACATTTACGCCCATATGCGGAGGAGGCATCTCAAGATGTGTCTATCTTTGCATACACACAGCCAGCACTACATTTTTACATTTGTTTTGATAGTGAAAAACCACATTCACTCTTCAGCTTGATATAATATAGTAGATATAACTCTTCTTCCTGCTTACAAATGAAAGTCCCATAATCCTATAATATATGCATGGCCAATTAAGAAAGCAGCTATCCACTTCAGAGGTGAATTCCCAATAAGTCGCCAGCACTACCTAGTGGCTAGCTGGTGTTGTCGACTGTCATCATAAGTTGTGTGTATTAGCATCTGCCCACTAGCAGGTGCAAAAGATACGTCTCTTGACAGCTGTATATGCATCTCTGTGTGCAGAGCCGTAACTAGGGTGGTGCGGACGGTGCTGTCGCCCCGGGCGCAAGCCCAAGGGGGCGCAGCAGCCGCCCGCTACCTAGCCCTATCTTCTGCCTTTTTACCGTCCACACACGGACGTCATGAGAGAGAGAGAGATTAACTTTCCGCAGGGGAACGCATGTGCGTTCCACCGACAGGAAGTTCGGCATTTGGAATGCAAAAGCGTTCCAAATGCCGAACTTCCTGTCGGTGGAATGCACATGCATTCCACTGCGGAAAGTTAATCTCTCTCTCTCTCATGACGTCCGTGTGTATTTGTCCCTTTCAAAAGCTGGATGGAATGCTGCAGTCACGCCAGATCCAGGAGTTAATCACCCTCCAATTTATATAGGAGAGGTAACAAACTCTGCAGATAGAAACCGGACACGGAAAGGGATATACTGCCACTAACTGTAAGTGAACGTTTCCACTATTCCTGGACACCTATGCCAATATTCAGGATTTACAAACATTAGGAGGAATGTTCATTCAGGACATTGTTTATAAATAGAAGCTTTGTGAATTTTTAACTGGTTGTCATCTTTTAACCATTTCACATGTTTGCCTAAGTGCTGAACACTGATAAGAAATAACTTTCATTTCATGTGGTGCATAATATTACAGAGACTTATAAATGTATACAATTGTGTTTTATGTATGTTTTTTTTCTGGACAGAATTGTACATTATGTAAGTTAAATTTAACCAAACATTTGAAGTAATATGTAATTAATATCCAATAAAGGATAATAAATTGTACAATCACAGAGCCCTAAACTATGCGAAATGGATTTTTCTGAATGGCTTAGACATTTTTAAGTAATGTGGCCATTTAACAAAAGTCTAACAGGAGATATCGGAGATATCTTCCTCATTAAGCAAATTATCGCACAATCCAGCAGTCCCTATAATACTCAATGGGGACTGTGGTGTCCCATTGGTATATATATATCTATATATATCTCATGCATTTGCAAATATGTGTAACAGAATTATTTCAGTAAGGTGCTAGCCACACCCCTACATTAGGTTGGCCACACCCACTTGTCAAATGCCACTCCCACTTAGATGGGGGGCGCCGGTGCCTTTTCTCGCCCAGGGCACTAAAATGTCTAGTTACGGCACTGTCTGAGTGAGTCTGCTTCATCCACATTCTCATGAGCATGTGCTGACTGTACTTGGCCTACTCTAGCCAACCCCTTCTCTCCCCCGTTTCAACCTTCCAGTCACAAGACAGTGCAAGTGTCAGATGCATGCAACTCATATGCATGCTCTCTTTGCGGGCATGCACAGTGTAAATTTTCATAAATTACGCTATACAAACTGGCATAAGTCACCAAGGAATTTCATCACCATATGAAAGATTCTAATATAATTACTTGTATAAGGAGATCATCATGCCCAGTTGTAGTTTATGCTACTCAAATTATGAATTCTATCACAGAAAACATTTCAAATGAGTCATGTGACATCACTGCTTAACAAATATATGGCTGTATTTTGCAGATGTGATATTGCTTATTTCCAAAAAAATTAAATGATAGCTTTGTTCACCAACTATAAGAAATATTTTACAGTATTGTTGCTATATATTCATGTCATTTGACTATTTTATATATATATATATAGATAAAAATTACATTAACACAATGCTTTTTCTGGCAGGGAGAACATGGGCATGATGGTGGCACAGGTGAAAAAGGAGACATGGTAAGTGTTCTGAATGTGTATGATCGTTTTGCACTGCATTGTCTACATTTGAATGGGTTACCCCTCTAGATTTTATTTTTTTAAAGCAACAATGTTCTTTAGATTTCCAATGCATACTTATATGTTCATGTATTCATGAACATTGTCAGTTATTTTTTCCACAATAGGTGTAATTATGTACTGAAACCACAGCAGAAACATCAGCAAATGCCAAATAGCTTTTATCTGACTAGTTCAAGTTAGACAATGAAAGTAAGGGGCTGACTGGTTGCTATGATTTTAGTGCAGATTTTAAAACCTATTTAGAAAACTTATTGGACCAGTTTTTACAAGTTCACTCATTTATATTGGATAAGTGTTTTGTTGAAAGAAAAAGTAATACAATTGCAGCTCTTTATTTTACGATAAATTTACCTATATAAATATAATTAAAAGCCAAGTCAATTTTTCCTCTTCTTAAAATGGGTATAGTGTATGCCCACCTCCACTGCAGCACCATCTGCACACTGTCAACTGGTTTGAATTTGGTGATGCAGCGGTGGGAGCAAAAGCACCCACCAGCAGGAGAGAAAAGAAAAATGTTTGTTTGCAGGTAATGTTGGAGAGTAATACATGGATAAAGATGGGCATAGGTTGTGATCTACAAAAATTGTCCTATAAATCAATTGCATAGACCAGCATTAAAAAGTCTACAAAAGTGGAATTATTTTTAGAATTGTATTTACTATTAGTATAAAGACTTTAATAAATGTAACTATAAAAATGCAGATATTGCAGAAAGAATTCGCAGCAATTGTAAAAATCTCCTAGAAAAGGATTTGTTACCCTACATGAATCCACATTGGTGTCTTTATTTTTTTTATTAACTGTCTATGAACTTTTTTAACGTTACATCCCTCTCCATGAAACCTAATGTCAAGGACCATCCTCCTTTCTAAATTTCTAGAATGATGTTGAATTTGTCTCCAGCCTCTAATTTATACACAGATGTCTGTGGCCAGGGCCGGATTGGGAACTTAAAGTGGCCCTGGAAAAAATTATTGAAGTGGCCTCATGTCGGCAGGACCAAAATAAAAGTAGTCGGGATTTAGAACTACAGGAATTTGGTTGTAGTAACATTTAGGAAAACCTAGATGTGATGACTTTACACACAGTGGGTCATATCTAAAGCCATGCAGGGCAAATGTATAGTATACTATAGGCAGCCCCCTCTTAGTATAGTATAGTATAGGTAGCCTCCCAATAGTATAGTATAGGTTGCCCCCCATAGTATAGTATAGGTAGCCCCCCATAGTATAGTATAGGTGGCCCCCATAGTATAGTATAGGTAACCCACCTTAGTATAGTATAGGTAGCTCCCCTTAGTATAGTATAGGTAACCCACCTTAGTATAGTATAGGTAGCTCCCCTTAGTATAGTATAGGCAGCCCCCCCTTAGTATAGTATAGGCAGCCACCCCTTAGTATAGTATAGGCAGGTAGTCCCCCTTAGTGTAGTATAGGACCCCCTTAGTATAGTATAGTATACTAAGCCCCCTCACTTACCTTCAGTTGCTCTGAGCAGCGTCTCTTCTCACATCAGGCAGACAGGAAGTGAAGTCAGACTTCCTGTCTGCCGAACAGCACCGTGGGAGCCTAGCAATTGGCTGCCTGTTGCTGCCCACTGAACACCAATATTTTAGATTGCTTTCCTGTACGTGCCTCCCCCCGCCGCATCCAAACGGGCCCCCCCGGGAAAATCTGAGGTGGCCTCCAGGTGGCCTCGTTAGGCCATCGGCCTACCGGGAAACTTCCCTGTAAGGTCTATGGCCAATCCGCCCCTGTCTGTGGCATTAGGTTAGGAGTGAAAACTTTAAAAATGGTAAAGAACTAAAGAAAAAAAGATATTCAAGGAACACACAGCAAGTATAAACTAACACTTGAGTATTAAACATTACATACTTATACTAACTTGATAACTAGTTGTTTTTGATTTTAAAAAAAACCAAAACAAAACACATGGCACAAAGTACTGAGTGAGTCTAAATAATACAATGATATTCAATTCCAATGCTGGCGAGTGCTCGCTGGTTCACTGTACATTTGTACAGTGCTGATAGGAGTCCCATTTTAAATTTAAAAGCCATAAAACACATTTTAAACAACTCTAAAAAAAAAAATCATGCGGTTTCTTGATGAAATTTAATTGATTTCATTCTTAAATTACCTTGCTTATCTGTAATGAAATATATAGCTATTTAACATTCTACTGTATGCATATTGTATACTCATTGTACTAATTATGCCCAACTGTAAGGCATTACATCTGTGACTATTACAGCTCCTAATTAGTTAGAGTGTGGACAATCACTAGTGTAGCAATTCATGATTGATAAATGTGTTATGTTTAGTGAGTTATTTTATCTACTGTTTTGTCCAGCAATATAATGAAATTGTATTATTTAAATTATTGAAATTATATATTGTTGATTTTTAAAAAAAATTGTTATCTTTAACCAATTCCATAAAGTGAATTCTGCCATCAGTTTAATTTTATATCCATAATTAATAGATCTGTTTAGAATAATTATTTATATTAGTTTTGGAATATGAAGTAATTAGCGCTGTCTAGATTTTTTTTATATGTTGCGTGGATGATGTCTCGCTTTATGCTTTTTTTCAATGCAGTATGCAGCTTCTTTTATAAGTTCACACATTTTGTCTCCATGAAACTCATGCACAATGCATGAACAATGCATCAAAATGGAATATGCATTTTTTTAATGAGTTTTATATTTGCTTATTTTAGGAAACACCAAATCAATGATAAAATAGCCGCTAACTGAACTCTAATTTACATAGTAAAATTAAGAAGGCATGACCTAGACACTGAAATAATGTTTGCAATATTATGTTCTGAAACCAAAAGAAAATCTGGTTTAGATACAGTGGGTTAAGTGCTATGGATTTGGCTGAATCTGAATCTTGCTAAAATCCCTTGGGATTTATACAAGTGATAAACTGTAATCTGGAATCGGTGTATCCCAAGTTCAGAAATAGAAATAAAAAAATAACAAAAATTTGCAAGCTCCATCTGCAGTGGAATAATTACCAAGGTCATGAAGACTACAGTGATCCTGGACTGTAATAATGACAGCCTTGTTGTTAGAGCGTTCACCTCCATCACAGAAGTTCAGCCAGCTGAATGTTCCCTGGCCCTCAAGTTAGTGCACACAAAGTTCATACTGAACCCTATGTGCAATTTCTGGGGGATGGGAAGTTTACATTCTAGATTATTGTGAAAACACTGATCGGTGACACTTTAATTATATTTTAGAATGTAACCATATTTTCCACACATGAAGATAGGTGACAAAAGATGAGACAGGAAAGGTTGAATTGGACATCAACTTGTACTGGGCCACAGGACCTAAAATTCAAGCCCTTGTCCACTACATATAATGGTCATTAGGAAAATACAGCTGCTCTATGAAATGATTCTTATATCTACAACTACAGTGACTCACCTATGAATTTATAGCTGTCAACTCCGGTAGATTAGATGTTATAAGGAAATACTTTGACTTGCGAATACATACATTAAAAGTTGCATTGCCAAAATTCCAACCTCAAGACTGGCTGCTAAGCCGCTGTTACCTAATTCAGTAACTTAGTGGATAAGGTTTTATGATATATTATGACATGCATGCTTACATATTGTTGAATGTAGATTAGCTTTTGGGATGACATTTGATAGCTCAAAGGAAATATGGTGCCTGAAAATGCATATTGTACTTTAGAAACAGGTACCAATCCTGAGATAAAAAGTTAAAAAGTGTCATGGACATTTAGAGAAATAACCTGTGATATGGGAAGTAAAGACTAAAGTGCCTGGAAATGCAATAGAATCTGAGTTAAGTCGCTATAACACCATAGATCAGAATGAAATACACTGCAATATACCATTTATCAAATTCACATGAATACCACAATAGTTACTAAATTGCTTTTTGAGCCGTCATGGCAGGAAATTGATTCAAGTATTTATATTTTATTTTATGCTTCTGGCAAACTTATACTGTAGCTGCTATCTTTCATAGGAATGCAAATTCCAACATCCATATTAAACTATAAAGAGAAGAGTAATATGAAACGACTTGGTTTCTACACCTCTCTAGAGGGACCAAAAGCTCTAGGCAAGATAATTCCAGCTTCAAGAGGTTTCATGGTGTTATCATCTGCATTTCCGAAAATAGCTCTTTTTGACTATCTGTAGTATCTGTTAAGCTTTGCAAATAGGTTTTGATTTCTTGTGATGGGCACCTTTCTCCAGCTTGGAATGACTTGTTAATTATTTACAAGTGCCTTAGCAGCTGTGTCAAATTTTTAGGAGATTTGAGACACGTTGGTTGATGTCACGGATATAAATTTGCAGTTGTTGCTGCCATTCTTTTATTGTAGCATTATTGAAATTGAGATCAGGTTCAGTTTGAGGCATCATGTACTTATTAAAATATATATATTGAGATCTTGTCTCATGGCTCTTTTTGTCTTCCAATTTTCCCCTACGGAATTTGTGTACTGAAATATATAAATATTACAATACTTGTTTATATCAAGGATTGCTAAGAAGTATTTAATTTTGCTGGCACTGCAGTAGGTAGTCTGTAGTTTATTATAAAGCAAATGGATTATGAACAAATAAACATTATATATTATGCTATAACTATATAAAAATATATTTTATATATTATATAACTATATAATATTAATATATTAAGTCATTCTACTTCAATAAATTTATCTTTTTGCCTTGTAAGTATAGGTGAAAGCTTAAACTTGAAAATGAACACAATATGCCTTTAACATTTAGAGAAAACAAACCATTATTTTCATAATTACCCCTTTAGGTTGTCATTTACCTACAAAGTTAAAATGTGCAAAAATGGGCAGCTCTTCATCAGACATTTGTCTAATCTGCAGTATATCACACAAAGCTTTTTGCAGTGGGTTTCTACACAGTTGTATCATGTCAATTAGCAACACATTTGTCTGCAATTGTGTTTCATACACAAAATCCCCTTTTTCCTTAATTATTCTTGTTGCCTTTATTCACAAATATTGCTGTAAAAGCAATAATAATATAGTTTTAAGCAGTTACTTGAGGCATTAACATGAGCGACCTTCTGTTATAAGGTGAGAGTAGAACCTACATTTATTTGGCAGAGTGTGGCAGCAAGTAGCGGAGTACTTAGCCAAGACTTAACCAGGATGTTCCATGGTGTCTTCCCTCCCAAGTATCTCCTCTATTGCATTGTAAGAGCTCTATGAAAAGTATTACAATGTCTGCAACCACTTGAAATACATAATTTCCCTAGATAAAATCTAACTACACCATGCTTGTTGTTTATTAGGTAAAACATTTAGATGACGCTTGATAAAATGTTTAAATGTAGTACCAGTACACATAAGGTTTTCACCCTTAAAACAGTAGCTGTCTATGGCTTTCATATATTCTAGTTTGGATTGAATATAGGTTGCACCTGAGTTCTCTTCCATATTCATAATTCATTGAATGCAACACTATACACTATAGCAATTCATGTATGAAGTATACTCATGAGATCTTTTATTATTGGCTTTGGAGTGTTGGTATTTGTTTAATGTATGACAAATAGGGCTTAAGTACAAGTGCACAGCTAGAACTAATACAATATATGGAAAATATGGAGCTCCTTTAATGGAATGGTTGTGCTTTTTTGCTAGCTTGTTTGATATTTATATATGAACATGTATAATTTCCATGAAGAATACTTCTCACTGGAACACATTGCTGTTCATCAGTATAGGTTAGATGCAAAGAAGAGCAAAATATAATTTGATTATTTTTTCAGTATATTTTTCTCTGATTTATTTTAGATTTAAAGGTTGCAAATACAATTTGTCATTCTTTTTACTGTAGTAGTAGACACTTTTTGGGAGGCTGTTGTATAGTGTAGTAGCAGATGGAAGCATACACCCAGATTCCCTCTTCACCTGCAATCACCTGTAATAGAATCTGCCTGTCTCTTGCTTCATTCATTAAGTGCAAGATGGCAGAGAATAAGCACAAAAGCCTCTTTGGAGGTGTTGTTAACCTTCATTTGCATAAATACATCTAGATTTTCCCCAAAGTGCAGTGTTTACAGAATAAGATGGCAGCATTTGTAGAGCAACAGTTGGTGGGAGGGCTTGGCTAGTGTGGATGTACCTTCGAAGTATGGAGTAGGGGCACTGGATCACCAATTTTTAGTTTTCAATTTCTATTTGTAAAGAAAGATTACTGAACTGATGGAGGAGAGGGTACATTATTAGGGGTATTTATAGTTGTGTGAATGTGTACATGGCCATTTTAACTCTGCTTTCAGTTACACTTAGGCGGTGCAGCTCATTTCTATTTGGTCAAACAAAGCTTCACAAATGTGTAACACGTAATCGAGGTGATAATTTGCTCTCATGATTTAAGTCGTAAATGCAATTTCAGAAGGAAGAAAAATGTAGTTATGTAATAGGAGGAACAGGGGCTAGATAACAGATCTGTAGTGTAAATAGGTAACAAAAACTGTCACTTCTTATCTCCTACTTATTATATACAGAGTAGCTTCATGTTATTCCATCTCCATATACTAATTTGTCCATTTTCTCCATATTGTATATCTGATAGGTTTTTATACATCTGTTCTATTGTCCTATTTTATTAAAGAAAATTGCCACTTAAACTGCCTCTTTTATTGCTTGGAATCCATTACCCCCATCCCATGCAACTGCTCATTTCTTCACCATTGGCCCCCAAGGAATGCTATTTAATTGATTCTTACCACTCCTTTCCTCAAATCCTCACAGATGCTCCTGTTTCATGTCTCGACCTTCCACTGATGTAATAGCATTTAAATGGGTTGTTTCATTTTACACAGTGGTTAAAATTTTCTTAAAATTATTCTTTTTACAATAGTATTAAAACTAAATAAACAAGAATAAATAGAGATAGATAGTGAGGACTTGGAGAACAAGCAGTGAACCTCTCACTATGAAGAAGAGTGAGTCCTGCTGCCAGTGCATGTCTCTTTTACACCCATTCCCTTGTCTCATAGCTACAATGAAGCTCCCTTCAAATTTTCTTTCTGGCCCAATGAGGTATCAGCAGTCTGAGTCATGAAGAACCCAAGCCAGACATTCTGTCATCTGCAGTAGTTGGAAAGAGAACTGCTGACTGGCAATGCTAGTAATATGGATGGGATAAGGAGAGACCGAGGGAGAGTTGAAGGCTAATGGGGAATGAATTGTAAGTGATAGACGTGAAGAAGAGTAGTGAGCAGCAAGTAGGGAGAGAAGCAAATAGATGATAAGAAGGAAAAGTGAGGAAGATAGTAGATAAGCGCTAGAGGGAGCATTAAATTGAAAAACAGTGAGGAGGGTATAAACAAACAAATGGAAACAGTCATAATTGGCAGAGTAGTAAAAGGAAGACAACTTACACAGAAGAAAGTTTGCGAGAAGGAAACTCTGTTAAGCAGCAAGTTGTTGTATCAGTTAGTCCGTCAAACAGTAAGTTATTATTTTAGTTTATCAGTCATGCAGCAAGTCAGTCTGTCAGCCAGCTCGAGATGCCAGGACTACTAGGGACACTTCTGCCATTATCATTCTAGAATAAAGCAAGGAGCCATGACAACCAAAGACCACATTACAAAACTGTTTTAGTTAGACACACAGGACACTGATCACAATGTCACCTCACTTTGTCTGGATCTTCTGGACGGATAAGTGGTGCCAGCAACTAAAATAACAACTTCACAAAAGTCTTAGCCCTTAAACGTACTAGTTATGATCAGCTGAGACATTGCTAGAACTAGGAAACTCAGACATATTAGGCATAACTAACTGTATTAGAAGACTAAGGACTATCTACCCATTACAAAACTGATGATAAATGGAACTAGTTATAATCTGAACCAAAATTTTAACTTAAGTATTTAAGAGATCATAGTAAGTTGTCATTACAGTAGATTGAGCATGAAATGAATGTACACAATATTAATTGTAATTGATTAGTATATCGCTAGCAAAGTTATAGCATGTTAAGTGATAATAAAGATTGTAAGTTAATGTGTGCAAAACCCAACGAAGCACTGTAGATAATTTGGTGAAAAGGGCAAAACGCGCGTCGGGTTGCACATCATTAATGACATCACAAACCTGGAAGTCAGAGTCGGTTTAGAGCAAGTAATATCATTAAGGGATAGTGATACTATCGAATTATATTAGTTGGACAGAGTCAGAATTTATAATAATTAAAATATCATATGGAAATAATAGGAACCTCTTTCATATCTATATACCATGTAATAGGGAACTAAACACTATATAGGAAATGTTTTCCCTAACAGGGAATACAGTAGAGCACCAACGTAAATATATTAGGACTTCTCTGAATATTAATTAAACCTTTTATAGGGAATCAGGTATCCTTGGTCCTTTTTTATTCAGCAATGTAATAAAGGAAGAATCACTCTGAATATATAACTACCCGCCAAGGCGAAGGTGGATGACCTAATAACAGGTTGATCCAATCTGTTCATTCACAGAGTTTGATTAAATACTATAGAACACTGTAGGTCTACTAAAGAGCGACCCTTGATTAGCACGTTTCTGTGCACATCTAGCGAAATGGGATCAGAGACCAAGCTAGAGAATTAACGTTGTTTGTCATTTGAAGCCTTGGTTTTACACCATCTTTTTATTCCTGTACAAATCATTAATATCGTTATTGGAGATTTCAGAGAAAGTCTTGTAAATTAAATAAATAGAACCAATTAAAAAAGAAAAATATATAAGGAGATATCAGATTATATGGAATAACTACAGAGTTTCTTCCCCTGGACAAGTGTGAAATACTGGATATAAATCAACAACCTGTCTTATATCCCTAGTTCCATAAAGATCCTACGATTACTGTTAACCTCACAACCTTGACTGTGATATACCACTACACCATAATTTTATAACATCAGACATGTTTAAGCAATTTTTTTTGTCATTATGTGTGTGTGATTTAACTAAATATATATAAACAGCTTTACTAAAGAGAAAGAATAACAATTTCAGTCTCAACAATAAAAAATATTTATTGTAATAGCAACAATGCAAAATAGGATACTTATGACTGAAAAATAATAAAATTCTTTTTACAATACTGCATTTTATCCGGCTCTACTGAAGGGATTGTTTATGATTTTAGATTTATTTCCCTTTTTTTTTTTTTCATTTTAATCAATTTCGCCTTCCAATGGACCTGTATAGCAAGATAAGCAATGTGTTGTATTACTAAATAGAGGATATTTTAATAAGAATAAGACAATAAATTTGATTTTAGGATTTTTTTGGACTGGAGTGCTTCAATGATTAACTATACTTTGTGTGGCTAAGCATAATTTTTTTAACCAAAAACAAAGATTACAAGTTAATGTGTGTAAAACACAACAAAGCACTGTAGATAATTTGGTAAGTGTAACCAAGATAGTATGTTTTAATGTCACAATTTTAGTAATTTATTTGCCCATCCCTAATTACTAACTTATTGCTGTGATGGTACTAAATTTTATTTCATGATTTTAAGCACTAATTTATTTCATGTTTATTAAAACTGACCTTTAAAATTACGCTGTGACTGTTCCCACCATTCCTTTTCCTAACTTATATCCTGCCACCCTTACTAAAAGTAATTCCCTTAAAAGTGTTCCATACAGTGGACTCTCATTGTGGTCAGCAGAATACCCTCTCTAAAAACAAAGGCAGAGCATCAACTGTGAACCACTGCCCACCTGCAAAAGCTGGTAGCATTACAATAACAATAACAATAATAATAATAATAATAATAATAATCATCAGGGATTACAGTTTTTATGAGAAGTAGAATTGCTATAATAATTGGGATAATTATGAAAAAATATAGTAATATTGTCATGATCTATATCCTAAAATCTGAAGTTACTGTACTCAAAATGGTTTCCATCAAATCACTCAGTGTAAGCAAACAATATGCTAATGTGTTGTGATGAATAAAACAGATATACTTCAGGGAATGTCAACTTAGCAAACAACCATTTTTCACTGCCCAGATAA
Organism: Mixophyes fleayi; assembly: GCF_038048845.1. Lineage (NCBI taxonomy): Eukaryota > Metazoa > Chordata > Amphibia > Anura > Limnodynastidae > Mixophyes > Mixophyes fleayi. Next base: position 152,784,157 of record NC_134404.1, read on the forward strand.
GAGTTTCAAGGAAACAAATTAGCTAAAATGTATACATCAGTCATTCCAAGTTCAGTATATAATCCACAGGTGCCAACTCTCCCGAACCATCTGGGGGACTCCTGAATTTTTGGGACTTATCCCATGCTCTTGGAAGAACGGTGAACTATACATACTGAAGTGAGAGATCTCCTGTAGAGGAGCTACAAAATGTCAGCAAGCATAATTTAATCCTTGTAGGAAACATAATGGATCATAGCAATACTTTTCCAAATCCATGTTTGAAAAAACTGTCTTATCCATATTTTGTGTTGGTAGTACAATCATGTACACCTTCAGGCAACTCTCTATGGGGGTTAACAATCAATATTTGAGAATCCATCTTCCTCCTTTCTTCTGTCAAAAAATGAAACTAAAAGAGCTGGATTAAATGAATATCAGATGCATATAATAATACATAAAGCTATACTCAGTCCAACAGTCAACATTGTGCTATCCAGGTTCACTTCAAAACTAGCGATACTAGGAAGTGTAGGAAGGAAGTGAACCCTGATAACAAAAAAGTGCACTGACCCTAGTCAAACACATCCTATATATTGGGACTTAGGCAAAAAGAGAACCTGCAAAATTGGTAACTTTTACATCCTAACTCAAACAAGCAGACAATTCAAAACTAGCATTTAGGACATACAGAGCTTTAGTTTTACTAGAGCAAATCTATCTTGTGTCTGCTCTTGATATGATGTACACACGGTTGCTGACCATCAGTTTTTCTGCACTATGTTCAATACAAGTAATTACAGAAGTTCGATATAGCAAAATATTTCATAGATTCTGTTTACATTTTTTAACATTGCTTTTGTGTTGTGGATTTCTTTCTTGATCTCACCATGTTTGGAGATTATTTAAATGAAGCGCTATAGGAAGCTTTTATACCTTGTAGAAAACTGCTCTAATGATTCCTTAGACACTGAAAACACCTATTATGGTAAAAGAACATTATAATATATTATATTCTAATTAACTGTGAAGCTAAATTACCTAATGGGACTTCTTGTCTCTATATTCGGTTACATAATTTATGCAAGATATTATTAAGTTCGGCTTGGTTAAGTATATTTTTCTTTACAGCAGTAAAAAAGCACTTGAAAATAAAATCCAATTTACATATTAATACTTTAAATGAAAATTAATATCCTTCCTAAATTCAGATTGAACATAAGAACATGGATATTTCATGTCTTTTTATTTACCTACTTTTAGGTAGTTAATAAATGAATACAGATATGTAATACAGTATAAAATAGCTATTTATAATTTGAAATGTGTACCATGTGTAAGGCCAAGTAGGCCACCATAGTGAAGATGGATATATGCCAGTCATGTCCTGTCAGGCCCTGGAATCTGTAAAGAATGCGCTAGAAAGTAAACCTGTTGCAGAACTGTTTTATTTAATATTAACACTATTCACAGCACTTGGCCAGGAACTGAAAGTCACTGAATGGGAATATATGTTCCTCATAGCAGCATGGTGCACTGTAAGATGTAGCGGTAACACATTATCAGCCTACTTGGCATTCTTAGGGTGATGACAAGTTGGTAGGTGTAGATTTGTGGGGAAGCTTGGACCTTGAAGTGTTGTATAATTGCAAGGAAACAAGCTGTGCATTGATTCAATAGTTTGCCAGATTTTCTATTTATTACGTCTTTTTCTGTTAATTTTACTGTACTATATGTTGGAATTCAATGTGTTTTTAAATTTCCATTCTTACTTTATACTGTTCTGTATTTTTATTGGAGCTGTAATTGTAAAATAGAATTAACATATTTTAAAATAATAAAGCACAGGTAGAATTTTGCATACCTGGAATGTAGTGAATGTTGAGGCAGTAGGGGATGTTGAGGCTGTGGTGGATGTTGGGACTGTGGTGGATGTTGGGGCAGTGGTGGATGTTGGGGCAGTGGGCTCTACAGTGGCACTCCAACTCCTAGAATGTAAGATAATATTGGACACATGATCAATGCCCGTTAGCCACTGTGTCATAATGCCAATACCATTATAATGGATCTGAATAGGACAAGCTGTGGATATGCATGCTCAGTAGGCCAGTCATTACAACCCAGTGTTATTTACAGCTAGATGTCAATGTCCATACACTGGGTCAGTATACTATACCACTGAGATACCAGTGCTCTCGGTCTATGGAGGACAGGTCAGGTAGAGCTTTCATCTGCAGAACTTTGCAGAAGAACTCAGATATCAAGAGAACTGACCAGTAAGACTTGAACTAGTTAGACACCAGATGGCAGCTGCTTTTACATCATTTTTGCACGTACAGCATGATTAAGGAATTGCCTGATCATGAATATCCTTGTAGATCCTCTTGTGCTTTACTTTTAAGTAATGTGTGCCACACACTTCTAAATGCATAGCTCAAAAACGAAGGTACACAAAAAATGCAAATTCTTGTTGAAATGTCATTATTTTAATGGATTCAACCAGTACAAATATTTGTATAAAGGATTGGATAAAATGGTGATTTTGATACAAGGGTGACGTTTACTCACTTATTTTCTTTAATAAACTGCACTATGTCTTTAAAGTGTCGTAAACTTTATTGTGGATGTAAAATATGTATTTCATGAATTAGGAGACAAGTCTACGGTATTTATATGAAGATGAACATATCCAAAAATATAAACTATAATAGTAACAGTATTTTGTCTGGAGAGGCTTTGTTACAGTACTTCTACAAAGAATTGATCTTTGTGGTAATTTCTTTTCTTGTGCTTGAATTTCAGGGTGAAAAGGGAGAGAAAGGAGAAACTGGTCAAACTGGTTTACATGGGAAAGATGTGAGTACAATTATCTTTACATCATAATATTGTATTATGTAATCCTTTCGCATGTATGTTGTGGTAGTATGTCCTACTTGACACACATATGGTGACGCTTTTTAGGTTGACTGTTCCTAAGTTTCTTTAAAATAAAACGTTCACTTTTTCTCCTAAAATATTGTTTGGTTTAGCATTATTTATGGTTCTAATTAATTAAATGAGTGTATTTGTCACTGGTTTTGTGTGTGTGTGGCATTTTTTCATACATTGCTTGGGGTACATGTGGAAATGTGCTTTGCCACTTAAGGGCAAAATAAGGTGCAAAATGTACCCCATTGGAAGTATGAGATGAAACCCAAATACTGCCATTTCTGAGCTGATGCATCCACCCACATAGCAAGATTACATCTATAAATATGACATCTCCAGCCCTTTATCTCAATATCAATACTATTACTCTGCAGATGGAATTCTCATTTCTGCTCTCTTGTGCACAACTGCTGACTTTGCAAGGAAAGCAATTTCTACCAGTGATTCACATTATGCAGTTCTCTCAAATTAAGTGTTTTTGCAGAGTGGAAATGGCTGTGTACCCCTCCACAAAGCAAGGAATGTCTCTACAATCTCATTTTACTAACCTCACTCTGCAAAATAAAGTTTAATTTTAGCACCCGTCAGTAAAATTAGACACAATCCATTTTCTCTCTTGGCCCACACACCTATACACTATGACGGAAAGCTAAGAGCATCAGCATAAATTGTGGTTTGTGACATCACTAAAAAGAATTCTAAATGACCCCCTCAGTGTTCAAGTCAACATATTGAAATGGGGGCTGTTAAAAAAAGAAGCAGTTACAACAATATCCTATTGAATATTGTTTGTCACAGAATGTTTTTGCTCCAAATCAATGTAGTATCTTTGGTGTTATGGCACAGTACATGTATTTGCATAGTGCACTGCAGAGGTAACTACGAAGTGTAAAATGGCAGAGGCATAGAATAAATTCAGTTTCGATCCTGATATGCCAACCAGCCACTGAATTTAATTGCTAGCATTCCCATTTAATAAATATACCTATTTCCCCATACAGTCCCAACATTAGATTAATATCATCTATGTTTAATAACTAGGCCTTTCTTGTTTAATTCTTTCTTCTTTGCTTAACTGGCCCCTCTTGGCTCCTTTCCACTGACAGCGTCATGATGTCACAGCGCTGTAGGGAGCCAGTAGCTGGCAGAAATCACAGGGCAGGTGTTGAAATGCAGTGCTGCACTGCATTCATATACATCTGGGTTCACCAGCATGGACAGATTGGTGGCAGCTGTTGCAACCTGGGAGGTCGTACTGAATGCACCACCTTTGCTATGACTCTCTCATTGACACGCAATAGTATCTCTTAGCCCCCTGAGAAAATTGTCTCCTCTCCCAGAAGCCAGTCAGTGAGTTAGACAGGAGGTGTCAGGATTCCTAGTATGAACACCACAGATAGTAATGTGAATGAAACAAGGTGGGTTATTTAAACACAGAAACTACAAATAAAACTGAGATGCAGCTGAGATAAAAAGGCAGATAACACTAGCACTGGATACCTGGCACAACAGGTTAACTGCAGGTACTGGATAATCAGAGTAAGCAGATTTGGCTGGGAAGCTGAAGACTCTGGTTCAGATATTGGAGGTCTGGATTGACAGATAAAGATGAAAAGCATGTGAGCTGGTTACCAAGCAAGTGAGATGATCTGCAGGCACAGACTGTCCGGATGTCCAGGTTAAGCTGGGAAGCCTATGAGCTGGTTACCAGGAAAGTGAGATGAACAAGGAGTCAGTCAAGATCAGAACACAGGCTTTACAATGAGAAACCAGCCGCAGCAAAGACAACTGATGAACTGCCCAGATTGCTGGTGGGTTTTATGTAAGGGACTCCCTTATGTGGAAATTCACTCAGTGATCAGCGACCCAACTTGGTTTAATCATTGAAAAGTAAATGTCTTTTTAATAAAATGCTAGAGAAAGAATAAGAAAAGATTATGAGAATAAGAAGCTAACTTTAGACTTAGAACTTCTTTCCTGTCTGTGGTCTGCTCTAAAAGTGACAGTCATGTCATTGCCTGTCTCTACCTGATCGGATAGCACAACAGACAAGCAATCGGTTGAGTGACAGTGGTTTTGCTGGCTGGGGCGAAAACTGAGAGAAGTATTTATGCTCACTTAATAACCATTCTGCTATCCAATCCCATCCATCCACCCTATCTCACTTGGAACAGTCCCTGTCACTATGGATAACTAGAACCTGACAATGCTTATCCCAGATTAAAATGCTAATGTCAATCAGCAGTTTTCACTTCTCTTTGGTGTGTGTGTATTGACCAGAATCTGGTGTGTATGTTTTGACAAACCTCACTTCTGGAGTGGAGCACAGACAAGATAAAACTGCTAGAGGTGGAATAGCCGTGGGTATAGCTCTTGGGATAAGCAAAGGAGATGAGCTAACGTGGTACACGCCAATCATACAGGGTGACTGGAACTGTGCAAAGTGATATAAATGGAATATTAGGATGTGGGGGGTCTACAAGTTAAAAAATGCAGTATTTTGTCCCCATACAGGTAACCCTGACTTGATGGAACCAATAGAAGTCTTATCTAAGGTTCTTTGCCCTGTGCATTTTAGAATTGTGAAAATGCTTTGAAACATGAGACATACAAAGCAGACAGCAGATTGGGCTTGTGCCATGTACATCTCTTTCTTCTGCCAAAACACATTATTCTCATTATTATTCTCATTATTATTCTCACTTGATTCTGCTTTTAGAAGGAAAACCACCACTATTTATATTAGTTATATGGCATTATATAAATTAATTTATTGAATTACTGATGTTATTTCAAAATAATAAGACGCCTTTGTCCAATATGGTATGTTCTATTTGAGATCTACAGTATATAATATGTATTCAGTTACATGTTTTGTGCCAATTGTATAATCTCTGATCGGTTTCGTTATCCCTGCTGTAACCTAACCCCAGTTTTATGAATGTTACAATGAAGTGTAACTGCTAACATTGATGTCATCTAATGTACTGTATAAAAACACAAGACTCCTAGTGTAAGGCAGTAACATCAGCTGGTTGCAGCTGCTGTCATGCAGTTGATAGGTTACATTTCACTTGCTGGTGTTACACTTATTATACAGCACCATAATAATGAGATGGGTATCAAGTGCTCATGACAAATTAGCAAAACTCTGCTTTCACAGTGTGAAAAAGGAAATGAAGTACATTATATCACCTTAAACAAAATATTATTCATAGAACATGTGATCCAGTACACATGGGGTTCGCACCTTGTCAAAGTTCCTAAAAACAGAAAGAAACATTCAGAAAGGTTGCACATTTTATGTTGTCCTTGTTCCAGCTAATTTTATATATATGGTATAACTAATAAATTATTTCTATCCTCTGTATGTGCTAATCGGTAGATATTTCCAGTATAGTAATTTATCTATGGCAGGGAAAAAGCTAGAGAAAAGCAGTATACATAGATTCTGTGTTGTTTTCAAGTTTGAAATACAGTCAAGTCCATAAATATTGGGACATCAACACAATTCCCATATTTTGGACTCTATACATCACCACAATGGATTTGAAATGAAACTAACAAGATGTGTTTTAACTGCAGACTTTCAGCTTTAATTTGAGGGTATTTACATCCAAATCAGGTGAACAGTGTAGGAATTACAACGGTTTCTATATGTGCCTCTCACTTTTTAAGGGACCAAAAGTAATGGGACAATCGACTCAAAAGCTATTTCATGGACATGTGTGGGCTATTCCCTCATTATTTCATCATCAATTAAGCAGGTAAAAGGTCTGGAGTTGCTTTTAGATGTGACATTTTCATTTGTAATCTGTTGCTGTCGACTCTCAATATGAGATCCAAAGAGCTGTCACTATCAGTGAAGCAAGCCCTCATTAGGCTGAAAAATCAAAACAAACCCATCAGAGAGATAGCAAAAACATTAGGTGTGGCTAAATCAACTGTTTGGAACATTCTTAAAAAGAAAGAACGCACCGGAGAGCTCACCAACACCAAAAGACCCGGAAGACCACGGAAAACAACTGTGGTGGATGACAGAAGAATATTTTCCCTGGTGAAGAAAAACCCCTTCACAACAATTGGCCAAATCAAGAACACTCTCCAGGAGGTAGGTGTATATGTGTCAAAGTCAACAATCAAGAGAAGACTTCACAAGAGTTAATATAGAGGGTTCACCACAAGATGTAAACCATTTGTGAGCCACAAAAACAGGAAGACCAGATTAGAGTTTGGTAAACAACATCTAAAAAAGCCATTACAGTTCTGGAACAACATCCTATGGACAGATGAGACAAAGATCAACTTGTACCAGAATGATGGGAAGAGAAGAGTATGGAGAAGGAAAGGAACTGCTCATGATCCAAAACATACCACTTCATCAGTGAAGCATGGTGGTGGTAGTGTCATGGTGTGGGCATGTATGGCTGCCAATGGAACTGGTTCTCTTGTATTTATTGATGATGTGACTGCTGACAAAAGCAGCAGGATGAATTCTGAAGTGTTTCGGCAATATTATCTGCTCATATTTAGTCAAATGCTTCAGAACACATTGGTCGGCGCTTCACAGTGCAGATGGACAATGACCCGAAGCATACTGCAAAAGCAACCAAAGAGTTTTTTAAGGCTAACAAGTGGAATGTTATGCAATGGCCAAGTCAATCACCTGACCTAAATCTGATTGAGCATGCATTTCACTTGATGAAGACAAAACTGAAGGGAAAATGCCCCAAGAACAAGCAGGAACTGAAGACATTTGCAGTAGAGGCCTGGCAGAGCATCACCAGGGAGGAAACCCAGCGTCTGGTGATGTCTATGCGTTCCAGACTTCAGCTTCTAATTGACTGCAAAGGATTTGCAACAAAGTATTAAAAAGTGAAAGTTTGATGTAGGATTGTTTAGTTTGTCCCATTACTTTTGGTCCCTTAAAAAGTGGGAGGCACATATAGAAACTGTTGTAATTCCTACACTGTTCACCTGATTTGGATGTAAATTCCCTCAAATTAAAGCTGAAAGTCTGCAGTTAAAGCACATCTTGTTTGTTTCATTTCAAATCCATTGTGGTGGTATATAGAGTCCAAAATATTAGAATTGTGTTGATGTCCCAATATTTATGGACTGTATCATGGGCAAATCATCAGGACTACATACAGAGGGGCCCATGTAGAACCGCTTGTAAGTCCGAAACGGAAGATCAAAATGCGCAGTAAAAAGGAGCATATCTCGGTCTGTATCAGACTGAGACATATCTTCCTGTTTCAGCACTATGCATGTAGAGAGGTAGAAAGAGGGAGGGAAGGGTGGGCTAGTGAAGCCCAAGCACAGTATCTTCATCAGCGAGCGGGACCCCCCCCCTAAAAAAAAAATAATAATGAAAAAGTAATATAAAAATCTAGCACAAGTGCTGCCAGCCTAGGCTGGTATTTGCAAAATTAGGGGAATGAAAAGCGTTGAGTACCCCTGAAATGGCCAAAACTAGCACCAGGTTTCCTTGCCATAATACCAGCCAGCCCTAGGCTGATCAACACGGGGCTGAATTGTGGGCTCCCCGCTATGGCAAAGCAGCCCCGAGCTGATAGCACTAGGGCTATTCCCACTCACCTGGTGTGGTGGGCGCGGGATAATCAAGTAAAAGAAAGGGTTAATATTCTATTTTGTCCATGGTGCACTATAGGTCCCAGCATGCCCAGGCTGCTAAGTGTTTGGACATACTGGCACTTGTAGTATGACAAACGCCAGCATGCCCATGGCTGTCAAGAAATGCTTGCACAAACCAACTACAAGTACCTGCATGTCCTTTCTTACTATAGGCCCCTCAGGGATTTGTACTGAACTAGAGAAAATTGTAAATAAAAACACACAGACCAATTAAAATCATCCCCACACAACCGTGTTGACCCTTTTTGTTTCCTTACCTAATCAGAAGGTTGACACCAGGAGCATTGGCATTCTTCATCCTCAAACAATCTTGGCAAAATAAAAAAACATTATAGACATCACATAAATAGCTCCATCAAGAGCTCCCCCCGCAAATAAGCTCTTGGAGGCTAAACAGTAATATTTATAACCAGGAAATTTTCCATATCCCAAACCTCAGAGCATAGGATTAGGTAAAGAAATAAGAAAGAGAAAGGTATATTTGACATAAAGACTTTTAATTAAAAGCTGAAATATCTATGGCTGTGAAGATTAATGACTAAAGAAATTCTGAAAGATACTGGGTAAGGTGTGCAGCCAAAATCCGTAGCTAATACTGAACATTTTTAAAGAATGGTAGTTAATTCGTCATTCTTTGTATTATTAATTATCAGCTTCTCAAATTAAGTTGAGATTTTATTATATATGTATTATGTTTGCCATTTTTAAAAATGTTAAGACATTTATGCAAAGCTTTTTCACATTATATGCTCTACCACATTGCAAGATAAGATATGTTGCTACAATTAATTTTGTATTATCTTGTTTGTTACATATATATAATTAATCAAGTGTAACTAACCGTTTAAGTTCTGACATAATACAGAGTCTGAAGCTAATTGGCGGTAGTGTGTTTCTTACCTGGTTTCAAGTTACTTTAGAAGCTTTCATTTTGACATTACAATAGAAGAAATTAAAGCAAATTAGTAAGCATTGTCTAATACTAAGTTAAAAATTAGGGTACAGTGGATTTTTATATATATGAACATACAGGGCCTGAGTCAGCAAGGTGCGTATCTGACTTTTTTTAGCAGAATCGTACGCAGAACCGGCTGATTTTTTGTTAAATAAGACATACTACAGTCTACGTTTTAGAGGAATGAACGGGTGGGGATTGGGTGGATGAACGTAGGCAATGTACAATAAGGCCGATCCCATGCAGGGAACGTCCAAGTCAGCATCCAGCTGAAAAGTGCGCTGGTTTCACCCATATCTCGAGCACCAGCAAGGGGTCTAGTTTAAATGCATGCGCCAGGTCTGTTGGCATTACAGCCCTAGACAGTTGTAAAAATTAGGGGACGAGGCATGGGGCCCCTCGGTTTTACTCCAACCAGCACTAGGCAAGCCAGCCAGGGCTATTGGCACTATAGAAGGTGAACCCACAGCAGGGGGACCACTAACATGATGCCAACCAGCCCCAGGCTGTTCAGCACGGCGCTAGATCACCTATGGAATTGGAGCCCGCCAAAAAAAGAAAAGTGCACCCCCCCAAGGGTACTCAGCCCTGTGCTAAAAGCACTAGGGCTCTTCCCACACCCTGGGCATAGGAAGTGTGTGGAGTTATTCTACTACCTGCAGAGATGTGCCCTAAGAATCTTATTACTGCAATCTTCACAATACTAGATAATTATTTGTTACCATTACCTTAAAAAATACTGATTTGACAATTTTGACTGTTGTGAACATTCCCAATCCCTGATCAAGCACTCCTTGTAAATGAATCTACAAATGTCACTAATGTTACAAATAAAACAAACACATGAAAAAAAAAACATACTTTTAAGTGTTGGTATATGAACAAGGGAACTTAAATTTCCAATTTACCTCATGAAGCATTTTGTGAGCTTGTTAAAGGCCAACTAACAGCTAAATCAGAACTATTTATTCCTCCACTAATTTAATTCAAGTGGGTATTTAAAATCTCATAACTCTAAATGATGCTTCTTCCAGATGGTAAATTAATGTAATTTTAGCAAGAAGAGAAGTTGCACAGATATTTAGTATTTAGAACACTCGCTGATTTAATGCTCTGCACCCACCAATGCACAGATGTTGCTTATCATTTTAGTGCCAGCCTGTCTCTATATTTCCACTTACTGTGATCTTTAGAATGAAGATTGGAGAGTACTGAACATCTAAGTTGTTTTCATTATTATCACTATGTTAATAATTCAACAGCAATACACATAGTTTTCAATTATAAATATGTACTCTTTTATTCTGCACAGGGTTTGGATGGTAAACCAGGCTTTGCAGGTCCAACAGGCCCCAAGGGAGAAAAGGTAGAATATTTTTTATATAAAATTTCAGTTGCAAAGAAAATAATTGTTCATGTAAAATGTAATCATTGTTTCAAGGATTCTCATTTCTGAACAATATAATTGTATCTGAAACAATGTGTCTGCACTTTACACAGTTCACTAAATGTTAACAATGTGTGATATTGGTATCCTTCTGGAATGGAATGAAAAGAAATATTGAGTTTTTTGTCACTTTATCATTTGCAATTAAAGCAGAAATGCTACATGAACAATTTTTCAACATGCAAACTAGAATATGAATATTGCTGTATTTTACAAGAGCAGCAAACTCAGATTCAACTTGTTTAAATTATGTATACATGCCATACATGTATATAATTGATGATTGTTTTGCTGCAGTATTACTGCACAGTTGACATTGTCTTCATTTTATTGCTGCTGTAAGAAAATGTAAGTAGACTTTTTATGAAATGTTAACAGCTATACCATACATCATTTTGTAAGTTGTAATTTGCAGGGCTTTATCTCTACTTTTTGTATAAATTAAAACATAAATATCTAATGCAGAAAAGTCTTATCCTTCTGATGCAGAGCTTAAACCTAGGCAACCGTCTTCCTGATGTACGGGATATGATAACTCAATACTTTCGCCCACGGTCTAGTAACTAGCCTAACACAGCCCAGCCTGGAGTGCTGTTGGGCCAGGGGATAAATAATCAAGTGTTCCGCTACCTATGGTGATGCTCTAGCCCCCTCTGATATTTAAGGGACTGTGGAGGGCACTTGGAGATGCTTAGCTTGCACTTTTGGTGCAGATGGTAGTGGTGCAACGTAATGAGCCCAACCCAGTGATTAAGGCACCAACTGAAGTTTGGTAGGTTGCTGAGGGGGAATCCTAGCTAATTCCTTGGTGCAGTAATAGGAAGCACAAAAATAGCCCCCAACCTAATTATTGGCGTTGTACCCTTGAAATCATTGTGGGGTTAAAAATAAGAAAAGCCATTCTTAATATTTTATTATATATACCTCTTAATTCATAGTATAGGAAGACCAAAGCAATAGGTTGGGGCCACTAGGTTTTTCCACCAAGGCCACCACTGCCCCAGGGGGACCTAGGTGTGATCTGCAGCACTAGAATTGTGACATGTTTAGCATTCTGCTTCCCAGTGGGAGGGTGTTCTGATTAATATTCTCGCCCAGGTAATTTTATTGTTGTGTTAATGTGGTGGTGGCTAATTATTTTCGCACTCCTTATCATATCTTAAATTTCCTTTTCACTTCTATTATTTAATTACTTGCTGTCCAACTTCTGGAGCTACACTTCATATTGCAGACACCAATGTAGGATATTTTCCTTAGTAACTCTGCTTTCTGAAGCTACACAACAAGGTTTAAACTTATAATGCATGGCCAGCCAGCACTGTTTTTGACCTCCTTATTTAACTACAACATGGTGTGACACACTATGAGCAGCAATCTGTTTACCAATTATTAGTAAGAGGACTATTTAACATAGACAAAAAGTTTTTCTAGTGTTCTAAAATGCTAAGTTTAATTATATGTAACCTAACACTGCATTCCAATATATTTTGATGATAGCTTTTCATAGGGTAAATGATAACTATGTATGAATTTGGTTAGAGCCCAATTAGTTCATGTCCTACAGTAAATCCTTGGTTAATAAATATGCATAACATATGTGTTAATGGGTTTATGTGCATACTGTATTTAAAGCTTTATGTATATTTTTTAAATCCAGAATGGTAAGTGCCCAAAAATTACTTTTAAAATAACATGCTTTAAAAAGCTCTGTGGTTTACATTACATTGCATTGACAGATGCACATGGGAATGGCATCAAAAATGTGCAAGTCTTGCAACTTGCATATTTACTAAACACATGTTTTTATGCATCTACCAAAGTACTCTAAGGGGGGTATTCAATTGTTAGCGAGATCCCCGGAAAAACGAGCGCTCGAAAAATATTACCGTTAGTACGGTAATATGCGCGTAAATACCATTAATACGGTAGTTTACTCGCTGAATTTCATCTCGCAGCTCAGGGAGCTGCGAGATGAAATTCAGCGAGTAATTACCGTATTAATGCTAATATTTTTCGAGCGCTCGTTTTCCGGGGATCTCGCTAACAATTGAATACCCCCCCCTAAGGGGCATATTCCATTGACGGTGGGATCGCCGAAAATCCCGCGCTCCAAAAATATTACCGTTATTACGGTAATCCTGCACGAGAAAACCGTTAATACGGTAATTTACTCGCTGGATTTCAGCTCGCAGCTCAGGGAGCTGCGAGCTAAAATCCAGCGAGATATTACCGTATTAATGGTAATATTTTTGGAGCGCGGGCTTTTCGGCGATCCCGCCGTCAATTGAATATGCCCCTTAGAGACACTTAAATTCCTTATTATTTAATGTATGGACACTGGAATTCCCTATTGCATGAAATGTTTGAAAAAGTCACTATTTTAATAGATGTCTCTATTCCTTTTTGTGAACATTTATAGGAAGTGCAAGTAAAATTACCTAGAAGTACATGACAAACTCTTGAAAATGTACCCTTTATTTCTGGAAACTGTAGTAGTAACTGCAATGGGTTATTGTTATTCCTTAGGGCGAAATTGGACCACCTGGGCCAGCAACATTGCCTGTAAGTATATCTGATAATTATTTATGCCAATTATTATTATTTTTAATTTACAAGGCACCACAAGATTTCCGCATTGCTGTACGGGGCACAAACAATAAAACAGTACAAGGTAATACAGTACAGAACAATAAATAAGTAACACTAGAACTTTAGTAGCTCTAAGCACAGCTAATTAGAGAGGCTGGAAAGGTGAGGGTGAGCGGGGTATATTCAGCACAAGCTGGAAACCTGTTCCCAAGAGTGTGGGCGCTGGTAAGAGGTTAATAGCCAGTGAAAAGGTGCTAAGATATGCAGGAGTGGAGTCAGTGGGCAGAAAGCCCAAGGAGGAGGTGGGCAGAGTAGTTGGTGAGCAAAGTTATAAGTGGTGGCAACAGGATGTAAGAAGACCTTACAACCTAAAGAGGAGGTCAGACAAACAGATGACACAAGGAGTTAAATGGGGACAGGAGCGAAAGGAATGAGAGGGAGAAAAGGAGGATGGGAATGAAAGGGTGAGAGGAAGAGGTAACCGACTTGAAATAGTTAAGCGGAAGACTGATAGGCTTTTAAGAATAAGTGGCTTTTCCAATCCTGTATGAAGCTGTACAGTTTGGGGGATAGTCTGATAGAGGGAGGTTGTTCCAATGGAGGGGGCAGCATGGGAGATCTTTTGGATATTTGAGTGAGATGTGGTTATCAAAGGAAAGGAGAGGTGCCGGTCATTGGCCGATTGCAGAGGAATGGATGGAGTGTGTATGGAGATGAGGTTGGAGATGTAGGGAGCAGTGGAGTTGGCAAGGCCTTTGTATGTGAGTGTGAGGAGCTTGAAAAGGATACTATAGGGAAAGGGGAGCTATTGTAAGGCTTGGTAGCGTGGGGACACAGATGTGGAACTGTGAAAAAGGAAGCAAGGTCTAGCAGCATCATTGAGTATAGGCTGAAGAGGAACGAGATTGGAGAGGGGGAGTCCAATAAGGAAAAGGTTACAGTAGTCCAGATGAGAGAAGATCAGTGAGTGGATAAGATATTTGGTGGCATCCTGGGAGAAGAAGGGCTGGATGCAAGCAGTGTTGCATAGCTGGAATCGGCAGACTTTAGCAAGAGATTGAATGTGGGGGGAGGTGCAAAGGAGAGAGAGGAGTAGAGAATGACACCCAGGCAGTGAGGTTGGGGAACAGATGAGAGAGGTATTATGAACAGTGATAGGGAGGTCAGAGGGAGAGGAGACTCCAGATCAGGCCTGTCCAACCTGCGGCCCTCCAGGTGTTGTGAAACTACAAGCCCCAGCACGCTTTGCCAGTACATAACCTGTTGATAGCTGGAAGGGCATGCTGGGACTTGTAGTTTCACAACACCTGGAGGGCCGCAGGTTGGACAGGCCTGCTCTAGATGAAGGGAAGACAATTAGGTTGGGTTTGGCTATGTTGAGTTTAAGAAATCTAGGGTACACCCAGGAGAAGATTGCAGAGAGGCAAGAGGGCACCCAAGAAAGGAGGGAGGGTGAAAGATCAGGAGATGATTTGAGTGTCATCAGCGTGGAGGTGGTACTGGAGGCTGAAAGAGCTGATGAGTTCACCTAGGGAGCAGGTGCATAAAGAAAAGAGCAAAGGGCCAAGAACAGAGCCCTGTGGGACCCCTATAAGAGAGGGAGGAACCAGAGAAGGAAACGGAGAAGGAGAAGGACCTGTTAGCAATGTAGGCGGTGAAACATGAAAGGACGGTGCAAGAGTGACAAAAGGAGTGAAGAATGTGAAGGAGGAAAGGGTTGTTCACAGTCTTCAAGGTCGCACAGGGGTCCCAGGAGCCTAAGTAGGAAGAAATGGTCTCTAGATTTGTCCTAGAGAAGATCGTTGATGACTTTAGCCAGGGTAGTTTTAGTGGTGGAAGCCTGATTGGAGAGGTTAAAGGAGGGAATGGTCAGAAAGGTAAGTTGTGTGATGGTTGCAGACAAGCCTCTCAAGTATTTTGGAGACAAAGAGGAGAAAAGAAATGGGACCGTATTTAGACAATGAGGTGGGGTTAAGATTAGGTTTTTTTCTAGAATGGGTGAGCTGAGAGCATGTTTAAAGGATAAGGAAAAGATGCCATTAAAGAGGGACAGATTAAAGAGGTGATCAAGGTGGGGAGCAGGTGTTGGGGAGAGGAAGTGAAAAAGGTGAGAGGAGATGGGATCAAGGGGGCAGGTTGAAAGGGGAGAGGATGGTATGAGAGAGTGGACTTCCTCGCCCAAAGTAGGGCGAAAGGAGTACAGATATGAGCTGGACACTCATTTACATACATTTGGTTCAGACTATATCAGTATTGTCGGGTATCTACTGAATACAGACATTAATAAGTGTGGTAGTGTGATTTACCATGTTACATAGAATCCCAAATTTTATTTAACATTTATCCGAACATTTTATGATGATTATCAATTATCTATTCCCATTTTGGTTAGAATTGTAGCAAACTTCACTTTTGTTGATCTTGATGTGTTTATATTAATAAAGTGTATTTTTATTATACTTTTATCATATTTCACTGTGTTGGTATAATATCATTGAACGTTTGGCCAACCTCAGTGCTATTTTTTTCTCTCTATTATTTCAGTTTTTGCTTTTGCAAAGTGTGGACACACATTTCCTGTTCAGCAATGAGTTTAGTCTAATCTTTTAACTATTTGTCAGGAATTTTGTAGCTTATGTCAAAGTTACTTTGCTTTTTTAGTGTTTTATTCTATTGTTAATATTGAGACCGTGTGCGCAATGAGGAGCTTGTTTCATATATGCCAACTTAGACATTATTTAAATGAGATGTTGGTTAAGACATAAGTTCCTATGACACTGAGCTTGGGCTTGCTCATAGTTAATGCGATGTAAGCTGCCAGAGTGATGATGCTTCTCAGAGGCTCAGTAAGCATGATCCTGCCAGCACATGGAATGTTCACACTACTGATTACCCATGAATTTTCATAGCTGCCCTGAAGATGGCTTACTTCTTGCATGCATGTAAAAAAGGTGAATAAGGAAGAAACTGTAAATCTTTAGAACAGTAATAATAAACATTGCTTTATCTAGCAAAACAAACCTTATTCTCATGACTCATTGCTTCATAATCACTCTACTAATCTTCAGTGACTGTCCCTAGTATCCTCCTCCCCATCAGTTTTCGCTCCTCTAGCCATGTAGCTAAGGATGAGGAAGCTTTTCTTTTTTGTTCTTCAAATTTGAACCTAGATCCTCAAAGCTCCCAATAACGACTCTTCCTCCTTAGCCCCTACTGTTAGCAACATAAATATTCAGTATCTCTCTCACACAGTCCACTGATATTGTAAGTTCTGCCAAATAGCCAAATAAGCATGCATCTTACAGGAAAATTTCTTGACCGTACCTTTTCATGAGAACACTGCTATGTCTATGTCCCCTCACTGGCCCCCATATTGCATCAACATTTGGATTAAACCGGACACTCTTATTTTTTTCTATACACCGGCATTTCTCCAAATTCACCAGTTGGAGCACTTCTTTTTTCTTCCTTTAATAGATCTTTCCTATTCTTCTGACATGGGGTTTTCACAGCCCACTGTTACAGAACATCATATTTTTGGGCTTTCATGATAAACCACTATCATGGTTTTCACTCTATCATTCTTAAAAATCATCCAATGTCTCCTCCACCTCCAGTCATTGAGCAATAATCTTGTTTGAATCTAATGTTTGAAAGGAAAGATCTTTAACCGTGTGTTTTTTTCCTTTAAAACAGATAAAAGGAAATAAGACCACATTTCACCTAATCCCTTTATGCTGTTGCCATCCAATACTATGTAGCAATAGCTTAATTATGTCTTATCGGGGCATTTTCAGTTGGCTGCGTTACTGTAAAAAGTAACGCGGCTTGCGCACTATTACCGTTATTACGGTACCTTTAATGCCGACTTTCTGCTCGCAGCTCAGGGAGCTGCGAGCTGAAATCCGGGTTAGAATTACCGTAATACTTTTAACGTTGCGTTACTTTTGCAAGTAACGTGGCTAATTGAATATGCCCCATCGTGTCATGTAATGCATCTGTAAAAGAGGATACCAAAAACCTAAAATGAAAAGGGACAATATTTCCCACCTTTTCCATTCAACATATTCAGAAGCTTTTGTGACCGCTTTAGAAAAAGGAACAGCATATACCAAATAAAAGCTTCTCCATATAATGCAGTGGCATTTACTCTCAGGGCTAGATTTACTAAGCTGCGGGTTTGAAAAAGTGGGGATGTTGCCTATAGCAACCAATCAGATTCTAGCTTTCATTTATTTAGTACCTTCTACAAAATGACAGCTAGAATCTGATTGGTTGCTATAGGCAACATCCCCACTTTTTCAAACCAGCAGCTTAGTAAATCTAGCCCTAAGTCTTTAATAGACATATATTTCAAAGAAAGCATACAAATTCACTCATGGAAGAAGTTGTCCAGAGAGACCCATGAAAGAAATTCAGGTTCATGAGGCATAATTTTCAACACAAATGTCCTTTTTGAATTCAGAGAAATGTTTGCTGTATTAAATATTGGAAACAAAGACAATCTGTATTCTGGAACACCATGTTGCTTACTGAATTATTTTCCAAAGATAATAATAATATAGTAACTATAATAACTCAAGCACAGTTATTAAATAATATATTTAGCAAAGAAGGTATGTCACCTCATAAGCAAAATCACTGGGTGTGGGTTGTGTGATTTGTAACTAAATATATTTAAATAAAATAATGCTGTTGTTGTTTTTTCTTTTGTACATGTCATACCTACATATCCACCAGTCCTATTTTCTCTGAACATTTTTGTCACTCTTATCCATACTTACCTACTTTCTTCAGCTCTCTTCCGGGAGCCAGCCAGTGGAGGGGGGCGTGAGGGGGCGGGGCGGCCAAAATCGCGTCATTTAGGCCCCGCCCCCTGTGACGTCATGACGCAAATTGCGTCATTTGACAGCGGGGGGCGGGGCTAAACGCCGCGATTCATCGGGAATCGCGGCGTTTGGGATCTAATTCTGCCCACTTCACTAGGAAGTGGGCACTTCCTAGTGAAGTGGGCAGAATTCGGGAGATTGCCACACTCGCCCGGGAGTCCGGGAGACTCTCGCAAAATGCGGGAGTCTCCCGGACATTCCGGGAGAGTTGGCAAGTATGCTCTTATCATGTTGTTCATCAAACTACAAGTGGAGAAGTATTAGCCTGTTTATGAGAGCCTTATTTCCTTTCAGGTTTGCTATCCATGTGCCCAGCAGCTACCAAATCTTATCACATGAAGTTGCTGAAACTCTAAAAGGACAAACAAGCCAGACGGGTTTTCAGAAACCTGAAAAGATGGAGTAGTGCAATATCAATCAGATTAGGGTGTTAGAAGGCAGACAAATGCAGTATGAAATAGAAAAGGAGATTTAGACAAAATAGGGTTTTTGTATTCCTACCTAAAAAGCTATAAAATCATTATTGATTTTAACCTTTTAAAAAAAATCAGTAATATAGATTGAATTTATATCTATAGCTATATGATATACAAATGACTGATGAAAAGCACTACCACAAAATAACAGGAGTGGGTAGTATTGGTACCATGGCATAGCAGTAATACCATGTGATAGTCCAGCAGTAATCACAAACACATAAGAAAAATGTAACTCATTATATTTAATGCCCTTTGTAATTCTGAAAAAGTAATTACAATACTTAAAAAATGTATTATTTTATTTAATGTGTTTTGTTTGATTTTTAATCCTAAAAATAAAAAACACCCACGATAAAGAAATAAAAATGAGTATTAAAAGGACTGGGAAAACTGACAGCAAATCTTCCCCCCCTCTAGTCTTGAAAACCTAACCTAGAAAGACAAACAAATGAAGCTAAGTTATTTGTCCTTTCTAAATAAAAATATGGAGCAAAGATTAGTATAGAGAAGATTGTTACAGGCCTAAGAACGCAGTGAGGAATTAGATGGTATCCAAATTAAAGATACATGTCGCATACTGTTTAAAAAGTAACCCATACTGGACCTCAAAAGAACCAATAGGGTCATTCTGCATTAGATCACCCCCCAAAAAATGAAATGTCCACCACCCATCTCAGATTTTTACAAAACTATTTCTGCCAAATATCTCGATTGTCTGACCATTAGTTTCTGAAATATTGATTTTTTAGAGTGCCGTGCTAATTTTTTGTGGTAGTAATGTGTACCTTTGTTAAGCAACTATCAAAATTGAAATAGCTAATGTTGAATTTACCTGGTGTTTTACATTTTGTTCCAACAGCTTGCATTTTTGTTGTAACTCAAAACATAAGGCAAATACAGTAATTTGGTTTTGATATTTGGTTTTGGGAGGAAAAGTTTCCTTAGGGGGTCCAAATTTTGTGCCGATTCCTTAATAAATAGTTTAATACATTAAAACATCAATATTTCGGAAACTAATGGTCAGACAGTCGAGATGTTTGGCAGAAATAGTTTTTTTGTTATCCACTTTTAACTAAAACATTTTCGTTAAATTCTGAGATGGGTGGTGGACACACCTGGTTGAACAGATGTGCAATGACCCATTAGCAAGTAGACCATGCTCATCTCCAGTGACTTTCTGCACTCAGAAATGGGTTAACGTTGTTTGGAATAGAGCCAGAGGATTACATTGCATAAAGTAAATGGAAACCAGGTCAACTTGGAGCAGATGAGGTTAGAAAAGGAGTCTAACGTACCCCTGGTGTTCACCAGGGACCCCCGCAAGGAGGTTTGGACTTCGCAGCAGAGAGCACGCAGGTCGCGGTCCTATTAGCCAGTTACCAGTGTAGCGTAGAGAGGTCAGACGGTTCCGGGTCACAGCAATCAGGTATATAGGTACAAAAGGGAAATCCAGTAGAGTAGTCGCCAAGCCAAAGTCACGGTACAGAATGGGTCACACAGAGAAAGAGGATGGTCGCCAAGCCGGGTCACAACGATAAACAGGAAGCAGGATAGCAGGATACTCAGGGAAAAACAACGGAGTGTGGAAGCCAGGAACACTGGTGGTGAACCTGTTACTCTGGCACCCTAATGGCGCCAGAGGCAGGTTTAAATAGAATCCAGACTGAGGTGATTGGTGGAGAGCGGAGGCGGCAGCGGAAACGGAAGCAGCGTCCCGCTGAACGGGACTGAGACCAGGCCGCATGCGCCCGCTAACCGGAAGTCCGCGGCAGCCGACGGGGAGATCAGACGTCCGTTCCCTGTCTGACAGGGAATCAGCGGGGACGGCGTCTGACAGTACCCCCTCCCCTCCTCCCTCTCAGCGAAGGATTGCCTTTCCTCAGAAATTTTGCAAGGAGACGAGGAGCATGAAGGTCGGCTTCCGAGACCCACGATCTCTCCTCCGGACCGTAACCTTTCCAGTGTACTATATACTGAGGTTTGCGCTGGAAGAAACGTCTCTTCAGAATCCTCTCGATCTCGAATTCTTCAGAGAACCTGCTCCTCCTCCACCTATTAAAACATCTTTAGGGGATGAATTCGAGATCGAGAGGATTCTAAAGAGACGTTTCTTCCAGCGCAAACCTCAGTATCTAGTACACTGGAAAGGTTACGGTCCGGAGGAGAGATCGTGGGTCTCGGAAGCCGACCTTCATGCTCCTCGTCTCCTTGCAAAATTTCTGAGGAAAGGCAATCCTTCTCTGAGAGGGAGGAGGGGAGGGGGTACTGTCAGACGCCGTTCCCCGTCTGACAGGGAATCAGCGGGGACGGCGTCTGACAGTACCCCCTCCCCTCCTCCCTCTCAGAGAAGGATTGCCTTTCCTCAGAAATTTTGCAAGGAGACGAGGAGCATGAAGGTCGGCTTCCGAGACCCACGATCTCTCCTCCGGACCGTAACCTTTCCAGTGTACTAGATACTGAGGTTTGCGCTGGAAGAAATGTCTCTTCAGAATCCTCTCGATCTCGAATTCATCCCCTAAATATGTTTTAATAGGTGGAGGAGGAGCAGGTTCTCTGAAGAATTCGTTGAGAATCAGTGGTTTCAGCAATGAAATATGAAATGTGTTATGGATTCTAAGAGACGGAGGTAATGCAAGTTTGAAGGAAACAGGATTGATGACTTGTGCTATGGAAAAGGGACCAATAAACTTAGGAGGAAGTATTTTCGAGAGACATTGATTGAAGCATGAGGAACCCCAGGAGGTAACTTGAGCGTGAGCCCAATCAAATTGTGGTGAATGTTCTCTGAGCCATGGTAGCCCTAAAATGATGGAGTTAACGGACTGTTTGATAACCAGGAACTGAATCCACTCTTGATGGAGAACCCCTACCTGCAACTGAACTGGAGCAGTAGTGTCAGTGATGGAACCGTTGCTGACTCGGTTACCGTCAACTGCAGTAAGAACCAGAGGTTGCGGCAATGGAGTGCAGGGTATGTGAAGCTTCGACACCAGAGTGGCAGAGATGAAGTTTCCTGCAGATCAGGAATCCACAAAAGCAGAACAACTTAGGGAAGAGTCCGAAAATTTGAGGGTGACAGGCATCAGAAAACTGTTATCTTTGGAAGGAGAGGGAGAATGGAGACATGAACCTAGAACAACCTCCCTGGTGTTGCCTAGGCGGTGAAGTTTTCCGGCCTCTTGGGACAAGAAGATAGCAGATGGCCGGATTCTCCACAGTACAGACACAGACGATTCTTGATCCTGCGTTCCCTCTCATCCTGTGACAGGCGAGAGCGTCCAATTTGCATCGGCTCTTCTGCCGGGAGAGCTGGGGATTGAAAACGAGGAGCCAAACGTACAGTGCGACAACCTTGGACCCTCTCCTGAGAACGCTCTTGAAGGCAAATGTCTACCTTGACACACAGAGAGACCAAGTCGTCAAGCTTGGACGGAAGCTCTTGCGAAGCTAGTGCGTCCTTGATAGGATCTGACAGGCCTTGCCAATAGGTGGCGGAGAGAGCTTCATCATTCCAGCCTAATTCTGAGGCTAAGGTACGAAACTGCACAGCGTATTGACCTGCAGTTAAGGAACCTTGGCGAAGAGCTAACAAACTGGATGCAGCCGAAGACACACGACCAGGTTCATCAAATACCCTCCGGAAGTTCTCAATGAAAGTATCAGAATGAAGGAGGGATCCATCTCTTCATTCCCACAGTGGCGAGGCCCAAGCTAGGGCTTGTCCCGTCAGGAGGGAAATAATGTAGGCTACCTTAGCTCTCTCAGATGCGAAGTTTTCTGGTGAAAGTTCAAACTGGATGGAACACTGATTCAGAAATCCACGGCATCCTTTGGGATTACCGTCGTATTTCTCTGGGGTTGGAATCCGTAGAGTTCTAGAGGTAGCAAGTACTGCGCTTGGTGGTGCAGCGGCCAGAGCAGGATCAGGAGCGGGAGCTGCTGCCTGAGAAGTGCTCAGTGCATCCAAGTGGGAAATCACTCCTTGTAAACACTGCAAGAGTTGTGCTTGGTTGGCCTCCTGGCGTTCTACCCGTACTCCTAAATGGATGAGGAGGTCTCGGGATGAGGGTTCTCCGGTACCGTCAGTCATGGCCAGAGTAAACTGTCACGCTGTAGGCCTATGAAGGCTGAAGATAACTAGACACTAACCGGTATTAACGCAACTGGTCAAACAGGCGCGGAGTCTAATGTATCCCTGGTGTTCACCAGAGACCCCCGCAAGGAGGTTTGGACTTCACAGCAGAGAGCACACAGGTCGCGGTCCTATTAGCCAGTTACCAGTGTAGCGTAGAGAGGTCAGACGGTTCCGGGTCACAGCAATCAGGTATATAGGTACAAAAGGGAAATCCAGTAGAGTAGTCGCCAAGCCAAAGTCACGGTACAGAATGGGTCACACAGAGAAAGAGGATGGTCGCCAAGCCGTGTCACAACGATAAACAGGAAGCAGGATACTCAGGGAAAAACAAGGGAGTGTGGAAGCCAGGAACACTGGTGGTGAACCTGCTACTCTGGCACCCTAATGGCGCCAGAGGCAGGTTTAAATAGAATCCAGACTGAGGTGATTGGTGGAGAGCGGAGGCGGCAGCGGAAACAGAAGCAGCATCCCGTTGCCTAGCAATGGGACTGAGACCAGGGCGCATGCGCCCGCTAACTGGAAGTCCGCGGCAGCCGACGGGGAGATCAGACGTCCGTTCCCCGTCTGACAGGGAATCAGCAGGGACGGCGTCTGACACTCTCTCTCTCCCCCTCTAGGTATCTCTCTCTCTTTCTCCCTCTAGGTATCTCTCTCTCTCTCTCTTTCCCCCTCTAGGTATCTCTCTCTCTTTCCCCCTCTAGGTATCTTTCCCTCTCCCTCTCTAGGTAGATCTCTCTCTCTCCCCCCTCCAGGTACATATCTCTCTCTCCCCCCTCTAGGTATATCTCTTTCCCCCTCTAGGTATCTTTCTCTCTCTCCTCCTCTAGGTATCTCTATTTCTCTCCCCCTCTAGGTATCTCTCTCTCCCTCTCTCTCCCCCCTCTCTAGGTCTCCCTCCCCCTCTCTATGTATCTCTCCTCTAGGTATCTCCTCTCTTCCTCTAGTAGCTCTCTTTCTTCCCCCTCCTCCAGGTATCTCTCTCTCTCTCTACCGTCTAGGTATATCTCCCTCCCCCTTCTAGGTGTCTCTCTTTCTTTCTCTCCCCCCTCTAGGTGTCTCTTTCTCTCTCTTCCCCCTGTAGGTATCTTTCTCCCTCCTCTAGGTAACTGTCCCTGTCCCTCTCTCCCTCCTCTGTTATTGGCAGGAAACCTGTTATCAGGGCACTTGTGCTGTTATATGTGATAGGTGTCAGTGGCATTGTTGGTAGATGTTAAACCACAAAAAGCTTTTAGACTTTACCAATTTGTTATTTTTGTTTGAACTTTGTTAGAACTTGTTGTAGCAGATGATATATACATATATACAGTTGCTCACTGTTGATACTGACTGCAACAGACAGGCAGTATAACAAGTTTATGTAGTTAATGTACTTAGCTCTGTTATTGTACATTTATATATGCAGATGGTAGTAAGCTTATATTGTGGATAATGTCATAGAACATGTTGCTTATATATATTTTTTTGTATCCGGTCACTTTATATCTATATATAAGTAAGAGAACACAAAAAGGATGCAGTTCCAGTTATCACATGTTTACAGTTCAACTATCACTGGAAAAACCAACTGAAAGACTAACTTCCTGTCTGTGCATGCTCAGTAGAGCAATGCGGAAGGCTGGAGGCTGCCCACTTCCTGTCTTCACTAGATCATAGGGGACACCACTATCAAAATGGGAGATGGAGCTTAGTGCTCCATATTAACACCCCCTGTCGCTTAGCAATGTCTCCTGTTACAAGAAAAAAATTACTTTACCAAACATATCTTGTGATAAAGTCTCTTTCCTATAACATGATAACGGATTAGTCAAAAAAAATATTAACAAATGAGATTTATCAACATTAATTATCTATTCATTCCATTCGACATCTCAACAAGAATATGTTTAACAAGTGTGATGCCATTCCTATCATTAATATATCTGCGGCATTATCCTCACTTGGCACGTGACTCACACTGGTGTTGATAGTCTTATCTTGACAAAAAAAGATCTAACTTGATTGTTGGCAAACTGACTTACACAGCTTACTGCATGTGTTATGTCAGGACGTGTTCCAACACTAGCATACATCAAGCTTCCAACAGCGCTTTGATAGGGGACCTGTTTCATCCCCTCCATCTCCTTGCTGTTTATTGTTGACATTTCTATAGTCAATTTTAACCTTTTTACTATAGGAGTATTCACTGGTTTTGCGTCAGGAATACCATATTTTGTAAGTATTGTCTCAATGTAGGCCTGTTGATCAATTGTAACAGTAATTCTCATACCTAATAATTTGATTTTGCTTCCAGAATGTTCTGTGGTTTACAGTAGGCTACGTTGGCGAATTCCTCGTAATATCTTCTATGGGGAACACCTCTGTTACTTCTCACAGAACCTCTACTTTCTGATTTGGATATCTGTAATCAAACTTTCAGGTTCAGACATGCTTTTCGTTGCCTGTACATCCAGTGTTATATATATATATATATATATATCTTTGTTGTGGTTGTTGATTTTCCATCATTTTACTAGTTGGTGTCTCTTCATGAAACACTACATCTTTTGACTTTATGAGCAATTTGTTTTGTAATGTCCCAAAGTCTATTTCCTTTCTTTCTTGACAGTATACAAGCATGATACATTCTACTGACTCTGGATCTAATGTTTGTCTCTTTTCTTTGGGAATTTGTGCATACACTTCAGACGAATACACAGAAATAACTGATACTTGACTTTCTCCCAGACCACGCCTCTAGAGGCGTTTTGCCTTTTACAGCTACTGTGGGTGAAAATTTTTTAGGTAAATTGCAGTGGACACTGCTTCTGCTCAAAACAAAAACTTTTATCTAAGCCATGATATTTCAACAATTGTGCGGTTTGCATGCTTGCACACACCACTTTGTTCTGGTGTGTAAGCAATTATTTGGTGTTGTATGCCAATTTTATTTTTAAGAATTCAGCTAACGTCTTGTTTCATATTTACCACCATTGTCAGATGTTAAGACTTCATTTTAGACCTGTCAGAATCTCTGCTAGGTTCTTATATTCCTCCATTTTATTTGCAACTTCACTTTTAGATTTAATACACATGTGCCATCCTTATGACATCTGTTACTGGAAGATTCTTGCTGAGAACTGAACTTCCTGTCTGTGCATGCTTAGTAGAGCGATGCCGATGGCTGGAGGCTTCCTGTCTTCACTAAACAACAGGGGACACCAAGATGGGAGATGAAGCGTAGTGCTCCATATTAACATATGTTTTTCTCTCTCCTTACTCTATGTATCTCTCTCTCTCCTTCCTCTATGTATCTCTCACTCACCCTCCTCTATGTATCTCTCTCTCTCTCCTTCCTCTATGTATCTCTCTCTCACCCTCCTCTATGTATCTCTTTCTCTCTCTCCTTACTCTATGTATCTTTCTCTCTCTCTCCTTACTCTATGTATATTTCTCTCTCTCTCTCTCCTTACTCTATGTATCTCTCTCTCTCTCTCTCTCTCTCTTTACTCTATGTATCTCTCTCTCCTTACTCTATGTATCTCTCTCTCTCTCTCCTTACTCTATGTATCTTTCTCTCTCTCTCCTTACTCTATGTATATTTCTCTCTCTCTCTCCCCTTACTCTATGTATCTCTCTCTCCTTACTCTATGTATCTCTCTCTCTTCTTACTCTATGTATCTCTCTCTCCTTACTCTATGTATCTCTCTCTCTCCTTACTCTATGTATCTCTCTCTCTCCTTACTCTATGTATCTCTCTCTCCTTACTCTATGTATCTCTCTCTCTCTCTCTCTCTCTCTCTCTCTCTCTCTCTCTCCTTACTCTATGTATCTCTCTCTCTCTCTCTCTCTCTCTCTCTCTCTCTCTCTCTCTCTCTCTCTCTCTCTCTCCCTCCTCTATGTATATCTCTCTTTCTCTCTCCCTCCTCTATGTATATCTCTCTTTCTCTCTCCCTCCTCTATGTATATCTCTCTTTCTCTCTCCTTACTCTATGTATATCTTTCTCTCTCCTTACTCTATGTATATCTTTCTCTCTCCCTCCTCTATGTATATCTCTCTTTCTCTCTCCCTCCTTTATGTATATCTCTCTTTCTCTCTCCCTCCTCTATGTATATCTCTCTTTCTATCTCCCTCCTCTTTGTATATATCTTTCTCTCTCCCTCCTCTATGTATTTCTCTCTTTCTCTCTCCTTACTCTATGTATATCTCTCTTTCTCTCTCCTTACTCTATGTATATCTCTCTTTCTCTCTCCCTCCTCTATGTATCTCTTTCTCTTTCCCTCCTCTATGTATCTCTTTCTCTCTCCTTACTCTATGTATATCTCTCTTTTTCTCTCCTTACTCTATGTATATCTCTCTTTCTCTCTCCTTACTCTATGTATCTCTTTCTCTCTCCTTACTCTATGTATATCTCTCTTTCTCTCTCCCTCCTCTATGTATCTCCTTCTCTCTCCCTCCTCTATGTATCTCTTTATCTCTCCCTCCTCTATGTATCTCTTTCTCTCTCCCTCCTCTATGTATCTCTTTCTCTCTTCTTACTCTATGTATATCTCTCTTTCTCTCTCCTTACTCTATGATATCTCTCTTTCTCTCTCCCTCCTCTATGTATCTCTTTCTCTTTCCCTCCTCTATGTATCTCTTTCTCTCTCCTTACTCTATGTATATCTCTCTTTCTCTCTCCTTACTCTATGTATATCTCTCTTTCTCTCTCCTTACTCTATGTATCTCTTTCTCTCTCCTTACTCTATGTATATCTCTCTTTCTCTCTCCTTACTCTATGTATATCTCTCTTTCTCTCTCCCTCCTCTATGTATCTCTTTCTCTCTCCCTCCTCTATGTATCTCTTTCTCTCTCCCTCCTCTATGTATATCTCTCTTTCTCTCTCCCTCCTCTATGTATCTCTCTCTTTCTCTCTCCCTCCTCTATGTTTCTCTTTCTCTCTCCCTCCTCTATGTATCTCTTTCTCTCTCCCTCCTCTATGTATATCTCTTTCTCTCTCCCTCCTCTATGTATATCTCTTTCTCTCTCCTAACTCTATGTATATCTCTTTCTCTCTCCTTACTCTATGTATATCTCTTTCTCTCTCCCTCCTCTATGTATCTCTCTCTTTCTCTCTCCTTACTCTATGGATCTCTCTTTCTCTCTCCCTCCTCTATGTATCTCTCTCTATCTCCCTCTCTCTCTTTTTCTCCCCTCCATCTATATATCTATCTTCATTCTGTTTATATATCTATATCTTCCCTCTGTCTATATATCTATCGCCCCCAATTATCTATATTTCTCTCCTCCATGTATCTTTCTATATCTCAGCATGTAAGCTGTTTTATACACCAGACATAACAAACAC
Source organism: Mixophyes fleayi (assembly GCF_038048845.1). NCBI lineage: Eukaryota > Metazoa > Chordata > Amphibia > Anura > Limnodynastidae > Mixophyes > Mixophyes fleayi. Next base: position 152,812,540 of record NC_134404.1, read on the forward strand.
ATTGTATACATTGTTTTGTAATTTTTGGTTGCAATTTTTTTGAAAACAATATAGCTGTGAGTTCCGAGTGAACAGATGATGCCATACATTTCAAATGTACATATACAAATAGTTTTGTGGAATGAACTACAGGAAAATTGCAGTGGATGAAGTGGAAATTTAGAATTGGTGGTATGGAAATTATAAGTGAATAGAATTTGATGGTTTTACAATGAAATCAGTAGGAGAAGTAGCAGTTATGGGTTACCACCATATATCAGCCCAGTTCAACCACTGGAAAATGCCTTCTATCATTGTATTGGTTGATTGGGATAACATGAAATATATAACAGGTTACCCAGGAGAATGTTTGAGGGTTTATTTTGTAAGTGTATTTCACAGTTTTCTTTTTGCATTTTGGTTAAAAAGAAACTAGATGGCTGTGGATCCAGAACTTAATACATCATGGTTAATTTGTGCAACAGATGTGACAACATAAAATCCCATCTGACACCTCTACATCTGTTTTTCGACCTTTGCGCGTTTAGCACAATCCATCATTTGGTACTTTCCATCTAAAGATTTCCTGATACATCTTATCCATGTTAAATAACATCTGTAATTATTTTTTTTTTTAACTATACTTTTTTTTTTTAAACTCTAAAGTCTAATGCTCTATTGACTTTTGTATGTGTTAATTTGCTGATATCCCTAATTAATGATTTTCCTTATAGAAATCTAATTGGTCTATAATGTAGGCCCTTGTTGAAAATCTCTGTCCACACAATTTTCTTCAGAGAATAATCTCCAACAATCCCGGAGTTAATTAAGGCAAAGATTGCATGGGCTCAATGCACAGACCTGCCACAGAGTTTTAATTGCTCTACAGGGACAGATCAAACTACTCATTATTCAGATAATGCTTTAGAGATGCTGTTGCATCTGATTCTTTATTTTGGTTCAGGAAGACAGGTGAGGAAAGAATACAGCACAATGGGACATTACAAAGGTGAACAAGGAAAGGAATAACTTTTAAATCAGAATGTTGTTTTCGGGCTTGAGAAAACACGCATCCATTATTTATCACTCCATGGGGGTATTGAATTCTCATATTACACATGCTACACGTCACTATTCACTGTTTCCCCCTCTGTCCAGCTAATTCATTTTACATCAGTTGTTTATCACTGCTAGAGGTCAATAACATTTTCTAAGAAAACAACATTTTTTGTCTGGAAACATAATCGTACTAATAATGGACAGTGAAATTGGTACTATGCGCATGATATGATATATATTTGAAATAATCTGACAGGGGCGAGATTGCAGTACATGTAAACCTTACCTACCATGGGTACATAGCTTAAATCATTACGTTGTGCTACCATGAATGCCATAGTGACTTGGTGCTATCTAGCTGGTCACCTGTAGACTACATCTGGTGCAATGCTGCTACCTAACCACCACACTGGCAGTTTTGTCTTCACTTTCCCCTGTCTTCACTTTCCTGGATGGAATACTTCATCTCTACAAGCTTTCCATACTATCAGAGATATGTACTGTAGCATTCATGTAGTCAGAGAGATGCTTGTAACTGCAGAGTGTTCAACCTGCCTACTTATATGTAGAGACTACTGACCACCACTGAGACAGGAGAAAAAAAATATATACAATGAGGAATGCTTGTAAAAGAAACACAATTAACAAATTAGGAATAGGTGGATTTTCGGGGGCTATTAACCAATCACAAATGAAGATGAAGAAATTTAATGGGTAAAAAAGTGTTTATCATTTCTTCCTCAAGCATGTCTGGGGTCATGAGTTTGAATCCCAACCAGGCCTCATCTGTGTTGAGTTTGTATGTTCTCCCTTTGTGTGCATGGGTTTCCTTCAAGTGTTCCAGTTTCCTCCCACACTACAAAAATATACCAGTAGGTTAATTGGCCTCTGACAAAATTAACGCAAGTATATGTATGTTAGGGAATTCAGACTGTAAATTCCAATGGGACAGGGACTGATGTGAATGACAATTATTCTCTGTACAGTGCTATGCAATTGTTGGTGCTACAAATAAATTATAATAAATAATTACAATGTATATAAATGGGTAATTACAGTTTAGTTGGATGATGGGCTTTAAACCGATTGGAGATCAGTGGAATTTTAGTGGCTATCTACTGAAGTTTTACTAGTAAATAGTGATATATCTAGATATTTAATGAAGAAGAGTTGTTGTGTTTGCATAGAGATAAATACGGAGGACATGGAGCTGTATAGGGTTCTACTAGACACAGAATTTATGTAATATTATAACACGCTACGTACAGCACATGAGTTGTATTAGTTTTCCCCATACCATACACTTACAAAAGATGTTGGACAGCACTGTAGTAAAACTGTAAAGCTCCTTAACACCATGCTCATGTCTTGGTAAGGTCACTGGCTCCCAAAGAATTTATAGGTTTGGTTGGTGTGCAACAGCATCGACTATAACATGAATATTGGTTCAACCCACCAAGTAACTGCCTCCAACATGTGTTTGTGATTGGTAAGCTTATAACAATAAATCTGGAGTAAGATCTATCTTTACATCAGCAAATGCACTGCTGAATATGCTTCTCTCTGTGAGGAACATTAATCAAATAATTATTTTGGGTATAAAAATTGATCTGTGTGAAAGCCAAATGATTACCAATTGTACTTAGTCAAATAAACAAAATGTATTCATGGATCAATGTATGGTTTTGACTTATGCAAATGTGGGCTGTATTTTTTAACAACCCAATCAAGAGGTTACGAGTGTTCGTTTGGTTTATTACTGCTAATCAGGGGAATCAGTTCATGAGGATCAGTCTGTGAATCAATTTGCGACTCATGTCTAGGTGCAAGGATAAACATGTCGACTGAACACATTGTATCATATGAAGGTTATCTCAATTTTATCATTCTACAAACTCTATGTATAAATGTTTTATCCACAAAGAAACACTAAAATTGTTTCCATTTATCACAGAGATTTCGATTAATGATTTCTTACACCAGCAATTTCTCGCTGGTCCCATGAGAATTTAATAGCATGTTTTACTGTACCTCATGAGAATAATATCATTACTCTGCTATAACAATTTTAACAGAATCATTCATGTTACCATATTCTGCAGCACATCATTGTCATTTGTCATTATTCTTCCACGACTGCTATTGATAAAGCAAAAGCGTTACTAAAAGAGGCATGTTTCCTTTTTTACTTTGGATTATTGTGCCTTTTATGTAACCTACAAATATATTGCTGACATTTTATAGCAGAGGGTGGACTCTATTGTATCTGATAATCTGTAAAGTGTCAAAACAACCCGGTCATAGAATTATAGAAAAGTTGTTCACCACATTATGTCATATTTCTGGGAAAATCAGCATCATATCCATAGACATTGCAGATCATTTCTGCAGTGTTAAAGCTGTTCCCTCCTGCTTTGCCGTGTTTTTTTTTTATGTAATATATCTATTTCCTGTGGTTATTTCTGTTTTTACAGAGCTACACACTGAAAAGTTTAACAAAATGGTGGTAATTGTATAATGGTCATATGACGGGCACATGTCTTGCGATTAGACATGTGCAGACAGTCTCCAATCATGTTATCTTGCAGCTGTGTGGCCTGCCACTCATTTTCAAGGCATATTTAGCCAGTTTCGCACTCACTGCTACAACTGAACAACTCAGTTTACAGTTACCATGACTATACGCAATTGTGCCTCATATTTATACTTCCTCCCCATGTATAATTCACATACATTGCCAAATTAGGGGGTTCCTCAAAATTTTATTTTTTTAAATGGGCATCTATTTTGTAGGGCGATATAGATGTTTTACCTCTCTTACTGTTTACACTTGATTTGATTTTATGTGCTTTAAAAATGTATTTACTCTCAAATATAACATATATATTGTAAGGTACTGCACATTGGGAGAGCTCACACTGGAAATTTCCAACCAGCAAAGGCTGAGCTTAAAAAAAACTGATGTAGAGTAATACATATCTATGGATTTTAAATGTATAATAAGTGCCAATAAGTTTCAAATAAGTGGTTATTTTTTTTTGTGTGTGTTTAGTTCCACTATAAGTACAGCACTTATGGTAATTGTGTTCATCCAGTAAGTTTGTAAAGTTTGCAGAAATAAACAGTGGCTAAAGCAATACTTCCATGAATGGGAGAAGGTGCTGTTAAATATAGTTTTGATATTTCAACTCTTCGGGGCCTTGTTATATGTAAAAGATTTAAGACAAGTGGAGGAATGAACTGAAGCGTGCCATTTAGGCAAAAATTAACAATCACTTTGGTATTTAAGCAATAGTTCCCCTTGAAATTATATAGGACAGCAATATTGCATAATACAGAAATGGGAATGTTTTTTTAAAATAAATAAAAATACAATTTCAGAACCTGTATAATTTTCTTTGATGGATTAACCTCTGCATTATTTAAAAAGAAAAAACAAATAGAACACTAAATCTTATTAAAGTGTATTATCTAGTAAAATGTGTATAGATGTAGCAATCCACAAATTGTTATATAATAATAGGCTATTTAGTTAGTCTTCTGTTTGTTTGCCGCTTTAATAAAACAAATCGCAAATAGCAATGAGTTTCCTAAACCGTAATATTGTAATTCCTTGCAATACATTTTTCTGCCACCAAATGACACCTTGACAGATTTGTACTGTGCATGTCAATGAACGAGAAGTGCGCAGTGTATGAGAGTGCTTTGTTATCAAAATTTAATGTTTGTATCCTGGCTTAAATGAATGAATCACTGTGTGTGTGTGTGTGTGTGTGTGTGTGTGTAAATAAATGTCAGCCACTTGCAGAAACAACATGTGGCTGGATTGCGGAGAAAACTGCAAGTGACTGACATTTACCTCCACTAAGACCACAGATGCTGCACTGTGCAAAGAAAATAATATTTTCATTGCAAATTACAAAACAGATAGCATGCCCCCTTCTCAAATCCTCATTATAATAGGCAGAGCTCAACAACACACACTTGAACTTATCAGATCCGAGTACCGAGCCGGCACGGTACTTTCGCGCGCCCACAGAATTGAAAACCAGGCAAAACTTCATCGTATATCGGATCTCGCGAGTTTTGGATTCTATAAGTACCGCCCTCCATGGCGATCCAGTGCCATTTCACAGAGGGACACAGAAGCGGTAGCACAGTTCTTGGCAGTCTCTAGTGCAGTTGGGCAGCGTCATAGGTAGAAAAGAAAGAGGAGGGGTAGCAGTGTTCTCCAAAGTCTTCAGTGACATTCAGGAGAGCTCCATTGCTCCATTGCTAATTGTCATTGCTGAAATACAAATAAAAGGTCTGGCAGGCTTGGTCTTCTAAATCTGCAGTGACATTGTACTGTGTTATCAATATGGATTCACAGCAGTACACAGAAGACCAGGAGTAATAGTAATCCCTCTATGTCATCTGCTAAAGCCTATGTTAAAGTGCATAGTGTTTTTATGTCAGGGAAACAAAAATTAAAAAAAAACACCTTTTATCTTGGTCAAGAATAAAAGACCTGTAATCCAGGCAAAGTTATCTGCAGAAAAAAAATAAAATTGCCAACATGCCATTCTACACACGCAGTGGCAATGAAAGAATGAGGCCTTTGCCTTTCTTTATGAGTACTAGTTCTGCAACTGTCACTGAGACATCTTCTTGTAAGGTCAGTCATGACCATGCAAGACCTTGTCATTCGGACTCCAAAAGTGGTGTCCAAATACTTTTACGTGTAAAGCTGAGCTGGAAGAAAACACTAAGGCATTAGAGGAAAGTGTTTGTTCAGATTCAGAAATTACACAAATTCCTGAGTAGAGTCTATCCTCGAGTGCTATGTGTAATCCTGACCCGTCTGATAGTGTACCCATAAAGAAGGCCCCTTTCAGCATTTCTGCAGATGTGTGTATGAACAGCCCAAGTGTAGCCAGTGACACACAAATTGAGGATGCCACTTTGGAATTGCAACAGGATGAGGGGGATATTTGTGTAGCTGATGAGGGCACTAATGAGGATGTTGATGAGGATGATGTCGCCATATATTAGCTGTAGAATTACCACAGTTATCCAAGGAACGGGTGGAGTTATCAAATGAACCATAACTGATTTCATGATCCAAGGACAATTCCATCTTGCACCACTTTTCTTTTCTGCCACTGCTGTGTGGCAATGTTTCCTAGATGTGCTATGAACTGCCGTGTGTTTGAGTCATTGCTCTGTTGCTTAGCATCCAGCCAGGTCGCTGCAGTCTTTGTTTGAAAGTGTATGAAAATAATATTGTGACCTGTGAGATGGTCAAAATTTACTGCAAATTACTTGAAATTAGTGTTATTGAGGTTAATAATAATGTAGGGGGAAAAAAAATCAAAATGATGTGATTTTACCCCCAAAAAATAGTGTTTTTTGAAAAAAAATTTGGGAACCAAAACATGCAAGGGCGGTTTTGCAAAAACCAAAACACGAAGTTAATCCAGATCCAAAACCAGAACACGGGGGTCAGTGAACAACTCTAGCTAAAACCCAACCCAGGCTGGTCAGCGCAGGGCCTCTATGGAGAGAAATCAGCGCCTCTCTTTCACAGGCTTCCAACCCCCTCCTGAAAAGTGCTGGGGTTTATCTGCAAGTGGCTGACGGTTACTTCCGCTCGGATCACAGTTGCTGCCAATTCATGAATTTAAAATGATTTCTTGTAATTATTTATCACCAACATCCGTCATTCAGTCTAAACTGATGTTCCCAATGTAATCATGGGCTAAGCCATGTATTAAAAGTAAAACTGATCAATGGTTTGATATTTAACATAAACCTTATACAAGGATAAATCTACTGCTTGGGTCAATTTGATGCTTGCTATATTTGTAAATGACATAATTTAATATATTATTTTATTTATATTCTAGATTATTGCAGCTGGTATAAAAGGAGATTTGGTAAGCACAAGCATTTATTTATATTTACATAATTCAATCCATCCTATTTACATAAACAACTAAGCCTGTTTCATATTATATAGTGTGTGTATATATGTATGTTTGTGTGTGTGTGTATATATATACAGTATATGTAAATTTATATATACAGTTTATGTGTGTATATATATATTATATTGTTAAAAGCACGCTAAGCAAATTCTGCTCACAGGTTTGCTGAACCACTTTGCTGTTTTAATCAGGTTTGTCAGGATGATATAAACAGCCACTGTAGTAGTTTCAGCAATCACACAAATTTTTTTACAGTCAAGCAACCCTAACACTAACTAGACAGATAGTCCCCTAAATAGATACTGGCCACTCATTGGCATCGGTCGCACCACCCACAGCGCAAGTCCAGCTATTTAAGCTTCAAAACACTACACTAGATGTCCCTTAATTAATTACACCCAGATGCTCCACCTGTGTTCCTGTGCTTTGTGTTGAGGAGTGTGCAGACTTTACCATGTGTGTAGCCTGAGCCTGCAGATTTCCAGGGAAACTAATAGTATGTGAGATATATATAGGCATGTGTTGTGACAAAATCACTGGATTAGTGCGGAATGGAGAGGGATATGCCCCAAGCTTTCTGTCTTGTGTACAATCAAACACCAGGGAGTGTTTTTGTGTGGGGGAAAAGCTTCCCAAAGTGTGATTCCCATGTGTAGGAAAATATGGTAAGGGTCCCTGATATCCCATGGATGCAGAGAGGGCAGGCTCCATCCATTGGGCCTGTTAACTGGCTCTTCCAGGTTGCCAGTGATCGGGAATTGCACCTGAGTGGTAACAGTAATAGGCTGCAGCTCTGCTTGGACACACTCTCAGACATGGGGTGGAGGTTGGATGCCTCCTGAGTGACTTTGCTAATGGTGAGCAATGATTTCTATATTTGGTATGTGTGTGGGACATAAGGTTCTTCACAGGAGAGAGTCTTCCTGAATGTTTAGTTAGTGCTGAACAGGCAAGGTGTTTATTTTTGAATTTTTCTTTGTTTTTCTGTTTAATAAAACTGGCCAGTTGTTCTGAAAACCCTGGACTTCTGTGAATTCATTGCTTCTGTTTCCTTCCATCTATCCCAGGAGGTGGCACCTGTTTATATATTATAGTGACCGGGTTAGGGGAACAGGTGCCATATTCTCCTGGGGTAGATGGTAGTGTACAGCAGCAGAGAAGTCACACAAGTCCAAGGTTTTGGTACAACTGGGCTCATCCAGGTTTATTAAACAGAAAAAAACAAAGAAAAGCTTCAAAATAAACTCCCTGCTTGTCCAGCACTAAATAAACACAGAGGAACACCCTCTCTCCTATGGAGGACCTTACAAAATATAGAGGTAATTGGTCACTGTTTGCTGAGTCTCTCAGGAGACATCCAACCTCCTTCCCAGGTCTGAGAGACAGAGGAACCTGCCTAGCAGCTTTTTTAAACGTTTCTCACAGGTGCAAACATTAACCAGTCTGCTGTCAGAATGGCGGAACAGAAGACATGGGCTGGTCTTTGTAAATAGAGCTCACCCTTTTCTTTCTGTTTACACCCAAGGACCGTTATCAGTTTTTCTTGAAGCTACACTCTTTGGGAAGTTCCTTCCCATACAAGACAATCTCCTTGGGGCTTTAGAGCTTACAAGACAGAAAGCCTGGAACATATACTTCTGCCATTCACCACTTTCCCTGTGCCTCTGTCTCAGTATAAATATAAATATATATATTCTTACACGCACACACACACACACACACACACACATACATAAACACATACAGCTGTGTGTGTGTATGTGTATGTGTATGTGTATATATATATATATATATATATATATATATATATACCGTATATACTCGTGTATAAGCCGAGTTTTTCAGCATACTTATGTATGCTGAAAAAGGGCACTCGACTTATACACGGGTGAACTTACCTGGTGTCCGGTCCCTCGGCTTCAACTTGTCACGGGCACTAGGAGTCTTTACCCAGGGATCACCAGGTGGTAAGCTTACCAGAGCAATGTAGATGGTAATAGTGTACTCTGGTAGCAGGGTGATCACGGAACAGGCAATAGTAGATGATGAGATGCTCAGGAAAGTCTATGACTAGCAGCACTGGTAATATGGAGGTAATAGTACACGAGGAACTGTATGGACAAGGGCAAGTGGAGGTAGTCAGTGGTCTGCGTTAGCAAGTTGTACCACTGCTATAGTGAGGAGAAATGTCCAACAGAAACGAGGAGGTGATGAGAGTCAGCGGTCTGCGGATAGCAAGTGGTACCGCTGTCTGAGTGAAGGAATGGAATCCAAGTGGAGGTATCCGGGAAGTCAGTGGTCTGCGGTAGCAAGTTGTACCACTGCTATGTGAGAGGAATGGAACAGGTGATACCGGAACAGGAATCAGTGGTCTGCCTTCAGCAAGTTGTACCACTGAAAATATATGTGAGGAGGTGTACGGGGAGAGACTGCAACACAGGATGTACACGGGCACATTAAACACGATCCACAGTAATATGCACAATATATATAAATGACTGAACAGGTCTGCAAATGTAGGAAGTCTCTGAAGTAATCCAGCACAAGGTAACACAGTCAATGATGGCAAAAGACTCAGCGGATTGCAGACTCCAGAGGAGAACCAACACAGTCCAGCAAGATATGCAATACACCAGCACAGTCAATGAGAAGTATGCATACCGTGGTTCAGAAGGCAGTCAGACAGGAGTGCAGTGATACCTGGGCGGCAGGAGGCCGACAGGATGAGAAGTCCCTGGATGTAAGAAGCAGGAGTCTAGTAGGTGCAGCGCACAGGTAAGTAGACCAACAGGGACACGAATCCAATGCTGACAGGAGGGTATCGACCAGGGGAACCAGGAAGGCGTGGAGAGCGGATCAGCAGTAGATGGACGATAGGACTGGCAGCGGCAGCAGGACTCTGCGGACCCACGGGAGAGATGAGATGAGGCTGAGGTGCACAGGAGCAGCGGATAGGAATCAGCTTGCAGTCACGATGATGAACACAGGCGAGTTGCCAGCTGGAGGCTGTAGTGCACGGAGGCAGCGGATAGGAATCAGCTCACGGTCACGATGATGAACACAGGCGAGTTGCCAGCTGGAGGCTTTAGTGCACGGAGGCAGCGGATAGGAATCAGCTCACAGTCACGATGATGAACACAGGCGAGTTGCCAGCTGGAGGCTGTAGTGCACGGAGGCAGCGGATAGGAATCAGCTCACAGTCACGATGATGAACACAGACGAGTTGCAAGCTGGAGACTGCAGTGCACGGGGGCAGCGGCTAGGAATCAGCTCACAGACTTGATGATGAACAGGTGAGTGGATAAGGAGAGAAGGCTGTAATGCACGGAGGCAGCGGATAGGAATCAGCAAACAGTCACTATGGAATATAATAGCGTTGAAGTGGTATAGGAGACTGTAGTGCACGGAGGCAGCGGATAGGAATCAGCAAACAGTCACAATGGAATATAATAGCGTTGAAGTGGTATAGGAGACTGTAGTGCACGGAGGCAGCGGATAGGAATCAGCAAACAGTCACTATGGAATATAATAGCGTTGAAGTGGTATAGGAGACTGTAGTGCACGGAGGCAGCGGATAGGAATCAGCAAACAGTCACGATGATACAGTTGATGGTAGAAGTGGTATGGGAACCACAGTAGTAGAAGTGGTTAGGAAACCACAGAGGTAGAAGTGGTTTGGAAACCACAGGAATCAGCAGCGCTGAATACACGAGGAAACATAGGAACACCTTCAGAGGCTCATGGGGAATGAGACTCCAAGATCAGGCAACGTGGTGTTGACCACAGGTGCTTAATATAGGGAGTGTTGCCTGATCTGCCAATTGAGTTAAAGGGACATACACTGAAGTATAGGAAAGGGCTGCGCATGCGCAGACCCTCAGGATGGAGGACGACCACGGTTCCTAAATGTCCGGGAAGAGGCACTCACGGTCCGGTGAGTGACACAACTTCTGCATATGCGTTCCAACACAGGAAGTTCGGCATTTGGAATGCAAACTTCCACTGCCGGGTAAGTGAAAAAATATTCTCTCTCTCTCTCTCCCTCTCTCCCTCTCTCCCTCTCTCTCTCTCTCTCTCTCTCTCTCTCTCTCCCACCATGTTCATACATTTATATCCCTACCCCTTTAGGTTAGGTTGTACCCAATGCCAATGATTTTATAATCATTTATGAATGTTCCTTGTCATCTACTGTTATTTATGGTTTAGCTAAAAATGATTTCATAGATTGAACCTATCATTTTTATTTAGGTTTTTAAATTAGCGCTCTTTTCCACCCTAGGCTTATACTCGAGTCAATAACGTTTCCCAGTTTTATGTAGTAAAATTAGGTGCCTCTGCTTATATTCGGGTCGACTTATACTCGAGTATATACGGTATATATGATATGTGTGTGTGTGTGTAGATAGATAGATACAGTGCTTTTTTTGTAAGAAAAAAGGTGCCGGAACTCACATCACGTAGTCAATCACTGTACACACACACACATATGTCAGTTGTGTAACGAAACATAATGGCCGCCGCCCGCAGTAAGCTTTCAGTGCGCAACCACACAACCAATCACAAGCTGAGCAGCGCCACAAGTCGCGCAGTGCCATCGCAACCAGCGCGGACAAAGTACGCATGCATCAGACTCGACACACAAGCAGCCCGCATACACTGTTTTAATGATTTTGCCGTCGACCTGCTACGCTCGACAGGGCGATTCAAGTCCACGGGGACCAAACATCAAATGTTCAAGAGTTGCTTTTAAAACTTGGAAAATCTGTTGAAAAAAGGTGCCGGCGAGTACTATGAGAAAAAAAGCACTGTATGTATATGTATGTATATATATATATATATATATATATATATATATATATATATATATATATATATATATATTGCAATATAAGGATATCAGAAGCTACAAGGAGTTGCGGTTGCTGCAAACAAGCATACATACATGAGGCTGCAGGCAGGGTGCTTTTATACAGAGGACAGAACTTTTAACATCCTCTTTCTTTTACAATAAACCACATGTCTTGTATGAGGTCCTCATATCCATGTGTGTTTTACCTTCACTGACAGTTCAACGTTCTCCTATGTAACACTATCAAAATGAGTGAAGTATATGTTATGGAAATGACAGCTCTACTCTTAAACATAAGTTATATTTACAGGAGTGATATCACTACTCACCAAATATAAGGACACATTTGGGAGGATATTTTTTAAAGCATTCACTTGTATACTTTATTATAGGGAAGTGCTGGTCCTGCAGGCCCCTCTGGAAAGGAAGGACAAAGAGTAAGTAATTTACATTGTTTTATAAAACATTTATTTCTGTATATATCATTTTAGATTTTGCCTCAAATGGAAAAGAAAATGTTTAGTTTATAGCGGAAGCTCACGTGAACCATTATACTTTGTCGCTGTTTGTATTTATTACAAGAAGATATAACTAGTGCTATTTATTATCTATCTGTATGTTGTTGTACACATGAGCTCATGCCAGGTTGAATGTATCGCTTGCCTTTGGCTTTTACACAATCACAGCTCTCATGTCATATTAGGGGATGATCACTGTCAGAGATAGGCCCCTCTGGCTACTCCCTGATTTAATATCTTATCATATATTCCAACAGTCGTACAGTATATCACCTTTATTTTGTCAGGAAATCGCTCCTGAACCCCTTTATCTGTCACAAAACCGCCCTCAGCGCACTCGTGACTTGAAAGTTTACTGTAAGGGAACACCGTGGATTCCTGCCCAAATCTCACACTCATCTCTTTCTCTAAGGCTACAGATTTACTGGTCCCTTTCCCAACACAGACACCCGCCTCCACACCTCTCTGCCAACTACCACCAGCTACGTATAAGGGCCATAACAAACCTATGACTTAATTATCCAAATGCGTACACTCGGTGCTCTGTTAGCTAGACAGTTAACCCTTCACACTCTGGTTTCTAAAGAGTTAACCCCAGCCATGCAATCTCTCTCTTCTATTCAGGCAATGGATTTGTTTAGAGCAATAAGGACAGAACTATTAAATTGTTAGATTTAATATAGAAAAGGTACAATGCTTACAGATAATAAAAAACAATTAAAGATTTGACATACAAATAAAAAATTGCAAACAGTTATAAAAACAAATGGGATGAAAGTACAGAGCTGACATATAATAATCTGAATGCCTGGGGGTAGGTAGAAAAGATGGACAGTCCTTCAATTAGATTGATCTCCAAGAAACTGACAATTTCTTGTAACTGGTCTCAGCTTTGTAAAGTCACCTTCCAGGGGGTTGTGGTCTGTGACACTTTTAAAATCACCATTTTCATGTTGCCTGATTTACTACCCAATTCTAGCTTTTATTATTAATAGATCCCCTATGAATTTACCCATTTACTGATACCAAACAGGCCTGGGTACAGGGTATCCATTGAGCTTATACTCATTTCCTCAACTTCTCTGTGTGGCATAATTCTTAATTTGACATATAAGCTGCCCTACATCATGCTATTGAGGAATATGTTATATGAATAGGTTGATCACTACTTTTAGTGATTTGAAGTGGCATATTTGAAACTGAATTTTTTTTGTCTATGTAAGCTATAGCCAAGTCAGCACATGGTCTCCTTGAGCCAGACACCATGCTGAGTGGTTCCTAAAAGTCTATTCAGGTGTTAGAACTCCATCCTAGGCCAGGTTATAGCTCACTGCATGGGCCTTTAAAGCTGCACCAGGTGATACTGCTATCTTCTAACACTGGGATGTTCAGAGCCAACAAATATATACATAACAGACTCCCTGACCTCACATTTTACACTTTAGTAGCCAATTTATCATGGATTCATTTGATATACCATATTTACACTGCAGTTATGGTTTAGGCCTTATTCCCCACAATTATGTGATGGGTTAACCCTTATAAATAACTGTTAGTTCTCTATGTTCATGACAATCACTTTTGGAGAACTCCTGCTTTTTAAACCTAGAGCTGGTGTAGCAAACATAAGCCTCAGATGTAATCTAAAGTCAGACACTAGATTATGACACATCTTGCTCATTTCCATTGTAACTAAAAGTCAAGTACTAAAATGCATCCAGCCCTCTGCAGTAAAGATCTAGGGAGCTCTGTTGTAAAGGACAGCATAGATTGAGCACCCCTGTACCCAGCTTCAGGTTGGCTTACTCCCTATTTGCTATATGGGGAGGGCAGGCATTAGTAAGAGGGGTGTTGTCGAAAAGTTATTAAGCTAGTTGTCTATATATTACAAATACAGATATATTTTATAAATGTAAAGGAAAATGTCTGCTTTTCTACACTTTGTCCCTCCACCAATTACATATTTATCAATATTGGATCACTTATTTACATATTACATGTAATTGTACATGTATAGAAGGATTATATAATTTATAAGTGTCCTTAAGCTCTATAAGTGCCTTGGGCAGTTGATGCATTATAAAATGAGTTTACTCATTGATCGGAATTGCTTTATCATGTTACTTATATTGTCTGAATTTACAGATTTTGAATGCTTGGCGATAAATAAATCTTAAAATTCATCCAAATAAGGATGGAAACAGATTCAGCTGTATTCAAGCAGTGAATAAAGAAAGATGAACTATGGTGTATCTCTGGTCTATCCAACCAGTCCAGTGTTGATTGTGAACTGTGTGCTGTCCTCACTTTCTTCATTCCATTCAATGATGCGCAGTGTCGGTTATGATGTGTTCACTAAGTAGCGAAAAGGTAGCGAAAAGCCCAAAGTAAACCCACCACAGGAACAGGAAAATGTCTGTGTGTACAAGCCCTTATAATGGTGGTAATAGTTGAGTAATAATTGTATTCTTGCAAAGAAAGTAATTCAAACAAAACCTTCCTAATAATTGAGGCATATTCACAATAGGGGAGGACTGGCACTTTGTGTACTTGGGGCGGGGAGGGGGGGGGGGAGATGTGGTCGCAATCACAGGTACAGGTAAGTGATCCATGTCCTTTGAGTACTGGCCTGGCATATATTTATATATCTTGTGCTCATAACATAATTTCTTTTTTGCATAGTTATGCTAGTGGATTAGTAGATTGCTATGCATACAAAAGACCAAATCCTACTTGCCAGTATTTCCAGTGTATATTAAAATTGTAACCCCCTTTTTACCCATAACAAAAGGTAAAATATTATTGGAGTTTATGAAATTATTTCAACATTTAGGACTCCTTTACTGTTAATTAAATTTTCTGCCGCTAACACTGGATCAGTGTGTTAGACTATTGGATGATATTTTTTGGGATATTTAAGTACTTTTAAGTTGCAATTTTTCTACCAGCTGACTTAGAGCCAAGGAAGAAAGATAATTAAAAGTGGTCTAATAGATTATTGAAACTACAATATATGATGTAATCTTCCATGCATAATGATAATCTTTGTATTAGACTTGCCAATACCGATTCTAATGAGAAATCATGAAATCTTTAATAAAAAGTCCAGTGCACTTTTGAAAATTGTATTGGGACATGTGCAGAGAAATAGAAAATTAAAATGACTTGTTATTAAAAAAATTCATCTTTTGAAACATAATACATGAATGTGCATGAAGTCAAGGTTTTATTCAGCCAAAAATTGGCCATGAGTGGGCAATACATATTATAGTACAATACACCAAGTGGGCACAGATGTCCTTGCTCAATGTTAATAAATGTAATACAATAAAGCAAATGTTGAAGTAAAGAATATACAATGCTGGTAACAGTTGCATTCAATTTAAAATGTAACTTCTCCTTTTGGGCATCTCAAAGTGATTAATTGAACGAAGGTAATGGAATATGTAATGTGAATATGACAAACGTATAAAATATACAGATGTGCTTGCCGCTCTAACACATTTGTGCAAGTTAGAACAGTCAAATATCAACCATGATGATAAAGTTATTTTTTTCCAATTTAATATGAGGCAAATGTATCAATTCTTGGACATTTCTCCCATATCCAACTGTAAACAAGTCAGTTATAGCTAATCAGGGAGATCCTTAAGGGAGGAAGAGATATGGTATAATGCACCCAGTAGTGTGACATATTAGGATATGAGAAGTAAACGAGAAGTTATACATGAGTAATAGTGTGTTTCCTGACAAAGCAATTATAATATTTTAGGTTTTTTTTAAATATCAGTGTATTAAAATGATCTTATACTTTTTTGTTTGTTTATGTATTTTATTGATAAAAGAGATGAGAGTTGTGAGCTTTCTGAGGCAGGCTGCTGCCTGGGGAAGGAAGATGGCAGATGCAGAGCTAATGCTGGATGTACTTGTGGTCAGTGTTGTGGTGTATGTAGTGGTGAATAAACACGCTGACCACTTGGATATATTACGTAGAGCAGCCACTGAACCGTTTATTTCTGATACATGCACATAATACAAAAGAGGACAGTTGGGCACATGATATAAAGAACACGGTCTAATGTAAACTTCCAGGGACTATTACATAGTCCACATATACTGCAAGTGTAAAGTCTAGTTGAAAACACTATTTTCTAACATTACTGAAATGTGTATATGTGCAGTAAATTATAACAGCCAATCAGATATTGATGTTCATTTTCTAACTGAAATTGGATGGATAAAATGTAATTGCTAATGTTTGTAAATAACCCTCACTATGCTAAATGAACAGTAAGGTACCAGCAGTGCTATCCTCTACTGAATTATATTTTTTTAAGATGACCTCTTTTGATGAGTGTGTTTGCTGATGTTATTGTTAAGGTCATAGGGGCTATTGTGCGATGTAATAGTCACCTATGTAACTGATAAGTGATGCAGTAGTGTTATTTGTTCTATGTGTTATGTTTTATGAATGTCCCCAGAAAATCGCTGGTTGTGGCACCAGTTAGGTTATGTGTAGCCTTGTCAGCCTAATTTCATAGTATTTTTTAAGGTTTGTAAAGAACCTTAACTGTGCTATTATTTAATTTTTTTACTGTTTTCCTGGGTTCTGTTCTCAAATTAAATATAACGTTATTTCAAATCTAACTTTTCACATTCAAGTCACAATTAAAATAAATATAGAGGTTATCATCATCATTATCTATTTATTTATATAGTTCCACTAATTCTGCAGCGCTATACAGAGAACTCATTCACATCAGTCCCTGCCCCATTGGAACTTACAATCTAAATCCCCTAACATACACACACACAGACCGACAGAGACTAAGGGCAATTTAATAGCAGCCAATTAACCAGTATGTTTTTGGAGTTTGGGAGGAAACCGGAGCACCTGGAGGAGAACCATGCAAACACGGGGAGAACATACAAACTCCACACAGATAAGGCCATGGTCGGGAATCAAACTCATGACCCCAGTGCTGTGAGGCAATATGAATAAGAAAGCTCGGGTACAAGGAGTCGGAAAAGGTCATTACCCAATATACAGCTTGCAAAGGTTGCAGGATTTTTTTCACATGCATGCCAGGATATACCTATATTAAGGCAACTGTCTCTGGTAACAAGTTTGTGGGGGCAGGAAAATGGGGGATTCATTTTACAAATGCAACTTTCCTGTGCATCAAGGAAAGCCTTTTACTATGTTGGTATAAGTCATAACGCTTAAATATTACAATATTTGTCTTTTAAAGTACACACAAATCATATGCAAATGTTTATGGCAGTTTGCATTAGGCATAAGGAGGGTGCCATTTCAGATGCTGCATCAGACAACAGAATGACTATTATTATCCTTGAAACGTATGTGTTTGTCACGGTCTGATGTGTATGCTTGGACTAGTGACAGATCCTTTTTACGATCCTTAACTCTGCTTTAGATAACTACAAAGTCCTTTTTAGCAGAGAAGAATAAAATTAGGAGAAAAATAAAAGTTTCAGTATTACTTGCTGTACATTAAAGAATAATTCTGCTGAAATGGAAAATTTAGGTTTGATTGAAATTTTCTAAGTGTTTCTAAAGGTAGAATCAAGATTTTAAAATTATTCAAACCATAAACCAGAATTATGGTATTATTAGACTGGAATTATATTATTTAAAAAAAAATTTTTTTTGTTCTTTCAAAAAGTGAGCATGTTGCTATAACAACCAGATTTTACATGAAAAGCAAGTACTTGAGCACTAGTGATGTCAAACATAAAAGCATTAAAAAAAGTTGATTAGGCACTTTTTTTTGTAGAACAATAATTAATTTAGAAAAAAGGGGTACATATGGGAACAATTACATTAAAGGGGGAAAAAAAGAAACACCGTTTGCCTGCACAGTTGGCAAATTATAGGTTTCTAAAATTACATGTACATGTACAAATTACTACTACTTAATCAATAATAAGTAATACTTGACTTAATGCAGTACCACCTTGTAAATGAGATTGTTCAATGGTGTTCATCTGAATAAAGTAAGTGATTGATTGATTGAAACTAATCAGTTAACATATTTGCAATGACCAGCTCTGGGCTGGTGATCTATCATACCTCATTTTTCTCACACTACAAATTATCATAACATTATGTAATTTCCTGATTGTCATTTAGAACTTGTGCTTTTTGCTGATTTGAATTGTGTTGCTGGAAATATGGTGGGCATTGGACAGAAAGCTGCAGATCTTTGACACAGTTTCTATACATTACGTTTCATATAACATTCTATACCTCTTAAGAACCAAAATTTGATTGAAAGATTATATGCCAACAGCCACTTTCTACCTTGGAAAACATTTTCAACTGACCCCTTTTAAGCATCTGAGTGGTGGCTTTATTATTGTAGAAATATGTGGGCCCCATAGTGAAATTGTGATGGGGCCCTCTATGCACCTGTCACTCACCGGACTGTGAGTGCTACTTCTCGTGTGTTTAGGAACCGTGGCCGTCCACCATCCTGAGGGTCTGCGCATGTGCAGCCCTTTCAAACCTTCAGTTCATGTTCCTTTTAGTTAATTGGCTGATCAGGCAACACTCCCTATTTAAAGCACCTGAGGTCAATACCTCGTTGCCTGATGTTGGAGTCTCATTCCCCATGAGCCTCTGAAGGTGTTCCTGTGTTTTCTCGTGTGTTCAGCTCCTGCTGATTCCTGTTGTTCGTTTGTGGTTTCCAGACTACTTCCACTCTCCTGTGTTTCATCGTGACTGTGCCAGCTGATTCCTATCCGCTGCCTCTGTGCTACTACAGTTTCCAGTCCACCTCAACTCTCCTGTGTTTCATCGTGACTGCACCAGCTGATTCCTATCCGCTGCCTCCGTGTATCTACAGTATCCTGCTCACCTCAACTCTCCCGTGTTTCATCGTGACTGCACCAGCTGATTCCTATCCGCTGCCTCCGTGTATCTACAGTATCCTGCTCACCTCAACTCTCCCGTGTTTCATCGTGACTGCACCAGCTGATTCCTATCCGCTGCCTCCGTGTATCTACAGTATCCTGCTCACCTCAACTCTCCCGTGTTTCATCGTGACTGCACCAGCTGATTCCTATCCGCTGTCTCCGTGTATCTACAGTATCCTGCTCACCTCAACTCTCCCGTGTTTCATCGTGACTGCACCAGCTGATTCCTATCCGCTGTCTCCGTGTATCTACAGTATCCTGCTCACCTCAACTCTCCCGTGTTTCATCGTGACTGCTCCAGCTGATTCCTATCCGCTGCCTCCGTGTATCTGCAGTACCCTGCTCATCGCAACCCTCCAGTACTCCTCGTGTCTGCAGCCAGCTGATCCGCTCTCCGTGCTTCTACAGTGTCTCCGCTTGGGTCAACTCGGCTGTCTGCATTGGATCAACGCTCCGCTGCTTCCATCTCGTCTAGACCATCTCTACTCTTCAGCGTTCTCCAGGTGTCCAGTTCGATATACTACTGCTTCCTGAGTATTGTTTCCATCTCTGCTGGTCTACCTACCTGTGCGCTGCACCTACTTGATTACCGCTTCTACCCCCCTGGGACTTCGTATCCTGCCGGCCTCCAGCCGTTCAGGTATCCCTGCACTTCTGTCTGACAGCCTGCTCTCCTGAACCATGGTATGCATACTTCTCATTGACTGTGCTGGTGTATTGCATATCTTGCTGGACTGAGTTGTTCTCCTCTGGAGTTGCCTATCCGCTGAGACTATTACCATCATTTGACTGTGTTACCTTTTTGCCTGGATAGCTCTTGTGACTTTGTATTATTGTGCAGTGCTGTTCAGTTATTACTATTTGTGCATATCATCGTGGGATCAAGTTCAGTGTGCCCATGTATACTCTGCATTGCATTTACCTCCCCGTGCTTTTCCTCACATATATATATTCAGTGGTACAACTTGCTAGAGGCAGACCACTGTTCCCTGTTTCCTGAGTCACCCGTTTCCAGTATCCTTTCACATAGCAGTGGTACAACTTGCTAACGCAGACCACTGACTTCCCAGATACCTTCACCTGGATTCCATTCCCTCACCTAGACAGCGGTACCACTTGCTATACGCAGACCGCTGACTCTCATCACCTCCTCGTTATTTCTGGACATTCCTCCTCATTATAGCAGTGGTACAACTTGCTATCCGCAGACCACTGACTACCCTCACGTTTCCTTGTCCATCCAGTTCCTCGTGTCAATTATCTACATATTACCAGTGCTGCTAGTCATAGACTTTCCAAGAGCATTCTCTTACCATCTGCTGTCTCCTGTTCTGTGATCACCCCGCTACCAGAGTATCATATTACCACCTATACTGCTCTGGTAAGTCCATCATCTGGTGATACCTGGGTAAAGACTCCTAGTGCCCATGACAGCACCAAGGTATGCCCTTGCATCTGAGTTTCCCTAACTGGTGGAGATTAGGTCAGACACTGTGTGAACCTGCTCCCCTGGAACCTATTTTGAAACAGTGGAGAAACTAACATGTTTGCCAGGGATGCAGAAGCTATGGGGCGTGGTGGTAAGACACACACAGTGAAACACCATTCGCACTTTTAGTTCCAGAAGTGAAGAACCCAAGAAGCTTCACCGCGTGTGTGCTGGCTACTGCAATACTGAAAAGAGCAGAGGGAACCCCACCCAAATTTTGCTGTGGGATCCGGTGATGGAGCGTTATACCTCTCATTTGAAGGGCACTGAAAATACAACAAGCTGCAACTATATATGGACAATGGAACACTGCCTAAATTTATAATATAAAAATGTCTGAAAAAAACGGGAGACATGCCTAGCTGGCTGGATTATTATGCACTGGCCCAAGGTGGGGGAATTATTTATTATCTATTGGTAGCTCTACTTTTTACAGAAAATAGTCACTGTTTTCTAGAGTATATGCAGCAATGATGACTTGGTTATATACTCAGAAATAGGAGCTGTAGTTATTTTGTTACTGAACAGTGTTTGCTCTCTTATGTAATACTTACTGGTAATTGGAATTGTATAATAAGGTGAGCATCTTAGAAATGCTCTAAACAATATTCATCACAAGACAGGTGTGAGTATCAGGCATAGAGATTGCGATTGCTACTATCTGCTCTTCATTTTCCCTGTATTCTCATGACAATACCAGTAGGGTGGTGCTTTATTCTTTATATTGTGTCTGCTAATATTACCATTTCCATGATATAACGCTAGAGGGAAAGTGCAGAGCACCTGTTACGAGTCAACAAGCCTGCTTCTGCTTTAGGTGTCGACACTAAAATGGGACTATTAAAAAATAGGTGTTTATAGATATTGGTGACCATTTAATTTTTGTAACTAATTGTTATTGGTTAATTATTACTGAACTGTTTCTGAAACCCAGCTAGGACCCAATGTGCAATATGATGTAACATTTGCCCTTGTGTTTCAAACTCCCATTGTCCTATAAATTGTAAGCTTGCGAGCAGGGCTCTCTTACCTCTCTGTCTGTATGTCTTACCCAGTATTGTTTTATTAATGTTTGTTCCCAAATGTAAAACGCTATGGAATTTGCTGGTGCTATATAAATAAATAAATGATGATGATAGGTCTTTAACTTCATCTTGGGCCCTGAAAATAACCAAATTTGTAATTACAAACAGTGAAAGATTGGGGGTACACCTGAGTTTTAAAAGTAAATTTGTTTTGCATACTTCATCCATAATTTTTATTTCTCTTACCTCCAGCTGGGGGGCCTTGCTTACCATGGGGCTGTATGAGGAAACTTGGAGTACGCATTTACTGCTGACAGGCTATATCCCCTCTGCAACCCCATGCAACCCCTCTGCAACCTCTGGCTTAGGCCTCTTTAAGCACAGGAAACATCATGCTGTCTGTTTTCCGGCATCAATGGAACTTACAGAGATAGCTTAGTCAGCTTTGAAGTAGCCATATCATAAATTTGTTATACCATGTAGATTTTCTGTCCTTTAATCCCTGCAGGTGTTAAAAACGGCCCGCTGGGAACAGGTTCCAAAGGTGGATATGCCAGTGGCCAGGCTGGCCGCCATACTACTCGTCCAGTGACATGTTCTGCGGCACTCCCTGACGCCACTGACCACAGGGTGAAGGGTTTTCTTCCTGGCAGCAGGTGCCTTACTAAGACCTATGCTGTCTCCAGTGTGGGTCAATGGAGACCTGGGCTGACCAGCTGGTAGCAGGGTTACAAGACTCAGATCATCTTCCCCTGGCTCTACATTTAAAGGAGGCCTCGGGTTACCTGTATTTGCCTGCTCAAAATGCAGCCTCAATTTCCTCATCTATCTCAGCATTGGCTATAATGGTCCGTAGGACTCTCTGGCTCAGGTCCTGCCAAAGAAATCTCTGGAGGCTCTTCCATACTCAGGCTCAGCCCTTTTTGGCCCAGAATTAGATAATATTATCTCTCAAGCCACGGGGGGTAAAAGTACCTTCCTTCCGGTGGGTACCCCTAAACCTAGAGTTCTGAGGTTTGGGTCTTTTCACCAATACCTTCGGGGGTTCTATTGGTGAAAGGGCAGACCATTAAGTGCAGGTCCTCTGTGGCCAGAGGTCATTCCCAGAGAGGTAGAGCCCTATTCTTTACAAAACATCCAGACCCCAGGCTCCCGGACAAACCGGCAGCCTGATAGACCCTTCCCCTCTCCATGACCACAGGGGAAGGGAGACGCCTGCTGTGAGTCAGAATTCTTGGAGTGGCGTCCTCCCTGAACTTGAAGAGAGGGGTGATCCTTCAGGGAGTCAGCATAGCTGTTGTTCTAGGGTCGCCCTCCACCCCCTTGTTCTTTTCACATAACGATGACACTAAGTTGAAGCCAGGCTATCGCTTTGCTTCCTTCAGCAGAAGTTATCTGCCGGTATATGACCGGGAGAAGGTTCTTTCATTCCCTTAGCCCCTCAGACCTCTCCTCAAGAGATGGCTAAGCATGATAGTTTGCACTCTTCAGACACAAATTCCCTTGGGGGCCCTAGTCTCACCACTTCCTGTAGGGCCCCTTGAGCAGGCAGAGGGACTTTCCATCCCTCACAGAGCCACAGAAGTTGCTGTCCTTTCTAGGGCAGCCCCTGGTGAGCGTGAGGGTTACCTATTGGCCCCAACACATCGGGTCCACAGACTTTCTAAGCAGGATAGCAGCTCCAAGAAGGTTTCTGCTCCGTTGAGGTGACCTGTTATGGCAGGGCCTGGTTCTTTATCAGCACCTACCTCTATTGGTTTTGATGGCATGGTCTTTGAGGCCAAACTCTAGCGGTTCAGAGGGATTTCCACCAGAGTGGTAGACACCATGCTGCGAGCCAGGAAACCGACCTCAACCAGCATTTATTACAGAGTGTGGCATACCTACATTAAGTGGTGCGAGCAAAGACTCTGCCACTCGACTAATTTTCATCTTTCCCGTATCCAAGCCTTTCTCCACGATGGCTTGGACGCAGGTCTGTGACTTGGGTCACTAAAGGTCCAGGTGTCAGCCTTATCTATCTTTTTCCAACTGAAAATAGCTGATATTCTGGAAGTATGAAGTTCCTTCAAGGGATCTGGCATATACAGCCCCTTATGTTACGCCTACGGCTCCCTGGGACCTAAACTTGGTTTTGACCATGCTTTGAACCAATGGGTTTAATGGAGCGAGGCTGGCCTGCTTCTAAGCTGACCTTTTCTAGGTGGATTATGTCCACAATCAAGCAGGCCTACGTCCGTTCCGATCGACCTGCACCTAGTCGTATTGCACTCATTCCACCCGCTCAGTGGGGCTTCTTGGACTGCGCATAACGGGGTCTCAGAGGATCAGCTCTGCCGGGCGGCCACCTGGTCCTCTGTCCATACCTTCACTAGGTTTTATCAATTTAATGTGTTTGAGTCCCGGGACGCCAATTTCGGCCACAAAGTGTTGCGGACCAGACTGTCAGAGCGGTCCCTCCCTTAGGGGGCTGCTTTGGTTCGTCCCCATGGTAAGCAAGGTCCCCCAGTTGGAGGTAAGAGAAAAGAGGATTTTATACTCACGTTAAGTCCATTTCCCTGAGTATATCTGGGGGACACTGCATTCCCTCCCTTCTGCTCTTCTGTGGTTATTCTTTTGGTGTTGTGGTTCCCTCCCTTCAGACTTTTGTATTACACACTGAAGTTCACACAGGGTTGCAGAGGGGATATACCCTGTCAGCAGGTGAGTTAACTATATGAGTGCCTACTCCAAGTTCCCTCTTACAACCCCATGGTAAGCAGGGTCCCCCTGATGGACTCAGAGACATGGATTTAACATGAGTATAAAATTCTCTTTTTCCCCCTAAACCACCCCTTTTAATCATTGTTTCTGTAGACTACAACAATGTGGCCACAAACTCTTTGTACACAACATTGGTAATTTACACTCTGTACTAAGCAGTGCCCACATTCTTATTATGCTGAACACTACCAAATACAGTATACATTGTACCCATCAGTGGTCACCAGGGCCCACATAAGCACTATGCCCATATACACATTTTGCCTTGCTGTGCCCACATAAATGTCATGGCCAGCAGCTGTTTTGATTTGCTAATCCACGCTCTTCCCCTACAAAAAGGCGCAATCATGTAAAAAGAAGTAGATGACATCACAACGTGGTATTTGCGCAGTGGGCCTGTAGTGTACTTTTAAGAAGCATGTGTAAAACTTACAGGGGTGTGAATATTTTTACACTGCATACTAGGAGATAGTCACAGTTTGGGATTACACTAAAACAAACAACCATGAAAATACTCTATAGAATACTAATATAATTATGAATAGTCAAAACCCCTTTCAACCTTGAAAATAAAATTAGAGAAAACATGTAAACTCCCCCAATACGACAGCAAACTCACCTTGGCAGTAGAAATGGTTAAAAAAAGTGCTTTGTTTACTGTGAGCCTTAGCATAAATATTACTTGCCTCACCCTTTTTGAGACAGTAAGAGCACATCAAGAGATTAGAGTCGTATTCATCGGAGCACGGTTTAATTTTCAACAATTGCCTCTTAGTCTCTCAGTATTTCTTTTT
The DNA here is from genome assembly GCF_038048845.1 of Mixophyes fleayi. Classification (NCBI taxonomy): domain Eukaryota; kingdom Metazoa; phylum Chordata; class Amphibia; order Anura; family Limnodynastidae; genus Mixophyes; species Mixophyes fleayi. Next base: position 152,837,924 of record NC_134404.1, read on the forward strand.
CTGAAATGTGCAGTCTCAAATCCTTTAAATGAAGTAGCAAGGGGCATTGCAAGCTGTTATCGAGCTCTTCAGGGCTGAAAATCATTGTGCTAGCAAAATTCCATTTACGGCATTGTATACACTCAAATTCTATAAAAGAAGAAAAGAAAAACATTATTAATTTCTTTTGTTATAGAACTGAAGCAATACTGAAAATAAGTCTAAGAGCCATGCTCGGCCAGAATTCTGATGAGATTATTTTTTGTATGTGTATGTCATCTTCATAGCAGTGTTTGTACCGCACTATAACAATTATTAATGAAACTCCAATAACAAAATTACTGTTTCTATTGTAATGCCATATAATTATTTTCTGATCGGGTTAGAGATTTATTAACATAAATGTGCATTTTTTTCATGTAGATGTTAAAATTATTACTATTTGAAGTTTTGACCATAGAATACTATTAAATCATATTTGTATGATTATACATTGTTATGCATTTCTTTTCTGTCTTAATAACCCTCTAAAAATCTGTATTTGGCATTGTGACCGATATGCAGAAGTAAAGTGAGTGAAAGTACATATGTGTAAATATGATTTACAGTGATCTGGTAGAGATAGATAGATGGATAGATAGATAGATATTGTCAGAATCACAAGGTGGAGTTGGTGATACCTGCCAGCAGTTGGCGCTACTGAGTACTGAGGCGCGGAGTCTAACACGCCCCTGGTTTTCACCAGGGACCCCCGCTAGGAGGTATGGACTTTGCTGCAAGGGACGTGCAGGTTGCGGCCCTCAGTATCAGTCAGCTGGCGAGGTGACAATTGAGGCAGCGTTGACGGCCCACCAGGATGCAGGATGGGAGAATAATCAACAAGCCGAGTCAGAACCAGAGATACTGATATAGCCAAATCAGAAGCAGGAGAATGGTCAGGAAACCGGGTCAGTACCAGTAATCACTCTAAGCCAAAATCAGGAACCAAAGGAGAAGTCAGGAACAAGCTGGGGTCAGAATCCAATAAGCAGTAACATAGGAACAAAAGCTGGAGCAAGGCTGAAGACAAAATACTCTGGCAAGCAAATGGCCTCAGTGAGTTCCTTAAATAGAGGAGAGGGATCCCTGATAGGTGCATCAATCGGCAGGAAAACCACAACCAATCGCTGGCTAGTCGCAGGGTGACGGACCACGGAGTCTTGCGCATGCGTACTGATGGCAAACAGGAACAGCGTCATGTTGTTAAGTAACGGTTGCCAAGCTCGGCGTACGCATGTGAATAGAACGGCAAGCATATCTAAGCAGCGGGATGCCAATTCTGCAAGGAGACAGGCGCCCATCTAGAGGCCGAAACAAGACGGCGCCTGACAGTACTCTCGCCTTTCTTCTTTTTCGTGGCTTGCAAGGTCGCTTATCTCTCCTTCTTGAATTTGGCCAAAAAACGAGGGGCATGTATCTCTTGCACATGACCCAAGATCTCTCCTCGGGACCATAACCCCTCCAGTCAACGAGATATTGGTGGCAACCCCTGGAGATCCGGAAATCCAGAATCTGATTGATCTGATACTCCTCCCCATGATCCGTCTTCACTGGGTCCGGGTGGGGGGCAGGGGTTCTTTTGACAAATCTGTTTAGAACAAGGGGTTTAAGTAGAGAAATATGAAAAATGTTGTGAATCTTGAGTGATGGAGGAAGGAGGAGTTTGAATGTCACAGGAATTATGACTTGAGTGATTTGAAAAGGCCTGATATAACGGGGTGCGAGCTTCATGGTGGGTACTCGAAGTCTTAAATTCCTTGTGGATAACCACACTTAGTCCCCAACTCGAAGTCTGGGGACTGGTCTACGGCGGCGATCGGCGCTAGCTTTGTAGCGTTGGGAGGATTCCAATAACTTGGACTTAGCTTGAGACCATACTTGAGAAAAGTCCTGAGTGAGATTCTGCACGGCCGGGAGAGCTGAACCAGGTTGGGAAAGTTCAGGAAGGAGAGGGTGAAACCCATAGGTAAGGAAAAATGGAGTCGAACCAGTGGATATATGCACTTGGTTATTATGAGAAAATTCTTCTCAACACAAAAAATGGCTCCATTCAGCCTGATTACCCGAAGAATAGTTCCTGAGAATTTGTTCCAAGTCTTGGTTGACCCTCTCGGTTTGACCGTTGGTTTGAGGGTGGTAACCTGAGGAAAATTTTAGATTGACACCCAACTCAAGAAAAATTCCCCGGTGATAACTCGAACTGGATAGCTTATTGGTTGAGAAACCCTCTGCATTTTCTAGGATCACCACCAAATTTGTCGGGAGGTAGAATGCAAATCCCTCCAGTAGGATTGGGTGCAGCTTAAGCAGAAGAACCGACAACAGGGGGTGCAGGAGCAGCAGATACTCCAGGAGGAGTCAGGGTTCTCTGGAGGGTATCCATGTGTGTAGCCAGTCCCTAAAGACACTGTAGGAGCTGAGTCTGGTTAACCGCCTTTTGATCAACTCGGCGAGTCAGGTGCTGCAGGAGGTCAATGGTAGAGAGGTCACCGTTGCCTTCGGCATTTGACATGGACAGAGTATACTGTCAGAATCACAAGGAGGTATGGACTTCGCTGCAAGGGACATGCAGGTCGCGGCCCTCAGTATCAGTCAGCTGGCGAGGTGACATTTGAGGCAGCGGTGACGGCCCACGAGGATGCAGGATGGGAGAATAGTCAACAAGCCGAATCAGAACCAGAGATACTGATATAGCCAAATCAGAAGCAGGAGAATGGTCAGGAAACTGGGTCAGTACCAATAATCACTCTAAGCCAAAATCAGGAACCAAAGGAGAAGTCAGGAACAAGCTGGGATCAGAATTCAATAAGCAGTAACATAGGAACAAAAGCTGGAGCAAGGCTGAAGACCAAATACTCTGGCAAGCAAATGGCCTCAGTGAGTTCCTTAAATAGAGGAGAGGGATCCCTGATAGGTGCATCAATCGGCAGGAAAACCACAACCAATCGCTGGCTAGTCACAGGGTGACGGACCATGGAGTCTTGCGCATGCGTACTGATGGCAAACAGGAACCGCGTCATGTTGCTAAGTGACGGTTGCCAAGCTCGGCGTACGCATGTGAATAGAACGGCAAGCGTATCTAAGCAGCAGGACGCCCATCTAGAGGCAGAAACAAGACGGCGCCTGACAGATATCATGGTGGAAAATATACTGTGAACGCAGACCACACATTTTGTCTTGTGGAAGCTCTCTAGGGTGATGGTTTTGCATCTGCCATTTTGTGTTATTATAGTCCTAAATGATAGGAAGTATCATTCAAAGGCAACTTCATCTATACAAGTATTTAACCTATCGATTTACAAACTATAATGATTGGCAACGATTGAAAAAGTCCCATGTGGTGAAACGTGTAGTATTGTGACCTATACAGTTATACAGTTTTTGTGTGAATTAAATTAGTGCTGCATTATTTTTTCAGTTCTTGCTCCTTTTCTTCCTTTTTTTGCTCTTTTGCCTTAATAATTAAGTATTTAAAAGAAACCCAGTGGCATTGGGTATGTATATATATTTGCCCAAGGAAGTAAATGTAATAACCACTTAAATTAAATGAGACCTTATTAATCAGTCTCTGGACCAATTTGCCGTTCTGTTACCTAGTGATTGACTCACAGTAGTACACTCAGCTAAGGGTCGTCAGCCCAAAATATTAGTAAATTAGGATGGTGATGATTTAATTGATAATATTAATTTATCATTTGAATATCTAAATAGTTGCACCACTGTAAAAGCCATCTTGGCAATTCTGCCAAGGAAGTAGTGGGAGAATATGGTGCGGAATTTTGCAGATGGTATCCTGAACTATTCCGCCCAGAGACATAATTTTCATAGAGGTCTAGTTCCAGAAACTCTAAATAATTTGGATGCATATATAAAGTTAAGTATTTGAATTGATCACAGACTTTCTGAGAGAAAACAGAGAAAAGGGGCATGTGCACCATACCTTAAATGTAAAAATTCTCCATAGTTTACAACTCAAAAGTTCTCTAATACCGCTTCAAGCCTACACTAATGCTGATGGATCCAATGTGAAGGACTCACATTTATGAAGCGAGGCACTGACCATGCTCTGAAGACCTGTGTATGTACTGTGATAAGTTTGGTGACTATGTAGCTAATTGTCAAAGCCGCAAGTGGAAAATGTGTTTATAGCTGTTTGTAGAAGAAGCTCTTCTGGGTACTTGCATACTAATATAAATCATTATAACTTACAAATTCTGTGCTCTACATCTCAGGAAGATACATATAACCTAACCATGATTCATCCAAATATATTGCTGGCAATAATAATTAAGGACAGAATACAACCAATGTCTACTACAGCAATGATTGTGGTGCAGGAATCAATTTGATAGAAATGTTTGCAAGAGACATTCTGTCCAGGTGAGGTCGGTCTCCTTTCTTTCATTTTAAATGTGAAGCTGTGTTACTGGAAACATTGCTAGTTCCAAAGATTTGTATAAAACTGGACCTTCGTGGGATCTACAGATTGATCCCCATTAGAACAGGGAATGAATGAAAGGCCGCTTTCCATATCTGTTATTGTTACTATGAATGTCTGTTGATTCCCTTGGTTTCTGTAACACCCTAACAATATTGCAGAACTTTATTGACATTTTTCTATAGGATTTCTTGAACCAGTTTGTGGTGGCCTCTCTTGATGATATCCTAATATTTTCTGACAATCTTCAAGAACACCAGAAGCAAATAAAACTTGCAGTGCCTGTTTTATGTCTCTGCCCATAATGATTGTATATTAAACAAGATACCTATCATTGTTATTAGTAACATTTATTTATGTACTGATGGCATGCTCTATATCACTTTGCAATTGTTAATTAAATTAGAGAAGATGCAAATACAATTTTTGGGGTACATCATGATGTTTTGAGGTCTAATTATGGATCCTAGCAGAAGTAAACATTTTATTTGAATGGCCTATTACCAATAAAGAAATAAGTGCAGAGAATATTAGTGCTTGCCAACTTCTACAGACAATTTATTAAAAAACATTTCTAGAGTTAGAGATACTATTACTCAGAAAGATGTCCATTTTATTTGTCTCCTGATATGAAAGCTGCATTTGATCAAAATATTGTCATCTAGACAAACAAGGTGGACTTTTCTCACAATTTTATTTTTTATGTCTTATTGACCAGAGGCAAATCTGATGCCCTGTCATGGCTATCTTTTGACCATTCTCAAAATTCTGTTCATGTTACTACAATCTTTCCAGAAAACAACTTTTTATAAATGACTTAATCTCCTATCTCATACAAAGAGTAGGCATGAAAATGACCCAACATAATGTTATCCTACTATAAGCCTTCACCTATCCTTGTATATGTTTACTGGACTGAATATCGAACAGTGAGATTGGATGTACTGCGCAAAGGATCCATAATTCTAAGCCTGCAGGCCAAACTGGTGTCCAGTAGACTCAGTAATTACTGCTGTGTTCCTTTTGGTGGTCTAAAATCCATCAGAATGTCCTCAATTATATACATTTCTGGGGCAGGACTCCTTGTGCTTTTTTGTTGAGGCTTGTGAGGATACGTGGTTCCCAAATCACTCGGACACAGTATTACAGGAAAAATAGAAGGATGATTTATTCTACAGAACAGGATTAAATACAGTACGGCTCACTTAACAATAGCAGGTCCAACAAGTGAGAAAATCAGTTCAAAAGAATCCAGTGAGATATGTACAGCAAGACCCCCGCAACAATAGCAGGTCCAACAGTTGAGGAAATCAGTTCAAATTGTTACTACTACGGTGGTATTTCCAAATAATTTTAGGATCAATTTTAGGATCCTATCCTGAAAGCTGCTGGCAGGACTTCATGATTCAGATATACTGAGTATGATCTGTATCTCCAGGTTGTTATACTGATGGCTGCATCATATGAATGATCGTGACTGAAAAAGGAATTGTGATCCCTATAATAGTGTGGTATATCATACAACAAATGTGCTGAATTTAATAGATACAATCGTGTCTTGTACTGTGGGCTAATCCAGTGATCTCTTATTATTAATTATTCCGGATTATGCAATGAATTGTTGTCTGAGACCCTTTTCTTCTTTATTTCCCTATATATGCACTATAGGTGATTTCAACAAAATTTAAGATCAAAATTAGTCCAGATTAATGATTTGGTGGAGTATGTTTTGATATTTTTTTTTCTTTTAAATTTTTTGCTTTATATATGTATTAATGGTTGTACAAAAACATTTTATTATATATTTAAAATCTATGGTGGTATTTATTAGATAGGATCTATTTGCACTTGTTTTTGGTTTTTTGTCTCTTCATATTTGCAGGGGTAGCCTTCCCGATTGCTGATACCACATCCACCAGATAGACTACTTCCTCCACCTTTGGCACATCAGGATCATAGGACCCTTCCCCACCCTCAATTGTTGTTCCTTGGCGCACTGAAACTCGGGGCACAGCTGGTCTCAATCCAGGGAATGGTCTTCCTCTCCATGGGCAATTTCTTTGTATGTGTCCTGGTTGTTGGCAAGTGTGGCAACTCATAGGCTCAGATACTGCTGGACCATGAGGTCTGGGTGCACTAGAGTGCGCAGTAGGGTTATGTGGCAACATGGGGCGTGATGTAGCCGGTGGTGTATCTCGATCGGGTGGGGTCCTTCGAATAGTCACCCATTCACCTCCGCTAGGTGTATGCTTGCAAGCAGGGCCCTCTAACCTCTCTGTATGTATGTATTACCCAGTATTGGTTTATTACTGTTTGTTTCCAATTGTAAAACCCTATGGAATCTGCTGGAGCTATATAAATAAATGTTGATGTTGATGATGATGATAGGTCCCCTCCATCGGAGACGGTTTGCCAGGAATTCATCGGCTAATGTTGCTGCTTTCTCTGGGGTCGTGGGATTTCTGACCCCCACCCACTCTCTAATTTCTGGAGCCATTTTATTCATTAGCTGCTCTAATATAAAGATGTTTTAATGTCCATTACAGTTGTGGCTTGCTACCCTGATAGATTCCGTTTACGAATCTACATATTCTCTACACGGCGCTGTATATAAACAAATTGGTTATAAATAAAAACTTTGCACTTAATAGCCTATTTTGCTCACCTCTAGTCAATATCAGTGCAGAATTTATGAATCACTTAACTGAGACTGCACATATAAAAAGACATATGTTCAACACTATATTATAATATTAAAAAACATATATATATTGTTCAAGATCATTTTGATCCTTGACATTTTCTTTTTGTTTTACCACAACAGAATCCAGATTGCATTTTGCTTTTTGTTTGTTTTAGAAAACGTCAGCCGATGAAATACTCTCCAGACATCCTTGCCACAAACAGATTGATCTGCTCCTGGTTCAACCTCCTAACAGAACCACTTTATGTGCATCTGAAATACAACTGACTGCAAACCAAGCTGTTCAAAGCAAGTTATGCAGGACACTATTTATAACACACTTCACAAACACATTCAGATCTATCTATATAAACAGTTCAACAACAGTCTGCTGTTTACATTCATATTTTCTGAAATATTCCTTCAATATTTCCAGTTGCACATGTCCTGTTATAAAATTCACAAAGCCCCCAGGTTTTCACTATATTTAGTTTTCTTGTGATGCGAACTGTGCAGATGAAAAATATTAAATATAATTTAGCAAATCTGTTGAAAAACATAAAAAAATAACAAGAAAAGTAAGTAGTGTAGACCTCCCAATGTATTCATCTAAAGGTAAAAAGTTACACATAAAACGGTGTCCTAGAGTGGGACATAGTTTGCCTAGTGTAACTTGCCTAGAAAGTGGGAGCATGCCTATGCGTCCTTGCAAACTTGCATGTATCTGCCACTTATACCACTTTCACATTGCCAGCCCTGCAATATCTCGTTTTTAAAGCTGTTTTTTTGCTGAGTCACAGACCATCCCAGCTCAGAGACCCTGTTCATACTGCACTTTGGACCCGGGAAGTTCCCGGCTAGACCCCGTTCATTCTGAACCCGGGTCTGCCCTGGAAATAAGGGTCAGTTATCAAAAGAGGAGCTTTGATTGGCTGAAAATGGTGAGGCAGAAATCCAAGACCATGAATGCGGTGGAGATCTCAGTACACATCATCGTGGATGCAGCTTACCACTTTGCGGAGATGGTTCATGAAGGGCTTAACACAGCAAAATCAACTTTCTGTGGAACAAATTCACTTCACCCATACCTCAGCTCTGCTCAAATGGTGGTTGAATATGCCTTTGGACGATTGAAAGGACGTTGGCGGTGTTTATTGAATCGCATTGACATTGATACCAAACTTGTGTCCCATGTAGTTGCTTCTTGCTGTATTTTGCACAATATTTGTGAAATACAGAAAGAGCAGTTTCTACCAGGGTGGAATGTACAGGACTCTGAACTATATGTGCTGTCTGTGGATTCTACTACTTATTAAGGGGAGAATGTTTAAATACCTCTGCAGAACTTATTCGTACCACCATCACCGCCAATTTATCATCACTATTCGAGTAGAGCAAACAAAAGGTTAACTGAACAAAAGATTTTTATTCAAAGTTTAAAATACTTTTTTATAGGGTACATATTACATCATATGTACCAATATAAATCCAATATAAATCAAAAAGTGTGTGTTTTTTCCAAAAGGTCAGAATATTATAAAAGTAAAAAAAGCATATAGAAATATACAGTTTAGGCACACATGTACCAATACAGTAGTGCAAAATAAAACTTTTTCAAGTGCTTACATTATAAACATTTTACATATAGAAAACATTTTAAATATTGTTGCCTTAAAAAGAGGCATTATAACTGTACTGTACATACTTTCATTATCTGACGGTAATGTCAGAAACTCAGGGTTTTGTGGAGTAGTCAGGTATTCAGGGTTATGTGTACTAGATGGATCTCTGGGTTATGGGGAGTAGCCGGGTACTCAGGGTTATGTGGAGCCTTTTGTGTAGGATGATGTGGGGTGTTTAGTGGTATACCGGGGTTAGGGAGAAATATTTGTTGCCCTTTGTTATATAAAGGGTAAGAGTCCTCAACGTGGTATGGAGGTTGTGGTTGAGGTAGTGCAGGTCCTTCAGTTCTTGGCATAGATAAGCCATCATAAATTTGAAGTTTTCCCCCAGAATCCGCTCCTGCATACCCATTATTTGCATTATGAAAGAGTGCTGTAACTTGCATTTATTGTCCATGAAGCGATGGCGACATGCGTCTTCTTGGGCCGCCATGGTCATTTCCTTTTCATAAAGCTGCTCTACCAGTACTGTGGTCATGGCTTTTGTTGCTTGTTCCATCTTATTTAGCTTCTTCTTCCTTTTAGAATCATTGTAAACTACAAATGTGGAAAAGAAAGGAAATACATTAGGGACAAGGAGGATGAATGAATATTTCTGCAAAAATAAATAGCAGTGTTGTAAGCTGATATGTACTTGAAGCCTTCTCCCTCCTGCACACTAGCTTCATACTGCAACATATATGTTTTTATGTTTTAATATGTTTTTACTTTTAGTTTTGCGGTTTTGTTTAGTTTTTAGTTTTGTCATGTTACACTTTCATATATTTATCTCATTTACTTTAAAAATGTTAACATTAATAAACTTACTGTTTGAACGTAACATCGGGTTCTGTGTCGATGTCTAAGGTTGTTCCTCTGACAACGGTTGTGTCTCTTGCAACACTTGGGTGTGTGGGGAAGGTTGTGCTGCTGGCAAAGGTTGTGAGTCTGCCAATTCTTCTGCTGGAATATTCGTGATTTCTTTGTTCACATTTGAACACTTCAAATCACCATGTTCTTCTAGTGAATCATCGCTAGTCATCTGTGATGGCACGCTTGACTGACTGTTTTCAGCTGTTGGGCTTTGAGCATCACAGCAGCTTGATGATGACAATGCAATGGAATTTGCCAGGGCAGATTTGCCGAACACCACGTTACATTGGTCATAAAATTGCCATTCCATGTGTACAGCAACACTCTTTCTCCACTTGTGGTCATGGACATGGAGTATTGTTTGCAAAGTAACTTCAATTTATTTACACCTGTTCCTGGCTGCAATTTATCCCACACTGTGTTAGTATTTTAGATATGTTATTGTAAACTGTTGCATCCTTAACAGTGCCTGTGATCTGTTTTTTGATCTCCTCCACTTCTCTAACGGCCAACAGCTCTGGAACCTCGTCATCTAGCCAGTGGGTCATGGTTGCTCCTTTCTCTCTTCTCTGCAGCATTGACATGATGTCATCCTCCAGCGTCCCTAATCCACCAATCATCTACTTTATGTGAGACCCGGGTCGCACTGACACGGAAATAACCCTCTAAAAGTCCCTGGTCTAATTCCCGGGTTATCAGACCCAGGATTTTGAACTGATCCCCTTTCACACTGAGCCACGACCCAGGTCGTCGGAGCTCGACCCAGCAAAAACCCGCGTTTTTTTAGGCAGTGTGAATGGGATAATATAGACATCCCTAAACTCCTGCTATCTTCTCTTGACCAATAAATCTCTCTGTCCGCCTAATAATTTTCTATGTTATACTCCTATTCCATTTTCCCTTTCTTACTGGATCAGTCATTCCCTTGACTGCTAGAGACAAAAATCTGCTCCAGTAAGAATACACCATATTTAACATCCCCAATATCAGACAGTTTGGCTTATTTATTGGGTTGTGTCAAATCATGACTTTCTGATACTCACACACACACTACATAGACTTACGCATATCTGCCACTTATGCCTGAGCTGTATCTAGATGGGTGAGGGAAAGGGTGTTCTAACATTGGCCAAGTACACTAAAGACATGTTTATGCAAATACGACTTCTTGAAACAAGCATATAAGCCTGTTAGACAGTTTCTCTTTTGTCTACTCTAGGGTAAGTGTAAATGCTTGCTAATGATGATGACTTACTATAAACCATCAGAGGCGGATGCATACAGCTCTGCATATGGGCAGAAATACGCTCATTTTCCATGATTCTTTTTAAGAGTAATTTACAACCATTGTGCGTCCAACTAGTACCTGGACCTTAGGGCAAGACTCTGGGGTAAAAAATAAGCAGGGAGTCAGCTAATCTGGCACTAGCATTGTAGTATTAGTCATTTGTATGTGGTCACTAGAGATGTTAGAGTGGCCTGATTATTATGGATTTTGTAATTATGTTTGAGCCTTCCTGTCTTGAGTCGCCACCCATCTGATTATATATATATATATATATATATATATATATATATATATATATATATATATATATATATATATGCTATATTTTAATAGAATATTTTATTCATGTACCCCCTGAAAAAAAGCATTCTGCATTATAATGTATACAAATTTATCTTTAGGAGGAAGCCATTATTACTGAAACCAGTATATACGTTATGATCTCAGGAGTAGTGGATGCAAAAGCATTTAATGGGCCGAACATTTAGTTTGTAACTGTTTGACAATAGGACCCTAAATGTGAAAATTATCCAGCAAAGTCATATTTTTCTGAAAACCAGGCAAGCAATGGTATTCATTTCAGAGCGTTTAAGAAACTTAACGAAAAATGTTTAGCACTTTTTTCCCAGATAAAATAATACGATTTGACTGTGCTTTTGGTTACATGTGGAGCAGGATATCAAATTATTTTTTGTGACAGAACATAACTCAACAGTAATAATAAAAAGCAAATACATACATGAAGTAATCCAGCTATTTCTTTTGACGATACAAACCTAATATTTCCGTGCTGTTAACAAAAACAGAGCAGTTAGCAACCCAACAGCAGTTGAAGCACCAGACATCACCAGTGTAGTCACTGTTTCATTATAATAAGCAATTAAGTGATTGTGTTAAAAATAAATAAAAGAACAGATTAATAATGTAAACAGTCTGAACTAGTTATGTAGACAGGGATGTGAAAGGCAGAATGAGCAAGGGTCTCTTGGTTTTCCTCTTATTCCATTTTATAATAAACCCTGCATTTTACCTTTCTGACATTGTCAAATGAGGAACATGATTAGATCTTCTTGGTGTTGTAGGAACGTATTTTTCCTTACTGACAATGTGCAGATAATTATTAAATGGTCAATTGTAACAGACACGGTAATATTTTTTTATACTTGTATCTGGACCTGCAGGAGGCATGGTATGGTTTCAGCCTTTGAAGTCCAAAATCCCAATATACATATTGTATTTATAAAAACATGTTTACCTGTCTATCGAGGAAGTGGTGAAGGGGGGAATCTGCTGTCCCATGCAAGGTACAGTATTACCATTAGCATTATTCTAATGCGAATTGCTATTGTAGTTACTGATTTTAGCTTGCATTGGATCTATTAATACTAAAAAAATAGAAGAGACTGGTTATAAACGTGAAAACAAACTTTTGAAAATCATAACCTTGATTAAAAGTACACATATATGATATACTTTATTTTGACCCTATTGTTAAGACTCTGCCTTTATCTTGTATGTGGCTGCAGTACCTCAATACCACCAGAGGTGCTGCTGTTTTGCCCTTGAACATTCCACCTCGTCTGCAGAAGTTTATCTCCTTTCCTGATTAGTGCTGCAACTGTTCCACTGCTTTATATACCTGCCTCAGTCAGAGTTCCTTGACGTTTATCGTTTGTTTCTGGCTATTGTTGTTTGTCTGCTATCATTGTGAACAATCTGCTCCAGTTTGTTACTTTGGTGGGTCTCTGCCTGTGACCTGACCATCCCTCATTGCTACCTGGATTGATCTCTTGCTTGTGACCCCGACTACACATATCACTACCTGGACCAACTCTTTACCTGGTATTTGACTCTGCCTTTCATCTACGATTCCACTCCTCAGCCTCAGGTTCGTGGTGTCAACTGTCTACTCCATTGGACTTACCTGTTCTCACTGTGTTTGACCATCCAGATTTGCAGCTAGATCTGGCCTCTGTATTGTTGCTCTCCAGCGACACCTCCATACAGGCCACTACTGTTATTACAACCAGCCTCGGACTGGCCTGCCGGCCAGCCGGGCTATACACCGGTAGGCCTGTGCGCGATTAAGCCCTGCCCCCTCCGACGTTGGGGCAGAGCTTGCAGGGAGCACCCAATTGATGGTCCCGGACGTCTGCTGCGGCAGTGTAACCAACACACTACCGCGCAGGTGCAGAGAAGTGTGTCTGGACTCTCTGCACCTGCGCGGTAGTGTGTTTTACACTTCAGCAAGGGAGGAGGAGTTGTTTGCCTGTCGCGGCCGCCCAGAGGAGCAGCATGCCGGAGTATCTCACAGGTAAGACACTCATTGCCAGACAGCCTGGTTTTTGTTTTTTTTTAAACACAAAACGGCAGAGAAGTCCCATATATAATGTGTGTGTGTGAATTGGGGACACTTGCGTGGCATACCATTGGGGCACTACTGTGTGGCATAATATTGGGGCATTACTGTGTGGCATAATATTGGGGCATTACTGTGTGGCATAATATTGGGGCACTACTGTGTGGCATAATATTGAGGCACTCCTGTGTGGCATACCATTGGGGCACTACTGTGTGGCATAATATTGGGGCATTACTGTGTGGCATACCATTGGGGCACTACTGTGTGGCATAATATTGGGGCATTACTGTGTGGCATAATATTGGGGCACTACTGTGTGGCATAATATTGGGGCATTACTGTGTGGCATAATATTGGGGCACTACTGTGTGTCATAATATTGGGGCATTACTGTGTGGCATAATATTGGGGCACTACTGTGTGGCATAATATTGGGGCATTACTGTGTGGCAGAGTATGGGGAGGAGGGCTATCTATTAAATGTGAATATTAATTATTTAATGCTATGAATGGTCGTGGGAAATGGATGTTTTAAACTTAAATGCTATTAATTTATTGCTGGGGCTGTTTGGAGGGAGGGTAATAGGTTTATTTATCACATGTGAGCACTATTACTTTAATGTTGAGGCTGGAGAGAGGCCTAATTATTAAATGTGGGTGCTGTTGATTTAATGGCAGGGATGGTTGGCGTTTCTAAATGTCCCCTTTATTTTTTCCAAATAGAGCCCTCAACATTGCAGGATCCAGACAAGCCGCAACTAAAGAAATCAGCAGCTACAGGTGGTAAAAGTGACAACAACAGGTAGGACAGTCTGTCAAATGTTCTGAGTCTAGTGCAGGCTTGGCTAACCTGTGGTACTCCAGATGTTGTGAAACTACAAGTCCCAGCATACCCTTACAGCAATAAGCTGCCATATATTGGCAAAGCATGCTGGGGCTTGTAGTTTCACAACACCTGGAGTGTCACAGGTTAGCCAACCCTGATCTAGTGGGACAATCCTGATTTTTGGTGACTGTTCTGCCCAAACTAAGGGGCAGGTCAACACTGTGTATTCTTTATACACACACTGCATTTTTTATATACTACACTAAGGTGCTAGCTGTCCTTCGTGGATTGATCACTCCCCCTCTAGTGTCTGGTCCCGCCTCTATGATTAACCACACCTCCTCTGGTGGGCCCCTAGTGTTGCAGTCCCCCGGTGGGCCCTTCAGGCCCCAGTCCGACACTGATTACAACCAACCTTGAATCTATGTTGCTATATAGACTGAACTAGTAATCATTTCCTGCATTCGTGGCTCAAACTTGGTTGACCTGCTACCTTGTATTGCGGTTAACCCTTCATATCCTGGAACTGTTGTGCTTTGGACTAACTTTGCTATTTCATATGTTTAAAACATACCTTTGCTTGTTCTAAGTTGCTGTTTATAGGTTCTTTGCACAATTGGCTTTCAAATACTTCTGCCTAGCTCTGAGTTCATACTAGGAATCATAACACCTATATTTTGGAGAATTAGACAAAAATATTTAAAAATTTGCATGTTCATTGCTAGCTACCTAGTCATTAAAAAGCATTTCTTTTTAAAAGTAATGTTATTGAAAGAAACCAGTTTATGTCCAAAATATAATTTGCTTGGATAAATTAAGAAATTAATTAACTAAATTATATTAAATGATTGGTTTAAATTAAATTAGTGGTAATAATAATTATGTACAGTATTATCAATATTATAATAAAATTGATACAGCTTTAAATAAAAATAAGTATGTTTAAAATAGCAATTAAATTGTATTAATCAATTAGTTAAATCTTAGTTCGGAATAACAAATTAAATTGTGCCATAGCATACTGTGTGTTGATGTTCATTTGTAACAATTGAGGGGCACCATCCTAAATATTTAACTTGAGCTCCATCATGTTGAAAATGGACTATAGTTTTGTTAGCTGGGACAGGCAGGATGTTAACTAAAAAATAATTTTGGAGTGGAATTATCTTTTAATGATCTGTGCTACAGATCATCACTCATTATTGTTTGGAATTTAATTAAAGTCAATTCTAGAAATCTGAAGAAAATCATATTGTTTGATTTATTTCTGTAAATTAAAAAAAAAAAAAAAACAGCCTCCAGAATAAAATATGTAATCAATATTAAATGTTAAAATATAAAATATACTAAAATGCAATTAACTTGAACCATAATGATTAAAATAAATACAAGAACAAGTATAAAAATATGAAGAAATGACAGCAGTTTGTCCAAAGATGTTAGTTATGACAAAAAGAAGAGAGTTGACAGAAAGGTAATCAGAATTTATATTTGCACATACTGGTAATAAAATAAAAACATATATAATAAATAACTAAGCTATATCAATGAAGAAATAATAACAGTTAATGTATAGGCAGAATAAATGCCGTACCTGGAATCATTCACAAGCTGACTATATCAACTATTTAAGTGTTCTGATGGTTCCAGTAAAACGTGGCAATGATGATGAAATGGTACCTTGTCAGATAATATCACTTCTTTAGAAAAATGAATATAGTATTTCTTTTACTGTGCATTACCAGAAAGTTAATTTAAAAATTAATCCTGGGGATAGAAACAATGGCAGTCAAAACCAATAAAATGCCTTATAAGATTAATAAAGTGTCGGCTAGCTGAAAAATAGTTTTCCTGGATTGGTTGTACTAAAAACAGAATATTTCTATTCCTAAACTCCTGATGTGGATGATATGTACAATTGTGGTTTAATTAATCTATTTTTTACCATCATATTTAGTTTTTTCCCTCCATCTATGATCACGGGACATGACAATATATTTCCCCTACCACTAGAAGTGTCTTTCTTATCTTGTCCTAGCACATGTATCATAACTTTATAAAAGAAAAGTTTGCAAGAAAGGGAATTGTTTGGTAGGTTATACAGATATACCAAAAGTCACAATTTCAAGCACATACAATATAAAAAAAATTAAATTGTATTGCAGGGGAATTACTTCTCTAAAAAAACCTTTATTTTACTCCCCTTCAGCTAAATATTATATGAGAGGAAATGATCAAAGAAAAATGCCCTTTGAACTTAAAATACTGTACTGAAATTGCTTCTTCATATGTTGCCTGCTTTAATAGTGCGTGTCCTTCTAATCTACACAAAATGCGGAACTAACACTGGCTGTTGACTTCTTTAAATCTGAATTAAAACAGAATAATCTCTGAATGCAGACTTTGTATTACTGGGAAGACTGTCAAGACTGTCACAGGCCAGAAACATTTGAAAAATGTGGTACTAATAGAAGTGAACTATGTCATCTCTAATAAATATCTGCCAGATAAAAATGAGTCACCACCCCAAAGAGAGAAGATAACAGTCGCTGTGGGTTCTCACAGCAGCAGAGATGTTAATAATGAATAGAATAAGGTATATGAATGAGAGCTTTGGTCATATCTAAAGCTGATGAATCCCGGCAAGCAGCTAAATTGTGAGCTTGAATCTCATGGTGATATGGATAAAACCACTTAAATGTCAGCCTTCCTGAGCTATACATAACTTAGAAACCCTTTTCAGATTTATTAGACCTACAGTCAGGCAATAACGCATTTAAAGGACTTTTTGTAACTATTATAATATTGTGCTTTTTACATGAATCAGTGACACACACAATAGGCAATACATTCTTTTCGATAAATAAACCAAATAACAGCAACAATGGAGAATAACAAGGATGATACTAAAATAATAAAATAAAAGAAAGTATATGGTAGGGAACATTAAAAACTAACATGCAACATTTTTATTTAATATATAAAATACATATACATATTTATATATCTTCAATATTTTTGTCCCCCGCTTGAAACATCCTTTGGGATAAATAGAACAAGAAAAGTATTGTTTCCAGCCTTGTGGTAAAGTATGAAATGTAAGCAGGGATTATTTCCTTCTGTAGACACAGCCATATGGCAAGACATGAGTCCACATTTTAATATGTAAATGAAAACAAATGTCTCAATCATTCTTACATGCAGCAATAATTATTTTTTCCAAATTTCTATAGTTACTCTCAAATTGGGACTCAACACTCAACATAACAACAAAATCTGTTGCGTTACAGAACTGGTGCAACACAACACATTGCTTTCACATTATTGCACGACTTGTACTAACTAACAAAAGCTAAATCTGATCAGTAATACAAAGTTAGAGTTAACTACATTTATCATTAGACATTTTATACAGTACACCTGAGAAGAAGGTTTGTTGTTCCTTTGTAGCCGGATTACGTATTTATCAGTCAGAAAAAGTGAGACTAAACCTGTTATTTATTTCTGTATTTAATAGAATACATCAGAATGAAGAACTGAGTTTTTTTTAAAAACATTGTTCATTTTGATTTAGAATTAAAGTGAAGAAATTTGAAGCAAAAATTGAAAATGATAGGTATTACATTTATTTACATTGCAAACATGTAAATGATACATAATCAAATAAAGCTTATAATCAGATTATGACAAAATGTTCCTGAACAAATTAAGCCACAGATACCAAAAATATTATTGAATTGTATGAATGAATAAATCATGTGATTTAAAAAGTTAATTTTTTGCCTGGATTCAGCAATCATAATTGAATCTAATTTTCTTCCTGCACCCGATAAACCACAAACATATTTATCACCTTCTAAACTATCACAATAAAGAGAGACCACACAGTGACAATTTAAGAAACAGCACCATCTGCAGTCCCTCCAGAATAGTCATGCAACTAATACTTAGCCTGTAGCTGTTATACTACTACAGTATGAACCTTAATTAACAGAATCATTTTTACGCTGTGTTGGTGTCCGGGAAATAACTTTTTATTTCTGTCTAACTATGCAGCTTTCATGAATGTAGGCATGACAGGGGGTTGTTTAGAGTTGGACACAAGTCTATTTGCGAAGCATAAAAATTAATTTTGTGCAAATGTTACTTAAATTTATAATTAAACGTATTTTGCCCATGCGGTCCCATGCTCTTGGAGAGGTGGACGGTGACATTTATGTGCACTTAGAGTATGGGTGTGTACATGTATGGCATGACTGACCCTTAGATTTGCATCCTATTTAAAGTTAAAAGCATCTTTTAGATATGTTAGTTTTCAGACATAAGTAGATGGTAGATGCAAGTTTGGCAGTTAATAATAATTGCTGCTGTATCTTTTATTGTTAAAAAGAAATAATTGTAAAAAAACAAACAAACAAGCATGTTCTCTTCTAAAACAGCACACGCTTTATAGAGCCTGTACAGATTTCCACTAAAACAGTGTGGGATCCCCCTATCATAGTAGGAATCACACTCAGTATGCTAAGTACAGTATAGTTGTGAGGCTCCGTGATATGGGAGGCATGCACATAACAAGCACCTTCCCCTACCAAAGACTGCCAGCATTGATTTGAACAGCACGTCTTCCTGGCACCCCTAAACTGTAGATCCCTGGGTAATGATATGAATGATGAAGATTGGAATTCCTGGACATGGCAAATGGGTATTAAAACGTAAATAAAAACATTTTAGAGACTATGTTTTTGAAAATAAAGTTAAATTAAATAAGACTCACAAAAACCTACCTTTTACTATTTTATTAAAAATTAAAATGTTATTTCTTAAAGTAGTCAATTGGAAGTTCTTCTTTACTGATAATTCACAAATAATAAAAGTAAAAAACCTTATGATGAAGCGAAAACTGCACTGCTCAGGGCCCTTTTTTTAACTCAAAATTTTATTGAACAAACTTGAGTGACAAAGAGGATTAAAGTGGTAACAAGATAAGAGGAACCACATACTGAACAAAATGGAAGTAAATATACAAAATAACAATTCAAATGCAATATATTAGAAGGATACAGGACAGGAGGGGAAGGGTGAGAGAGAGTAGGGAAGGGGGGTAGTTGCCAGCTGTAGGAAGATGTAGAAAACTAAGCCTCAGGGGTATCACTAATATATGGTAGAGGGGCTTCTCAGAGCTTAGGAGAGAGACAAAGGGGGGAGGAGGGGGTAGGATGCTTAGGAGGCCATCCAGGGGGGAATTAGGGACCGGTACATATATTGCCAGAGGGCCCAAATTTGTTTAAACTTTTCCTCCCTGTCGTGCAGGTGGTATGTAATTTTCTCCGTGCTGGCTATGAACCAGATGTAGGATTTCAATGAAGAGATGCAGGGAGGTTTCAACCTATTGCTACGATTTGGGTATCAGACAGCATGCGGTCAGGACATGAGGTCAGCATAGCTGACTGTGTATTATCGGTATCCTTGATAGGATAGCAGAGAAGAATGAACCACAGGTTCATTGAAGGAGTTGGACAACAGGTTGCCAACTTTGTTCCAGAAGGAAGGGATTAGTGGGCAAGACCACCAGATATGTATGAAGCTACCACTATGTCCACAGCCTCGCAAACAAGCAGGGGAGGCATTCGGATGTATTTTAGCAAGTCTATCAGGTGTGAGGTACCATCTATAATAGACCCTGTAGGCATTTTATTTAAGGTAGAGATGGAGCTAGAGGCAACACTCTATATAATAGTTTCCCAACAATCCTCCTCTCTGGGTGGGCCAAGGTTTCTTTCCCATTCCCGCTCGTGCCTATTGCCAGGGACCACCATTTCATCAAGGAGTAAATAATAGAGAGAAGACATCAGGCCCCTCTGCAGATGTTAGGAGTGGCATAGAGTTTCAAAGGAAGAAGTTAGCTGAGAAGGGCTGCCCAACAGGAGAGAGTGGAGAAAATGTCCAATCTATAGATATTAAAAGAATTGCAGATGGAGGCCAGGGAATCTGGAGCAGAGAACCTCACATGCCATGGGTTCCCCCTGGCCACCCAAATCTGAGAAAAGGATCTAAATGTACCTGGAGGGAAAGCAGGATTATGCCACAAGAGCATGATGGAAAGTGGGTAAGGTAAAATGGAAAGATGGGGCTTGCAGGTCTCCCAGGTCCTGGCCATGAATGACAAGGTAGGAAATCGCCTAATAAGGGCAGCTCTGGAAATCTGTGGTAGGGCCCCAGATGTGAGACAATGATGGTAGATTGAGATAATTAGCTTTGATGTCTGCCCGGAGGTGGGGGGAAGCAAAGAAAGGCACAATACAACTGGGGTGAGCCACTCAGTAGTAGGTCTTGTGGCTGGGGAACCCTCTGCTTCTACATGTTGTGGGATCTTGAGCAATGTCAGCCTAACTCTGAGAGACCTGTTACGCTAGGCAAATTTAGCCAGATGTCTTTAAATTGTAGTTAGTTCGAAAGGAGGAACCTTAATAGGGAGAGTCTTAAAGAGGTAGAGAAGTTGGTGAAGGATATTCATTTTAATGACAATGATCCTACCCAGCCACAAGATGATCAGGGGATACCAGGAGAAAATATCTGATTTGAATTTGGAGATAAGGGGCTAGGTAGTCTCCTGGTATGGGGACCAATAGTGTTGATGTAGACCCTCAGATACTTAAGTCTTTTTTGCCAGTGAAAATGGAACTGAAAGGCAATATCCTGACAGTCACGGGTAGGGAGATTAAGAAGCAGGGCCTCAGATTTTGTAATATTAATTATGTAGTCAGAAAGGGTTACGTAATGCTCCACGATGAATAAGTTAGGGAAGAAGATGGTTGCTGGAGTGTCAAAAGGACATTGTCTGCAAAGAGAAAGCACTTGCTTTCCAGATCCTCTGTGTCCACACCCTGAACATCAGGGGAGGCCATGGGGCTTCAGAGCACATTTTAATGTTTTTGCTCTACCCTGGTTTTACCAAGAATTACGTTTTTTTTATCTTAAGTACATTTTATATTGTGTGTTTGGGACATATAGGGATTTCTTTTGGCAACATATTGAATCTTTAGGAACCACCAGAGAATCCAATAGGTATCCTTATGGCTACGGTATTTTAAGGCTAATAGTTCCAATGCAAACTAAAATAGGTCAATACCAGTAAAATTTAGATCCATGTCAGAGTAGATTTAATAGTAATTCCTTGAATGGGATAGTAAGTTCAACTATTCCAAACAGGAACCCTGGAGAAAGTTGCTAATTATGTCACATGGTGGGATTAATTATATTCTATCGCATTGTAGAATCAGCAATTAATGTTAAATACTGTTTGATTTGGTTCCTAGCCCCAAGATTTTTACAATTATTGACAACTGCAGGGGAAGTTTGCGAGTCCATTATGTCATTTGCTATGTGGCTCCAGCAGATATTGTGCACAATTTTTAATTGCCTAATCACAACAACACCATATCATACAGCTTGCACCATAACAAATACTCACTTATTTGGACTTCGTGGACCTAGTGTTTAGAGTCTACAATAATTTGATTTTTGTGCAAACGTGTATACAGGGATGTGTGACAATTGAGCAAGAATATAATTCAAGGTTATAATGGGTATTATCGTTACCAGGAATTTGTTAGGGCTACCAGTGCGTCATAAACTTGCAGAACTAGCGGAAGAGGTCTTCACCTATAGCAACCGCCTTTCCCGTAGAGAGTGGTTATGCTCACAGTTACTCAGATGCCCCCAGGTCTTATACTCATTGTAGTACAAGTTTATGGTCATACAGCTGTACTCAGGTGCGGGAGGTAATATACGGAGTAGGGACAGGCCAGAGGTCTGCGTTTTGGAACAGAGATTGTAATGTCTGACTGGCCTAACAGAGCACAAGTGGAAACGTCAGATACAAGCAGGGTCAGGGCCACAGGCAACAATGCAAATCCAGGTAACAAGCAGAAGGTCAGGGCAACTAGCAGGTATCAGGATCCAGGAAACAGGCAGAGGTCATACACAGAAGTCAACCAAAGGTTTTCACCAAATACAGCACAGGAGCAGGTCAGTAAACTGGTAACAGAACGCTATAACCAGCAAGGAGGCTAAGCCCTCCCTGCCTTAAATACTGAAGGGAGCCAATCAGGGCTTAACCCTGAAACTATCCCCAGGACCTGTCTAATTAATTCAAGAGTAATTAATCAGTCTGCAGGCTGTTTCTTTTACTCTGCGTACGCGTCCTGCTGTCAGCGTTTCCGGGACACGGTGTTATATCAGAAAGCGTCCTGACCATCTCCTTGGCAATGGTCAGGACGAGGGGAACCGAAAATGATGTCCCGGATGTTGCCATAGCAGTTAACCATCAGGCGGTGGAAGGGAACCAGCATACTCCATACACATTTTTACAAATGTCTTTTTAATTTAATTCTGAACTTTATTTTCAGTGGTGAGGTTAATAGACAATTTGAAGGATTAGTAAGATAACATAAAGAAACAGAACAATTAGGGGCATATTGAATTAGCTTCCGGGATCGTGGCTACGCTTGGCCGCGCACATAGAGTGCAATTACAGTACCGCCACATTGCATTTTTTTAATTCGCAGCCCTATGGGGTGCGAGAGGAAATCTGCAGTGTAGCGGGAAGGAGGCGGTCGCGCCTAGCCATGATCTTGGAAGCTAATTGAAAAGGCCCCTTAGTTTGTGTGACCAACCAAAACCTCTTTATCAGTGATCACAATATACTAATTAATTACCAGTTCTGAAGTGAACCTTTCAAGAAATATGGATGAATTAATTAACCATTTCAGATTAAAATCATAGGTTCAACTTTCTGTGTCCAGTCAATGGAATTTGGTATAGTAGATCCACAGCATAAACTACATTCTCAAATGGACTGGGTTAGTGTGTCAAGGGTGGAAGGAAGAGAGTAATGGCCCACAGGCTATGTTTAGGGATTTTTGGGGTAGAAGATGATGATGGGGATATTTTTTCACAATTACTCATACAGACACTCTGCTATAAAATGTGATTCAACGCACTGCAGCTATTAAAAGGACACCTACATTTTCAAATAAATTATTACCCTAAGGTATTGTTAAAGCACACCTACAATATTACTTTAGCTGAATATAAATTAGGAATAACTAATTCATTACATGATAATTAATGAGCATCTGATTCTCTATCTGGTTAATGGTACTCAAGAGAACACAGACTTTTCTATTAATAGGTCAAAGAAATACAATTGATTTTTTAACACTAGTATAACAAACCCCATAATGTTTTACTAAAAAGACGCAGGTCTATTCTCTAAAGAGTACCAGTGTAAAATGTATTGTAGAAGACAAAAATACATCTGCTTATACTGTGTTGTCCTCAGCTCAAATATTTGTACCTATCTCATCAAAGTCCTTTATTAGCAGTAGAACTAAAATGCAACCAAAACTTGGAACACAATTGCACTATTGTTCATATAATATTTTATCACCGTATATATCAGCAGAGATATATTACAATTGTGTTGATATGATTGAATTAGCTTTGCACTGATTGTAGAGTATCTCTTACCAGCAGTAGACATTATGTTCCTTTCTTCATGTTTTCACACTTATCTATTTTCCATATCATTAATTCTTTCTCCTACTTGGCATAAAAATGAGCATGAATACGTCTTGTTAATTAGTAAGCAATGCTTCTCCTGAACGAAGCATTAGAGATTACATATAGGATTTTAATTATCGGCAAAGACAGTAAAAGATGATTGTTCATTAAGATGTAATAAGATTTCTTTTCCAAATATTACCTTCCCTGTTTGAATAAATAGCAGTTTGACAAAGGCAAGATTTACTTGTAATTTGATCACTTATGTGACTGCAGGATTGCATAGGCATTCTGACAGCCGAGGGTTTCTAATAGAAAGTTGTAGAATACCTGTTATATTCCATGAATTTAAAAAAATAAAATAATCAGATTTCAAGTCTTTAGCAGTTAATATTCAGATTTTCCTTACTCACTAAGCCTTTGGTGCTATAATCAGGGGTGTGATATTAAAATAGCAGCTCTCATAGCATCCTGGTCAAGGAGGTCTCCAATATGCTCTTCTGAGCATGTTTGCACCGACCTCACTCATGCTCGCTGGGCTAGGAATATCCTTACCTCTCTCCTCCACTAAACCCTCCCCCTCGGCCTCGTAAAGCTGGGTACACACTACACTGTTTTCGTCCAATAATCGGCTGAAACAGCCGACATACGACCGCTTGTTCAAAAGTCGGGTCAGTGTGTACATTTACACGATGGTTGAAAGTCTGCCCAAATGGACGATTGTCGCCTCATTTGGTTGGTCGTACCGTTTAATATTTTCGTTCCAATCTCGTTTCCGCTGTGTAGTGTGTATGAACTTCCGACGGATCCATGACAATACCCAGATACTTTCTCGACCTGGGGGGCATGTGTATGTAAATTTTTTAGGTCAATCACAGTCCCACGTAGTGCGGAATCCGCACATCATTGTGTTTTGCACCTGTCTGGCTGTAGACTGTTACACGTGTAGGAAGCACGTGGGTTATTACCCTTTGGATGTATTTTGACATTCATTTGTCATTTAACCTCTATAAAGTTTCAAAACTATGAAAGTTATGAAAGCCAGGGACAGTGGCAGCCTTCTGTTTTTACGCTGTTTTGGGAGTTGACTATAGTTCAGGGTCCATCCCTTTATGCTAATGTCTCCGGTTTCTCGTACATTTCCCCCGCAAATGTCGCTGCAGTGTGTACGAAATTAAAATCATTGCCCACGACAACATGGCTGTAAAAAGTCGCTAAAGCGACGTCCGCTTTTCCGTTTATCATCCTAAACAAGGCTAGTGTGTATGCAGTCCATGGACCGAGCGATCAGACCATCGATCGCATGTAAAATTGCTCGGCATAAAAAGTTGGTCGAAATTTCTGTAGTATGTACCCAGCTTAAGACAGGTTTGACAACATGATAAGGAAATAATGGGTTGTATAACAACATAGACATCAAATCTCAATTCAGACTTTCATGCCTACGATAATTTTACTTTTGGTCATTTAAATTATCCCAGTTATTTTGCAGTAAATGTGAATTTTAGGGCACTGTCCTATGTTGTAGTCAAGGGTCAGAGCTAAAGCTAAGGTGGTTGCAATAGTTACGGAACAAATGAGTTAGATGTTACTGATCTCCATGTTGAAAGAAGAGGACAGTGTCATGGGTGTCAGGATAGGTTCAGAGGAAATTATAGTGGTAGTCACTGCGAGTATATAGGGCAGTGAGTAAGCTTGAGGATACAGTGGCAGTGAGAGATCTCATGAGCGGCAAAGTGAGTGTATTTAAGTAAGCCATGGTTTTATGAGCGAGTATGTGGTGCCAACATAAGTTGGTGATTTGTTTCAGGCATGTGACTGTACATGTGGATAGCAAGAAGTATAGAAGTTTTGGTGAGGTCACACTGATGGTGTAAATGTGATGTAGAATGTGAGTAGGATAAATGCATCAAGTATAAAGTGTGATGATAATGAACATTGTTTAGGTACATTGTAAAAGACAGTTTTACTCCTGTTTATAGTGCGTTAATTGAAATGTATTCCATGAACTTCAATGCTTACAAAAAAGTGTTATCAAAACATTGACAACATATAATAACTTTATAACATGTAAGGTCAGCCCTCTGGTATGTAAATCGCTATTATACAAAGTCAATGTCATGGAAACATTTGTACTAAAAATTTGGCAAGTAAAGGGAAACTGCACAAAATGATGGAGCGGAGGAGAGTAGCTAAGAAGGGAGTTTTAAATTGTGTAAAGTTAATAGTGTGTTGTGGATTGAGGCTGTGGACTAATTAGATGAATGAGAATTTATTGTTTGAAGAACTGTGTTCAAAATTACGCTTTTTAATAGATTCTAAAAGTGTAACAAATGGTGGGTTTAAAAATTATGAGCCAAAGTAATTATGCATGACATGCATTTGGTTAGCCATTGTAGGTATGTGAAAATATGCTGTATTTGTAAGGGTGATCAGTGAGGGTATTGTGTGTACTCTATAGGTGACCCTCCATAAAGTGCATTCCAAAAAATATGGCCTTCCATATCAATACAATAACATTATACTGTATATTGCAAAAAATACAGTAATTGAGACATTGCTGGGAGGAAATTTATTTCCCAAAGGTACTTTTTATTAGAGCTGAGCGGTTTGGATTATGTTAAAATTCCACTAAATCCGATGTTGAGGATATAAGTGTAACCGAGTCGTAACTCTGTTTCTCCCAGCTAACTGGGATCTCAAAATGAGGTGAGATATCATTTCCAGGAATTAAATTTTTGCAAAACACTTGCGAGTTTTGGATCACCATCTTTTGTATATATAATACTCCCTCATTTTCTCAAGTGCCATTTTAGAACAGACAACGTGTAGGGAGGAGGTTAGCTGGAATGGTCTGCTCATAAAATAGCATTCAAGGTGAACCAGGGACATAGGAAAGCAATAGAATCCTGTCATTATTGTAAAGCAGGTCTGTAGAGATTAGTCAGCTAGAATAGTTTGCTGATCAATTGCTTTTAATTTCAATGTTAAATAGACTTTACACAGACTAGTAGCTACTAGATATCATTCTGCCCTAAACTAGTATATTTAATTCTTTGAGAAAAACACTGTGCTTTTGCTGTCAGACTATTAGCACCAGAATCCAAGAAACAAACAGATTTCTTTCTTTTAAAATTGAAAGTTATTTTAGTGAAAGTAATATTGTATGGGGCAGTGATAACTGAAATAATTTAGAAAAAAACTGGGTGTGAGATTCAGCAGCAGTTGCACACCCCCATAAAGACTATATATTATTATATTCTTATATTTTCTGTTTTTCAATACTTGTCCATTCAGTGAAATCTATATTTGAAAAAGGGTGTTTGCATTTGATTGTTTTTTCTGGGTATTTTCGACATTCAGTGATGCAGGTAGAACATTGCAGCGGCTGCAAAAAGAATGTCATCTGCCATGCCACCAACTGAAGCAAGCTAATTGGATAAATTAAACAACAAAAAATTAGTGTAAGGTGCAAAAAATAAAAATGTTGAAACGCTACACACGCACTAAATTTGAAACTTTACACAGTAGGCATTATGGAGAGTGAAGAGGCAGTATCAATCAGATGTCATTAAATGGACAGAGGCATCAGTAGATATTTAGATAACCAATTGTAAAAAGCTACCCAATTTGCTGCTGTTCTATAAATAAATGCGGATACTGAGAGATGAAGGTGGCCTGCACCTATACTACAAAAATTCAAAGATTAGGCACACAATACATTGCAGAGTATTTATCTTTTTCCCAAGAGCATAGCTTTCTTTACTTTGCCTCTATATAAATAAATGGGGATGCTGAGAAACAAAGGTGGCCTGCAGCCATACTTAAAGCCTGCAAAGACTAGGCATATGATACAATACACTGCCAGATTATTCATCGGTAGCCAAGAGCATGGCTTTCATTATCTTGTTTTACTTATATGCTCTGTGCCATAATGCTGCCCTTCTGAATCAAACCAGGGGACTTGTATATATTTATAGGGAGGGAGGGATGAAAAATCATTCCCCCGATGGACACTTCATCCAACCCCGAGGTAAAGGGGATTGCCCGATACTTGCAGTGGAGGTGGTCCCCGAGATCCATGTATATAAATATGGAATGTATATAAATAATATGTTCTTTTAGTGACGTGTTAGAAAAGGTTGCTTCTCTGCCTTTGGGCTAAGATCAAGTGCAGTTGTGGCAGAGCTGCTCTTGGTCCTTTGACCAGGGGCCGGGTTTGCTGCTTTGAAAGCCTAATACAATTGTGCCTCTGAAGTGGTGACCCGAGGGTGTGAAAGATCACAGGCAATAGCCTTAATACAGTGATCATGTAATTATTTTGGCACCTATGCACTTTTGACCACTTTCTTTTAGCACCACCCTTTTTCTTTGCCCTGGCCTTTTGGCTGGGTGAGAAAATTTGTACTACCAGCTCAGCCATTAGGCTGGGGCCGTACCCACTTGGCACTATTTATTTTTCTCCATGTTTGTCACTTTCACTTTTGTGTTTTCACGTTTCTTGGATTTTTTTTGGGTGCGGGTATGTCCTTATGGGCTCCGTCCCCTGGAAGATCTAGTGGGGGCTGTGTTGCCCTTAGGTTCCAGCCCCCCTGAAACCATCATTTGTCCTCCCTTCAGGGGTTGGACAGTTGTCGAACCCAGGGTGAAGCTTCAGCGGATCCCAGGGGCTATAGGGGCCTCCCTAGCCTTGTGAAAAAGGGGGTCTGAAGATCCTTGCTCCCTGAGGGACCTTTTGGTTCCAGAGGTCAGGAACTAAAGGCCCTTCCTCTATAGAGGAGGGCCATGTTCCGCATCCCTTGTGCATTTTTTTATGGTTTGCACCTTGTTTGGGCACTTTGGATCACAAAAACACATTCCCAGGCTGTCAATAAAAAAAAAGTGATATGTAAGAAATGTGTAAAATAGACAGTTCAGATCAATAGTTGCCCTTCCCACACATATCAATACAAAATGATAATCCCCCTCAGTGCTTCACTTAAAATGCTGCCTAATAGGTCTCAAATAAACATACACCAGTCTACTAGTAAACACAGAATACAAAGTGAGAGTTGGAACCTCCTTAAGCGCAATTATATCTCCTAAATAAGGTATACTTATATTTCAGTGTGATGGATTCTTTATACGTCTGAAGTCAATATGTCTCCTATGGAGAAGATTTTCCATGAGTTCATAAAAGGGATAGAAAATATGCAATAGTGTGATATTGTAAAAATCTAATTGTGCACAGTCTATATGTAGACAACACCAGGAAAAATTCACACATAATCCAGTAGGCAATAATCCCACACTGGTTGTCCGATTTGCCTTTCCCTTTGATACCACGTGTGCCAGAACAGTTTGATCTCTACCTGCACAGCCATGTCTGTTCACTATCCACTCCGCTGATAGCTAACTTGGAGGACTGCGACCTGCACGTCCCTTGCAGCAAACTCCAAACTCCCTTGTCCCTGGTGAAGACCGGAGGCATATTTACTAGAGTAAATATCAGCAAGTGGCCTACATTGGTGTCCATGTAGTTACTTATTTATTTAATTACAGTAATAGTAAGTCTGAACATGTGAAGGAGGTTTGGATGCAATGAAAAGGAGATATCAACACTATGCAGTTTATTATTTTTTTAATTGAATCAGAGAAAGCTAATGCAATGAATGCAAAGTAACAAAATCCTTCATTAAGAAAACTCGCTACAGACTTTGGCCAAAATCGGTGAAATTTGGGACCATTATGAAGAGATCATTAGAAAATAGAATTCAAATGAATGCTAATGCTATAAATAGTAATAGCAATACCAGCTCAAAAAGACCATTATTTTACCGATTTTGCACAATTTTTAAGTCGATCCAAAAACAAAACCAAAACCTTTCATGATTTTTAGCCAAAACCGGTAGCAAAGCCTAAACACGAACACTGCTTAGAGCACGAGGGTCAGCGCACAGCTCTACTTTTTATATTCCATATAACGCAAGTGAAAATGTTTTGGTGAGTTAGAAAGGTTTTCCTTCTAATTTGGCTATTGTAGCTGTGAAGTAAGAAATGGAACAGAAATATTTTCACGGGAATAGACACTCACAGTTAAGAAGAACAATGTGCGTGGATGCACAATTCAAATAATTGACTCCATTATTTCCAGCCACTGGCCATAATGCATCTACCTGACTACAGTACATGAAAAATGTCTGTAATATTATATAGATTTTATTTTATGTATGTGAAATTTCCAGCTACATGTATACTTTTACTAGATGTTGTTGGGAATAACTAATATGGACACCATGTGTTTAGGTAATAAGATTTTGAGTATCTCCCTCTGTTACACCCTGGAACAAAACTATGCAGAAAAATAATTGTGGAAATGAAAATGTGAATTCCCCAGTGCACTGTTTGAATTCTCAGAGCCCTCTTAACTGAGAGGAAGACAAGAAGAGGGTCACATCTGTAGTAGATGTAGGAGAAAGAGATAGAGGGAAATACCTACAGATCTCCATAAAGAGTACTTCCTTTCTGGGCTGAATTTAAAAGCCGTGCTTGGCAGTAGCAATTTGCATTGTATCTACCCTTGCTCACCTCCTACTCTTTATCATTTTGGGACTGGGTGAAGCTTTAGGGACTACAGATAGCCAGCTAGGTAATCTTCTGAAAGAGAACAATGGGCTTTGCACTTGGGTTAAAATGAGTGCAGTCAGCAGCTTTGCATCAACCTTGGCTAGTAAGACTAAAGCTGGGTACACACTACACTGTTTTCGTCCAATAATCGGCTAAAACAGCCGACATACGACCGCTCGTTCAAAAGTCGGGTCAGTGTGTACATTTACACGATGGTCGAAAGTCTGCCCAAATGGACGATTGTCGCCTCATTTGGTTGGTCGTACCATTTAATATTTTCGTTCCAATCTCGTTTCCGCTGTGTAGTGTGTATAGACTTCTGACAGATCCACAACAATCCTCCGATACTTCCTCGACCTGGGGGGCGTGTGTATGTAAATTTTTATGTCAATCACAGTCCCACGTGGTGTGTAATCCGCACATCACTGTGTTTTGTATCGATGTGTATTGCACCTGTCTGGCTGTAGACTGTTACACGTGTAGAAAGCACGTGGGTTATTACCCTTTGGATGTATGTTGCCAATCATTTCTCATTTAACCTTTATAAAGTTTCAAAACTATGAAAGTTATAACTCCATAATAACCTTTATTACATAATGAACATGCCCCAATATGTCTGAAATACTCTAAATAAACCACACAGTGCTTTTGCAAAACTTTTATTGCTGGTAAAAACAATAGCAATGTTCAACTTTTCTAGTACAATATGAAAAGTGAATAAAAAATAGTATTACAGTGAAATGGTGCTACTGGTTTGTGGCACAACAGTTGCAAACAGCATATACATATCATCGAAAGTATTATCAAGGATTTTGATTTTCACTTAATGTTCGCAATATTGTCTATCATTTTTTTCAAATGATCGTAGAGCTCGGCGACATTTTTTCCCTCTTCCGAACTTTCGTCTGATATGACGATGGTATCTATGAGGCAACAAAATACAAAGTTTTTACCATTTCGCTTCTATCTCTGTACTAAAGTTAATACAAGTTTTATTCCAACACCTGACATGTGCTCACCTTGCACACTGCTCGAGATAACTTTGTGTTGTGGTCCCTTGGGCACATTTATTTTTTCTCGTTTTATCACAGGTGTGATTACATCTATGGTATCTACAGTGGCCTTGTCACCGTTAATTCTTGCTTCTGACAAAACAATAATCATACGTTTGCATTGGTTCATGTGACAGTAGAATGAAATACATAAAGTCCTTCAAACAGGTACATTACACGACTACACGTGCAACTCACTTTTTTTTTATGTTTTTACGGATTTGCTCCAGTCTCCTTGCGTCTTTATTTTTAAGGTCCGACCACTTATTCTGGACTTGGAATTTATTTCTTTTTTTTTCCAAGTTTTTCCTTTAGTAATCGCAGTAGTTTTTGCATTATCAATTCCTTTCTATTATTCACTTTTCTGTACTTTCGCTTTTGACAGTCGTAGTTGTACTGGTCCAGTACTTTTACCATCATCTCCATCTCTCTAGGGCTCATTGACTTTGCTCTTTTACCTGCAGTACATTCTTCTTGAGCATCTCCATCCCCCTCTGTAACTTTGCCTACATTTGTTGGCCCTTCCGGCACTATTTGTGCCTGCGTCTCCGTCTCCATTGCTTCCACCCCCACTAACACCTTCTCTTTATTCTCCATCTTCTCACGTTCCTCGGCGCCAGACAGGCTCCTCTTTAATTTTTATACACTCTGACATGGGCGTTTGTTTTCGAGAATGGAGCATTGTGGGTGAAGACTATTCGTGTACAATAACCTCGTGTATCAGTGTTTTTTTTCTATAACTGTAACCCGTTCATGACCATTAAATACGAAGGGATTTTACGATTCTTCGGAGCTGTACATTTGTTCACATATACGGTAAGTTCTTTCTGATTGATACATACATGTGAACTTGCATTGGTGAAATTTACAGCACAGATGGGACTTATGTTTCTTTTTATTATACCCAAACAGATAATCATAATGACATATGAAAGAAATGCTGACCTAATGAAGGGTTTTATTGAGACCTACAGGGCTCACCCATGTTTGTGTAAAGCCAAATCCAAGGAGTATTCTAACAGAATGATGCGAAACATTGCGATGCAAGAGCTTGTAAAAGCATGTCTGCCATATCATCCTGGAGCAACTATTAAATGGGCAAAAAGCAAGATCCAGAACCTTAGGACTGTGTATAAAAAAGAATTAAATAAAGTTGAAGCATCCAAAAAATCAGGAGCTGCAGCTGAAGATGTGTATGTGCCAAAGCTATGGTACTTTGATATGTTACACTTTGTGAAGGACCAAGAAACACCACGTACGTCCATTAGCAGCATGCCTACAGACAGCAGTTCATCCCCAGAGGTAGAGCAAGCATATGATATACCTGCAAGTGGCACAGTAAGTACAGTACATTATGATGTTGTAATGTGACAGATTTATTAATGTTCAAACAATCAACAACACAATAACAATGCATAACATGTTTATAAATAGTCATATACAATCATTTTGCCATGGCACGGCACCATCACCGTTGAAATAAGAAAGGTAGGCCTCACAATTTAATTTTGCCACTGAACAACCGTTTTTAGAGTGGCCACACTCTAATGGTGTTAAGCCCACCACCTCCATGTCCTTGCCATTACTTTCCACATTGACCTGAGTGGTACGGGCACTATTGCTTTTACGCCGCAGAAAGTTATGCAGAACACAACAGGCCATCACAACTTTGTCGATTTTGTCCAAACGCAGGTTGATTGTCGACTAAAAAACTCTGAACCTGTTGCTTAGAATCCCAAAGGCATTTTCAACGACACGCCGAGCACGTGACAGTCTGTAATTAAATATACGCCTTTCATGGGTCATATTTCTTTGCGGATATGGTTTTAATACATTCCCATGCAATGCAAAGGCGTCATCTGCCACAAACACAAAGTTTAATCCATATTTAGTGCTGCTCTGCAATGGAAGGTTTAGGGCATTGTTTTTTAGTTTGCTATGGAAGGCAGTATGCTCCAATGCACCACCATCTGAGACTCTTCCATTTTTTCCAATGTCCACAAATAGGAATTCATAGTTCGCATCCACGATGGCCATTAAAATAATGCTGAAAAACCCTTTGTAGTTGTAGTAGAAAGATCTACTGTTTGATGGTGGCATGATTCGGACATGTTTGCCATCCATAGCACCACCGCAATTCGGGAAATTCCATAGTCTCTCAAAGTCTTCCGCTATCACTTTCCAGTCTGCTTCGCTCGATGGGAACTGAAACATAAAGATGTGTACATAGTTTACATTTGAACATGCATGCAATTGCATCCCCTCATTTGTTTGCTCTTTTTCAGCCTGCACTACTGTCTGATGGGCTCCTGCTGGAAGTTGAAGACACGGATGCTACAACAATTTCTCCCACTCCACGTGAAAGCCAGCTAACTGCAGACAGGCAAGATGCGACCCAAGGTGATACACCAGCAAAAACAAATCAGAAGCGAAAGAGACGCAGAATACATGAAACAGCATAAAGTGATGCACTAGCAGAAAGGATGCTTGATTGCGCTAACAGTCTGCTAACACCAAGAAAGGAAGAGGACACATTTGAGTTACTCGCATCAACATTAGCTAGCAAAATAAGAAGTAGTAGCAAGCGCATACAAACTGAAATGGAGCGGCTGCTGTGTGACGTCATGTGTAGGGCTTCCACTGAAGATTTGTGGCCGGACACATGTCTTTCCTCAACTAACCATAGACACCAACAAGCATACACATTTCAGACCTTGGGAGGACAAAGCGGCATGTCTCAACCTTGTATGACATCCATGCCATTACCATCGGTAAGGTTGCCACATTAAGTTGGGGACAAACCTGGTATGGACACAAGCAAAATTTTGCAGTACCAACATTTATAAACTGTTGCGCTGGACCTAACAATTTATGATTTGCACATTACAAGTTAAATGTATTTTTACAACGTTAAATATGTTAATATGTAAAATTATATTTTTACAATAAATACTGTTGCTTTTCACAAACCTTCATATACTGGTCACTGAGAACTTCAATGATAGCATCACAGGTGTCAGGTATTATCATGCCAAGAGCTTGAGGTGAAATAGCCATGCTGTATTTCAGATCTGCCAGTGTTCTCCCTGTTGCCAAAAAAGTAGGGTTGCCACCAGTCTTTGCTCTGGCGGTATGGGTCTCCTTAAACGGGTGTTCTACCTCTGGATGAGAGGGGTTACAAGTTGGAGCAGTTCCTGAAAAGTTGAATCATTCATGCAAAGAAAATTCTTGAAATCATCGGGGTTGTTGTCCCGTATCTCCTGTAGCAGGGGCATATGGCAGAACGTGTCTCTCCTCTTGAACCTATCTTAGCTCCAGCAAGATCTATTCTTTCTCCTTCTTTCTCTTCAGTTCTGTACCAGCATTCTTCTTGCCACAGTAAGCATGAGAAGTGCAGCTGCTTGTTCTTGTTTTGTAGCCATTGTACGTTTACAAATGGGAATGAAGGAAGGGACAGGTTAGCCTTCTGTTTTTAAGCTGTTTTGGGAATTAACTATAGTGCAGAGTCCGCCCCTTTATGCTAATATCTTCGATATCTCGTACATTTCCCCGCAAATGTTGCTGCAGTGTGTACGAAATTGAAATCATTGCTCACGACAACATGGCTGTAAATAGTCGCTAAAGGGACGTCCGCTCTTCCCTTTATCATCCTAAACAAGGCTAGTGTGTATGCAGTCCATGGACCGAGCGATCGGAACATCGATCGCATGTAAAATCGCTCTGCATAAAAAGTTGGTCGAAATTTCTGTAGTGTGTACCCAGCTTAACACTGTCAGGCGCCGTGCCTGCTTACATGCTCCAGAAGTATTCCTGCCCCTCACAAGCCCCATCCTCCTTCACTCTTTGTCGGTGATCTCTTCTGCCCATGCGACACACTTTTCCTATTGGCCGGCAATTTCCACAGCATTGTCTGCGGTCAGTGACATCACTGACCTCCTAATTCAAGTTCTCTATATATAGAAGACTCCTTCTATATATGCTGCCAGGTTATTGTGTCATATCCAGCTCCGGCATTTGTTCCAGTACTGATTGATTCATGGAGGTAAATGTATTAAGTGCCAATTTCTGCAAGTCGCCAGGAATCGGCGAATTTGCAGTCAAATTTTAAAGTGCTGATGGCTTTAAAGGCAAAACAATGTCTTTAAAGCTATTGTTGCTTTACATTTTCACTGCAAACTCAACGATTTTCAATGACTTGCAGAAATCAGCACTTAATACATTTACTACCTTGTGTTGATTCCTGCCTAACTTCTCTCCTCTAATCTGATTTGGCTCCTGTTGTCCTCTTGGATCTGACCTCAGCTTTGTTGACTACTCTCCTGGCTGTCTCCCTGGACTGTGTTATTTTGGTTCTGAAAATGAAAAAAAGAATATTCCCTTTGGCGCTAGATATGGCAGTGGTCGTAAGATACCAATGCGTGAGGTCTGTGTCCTCAAAATCATAAAATATATAAAGAAAATAAAATAAAAATGCGATGGTAACTCAAGCCACCAACAAATTATTGATGCACTGCAGAAAATTTCAATAAAACATTATTTATTTTTTAAAAATTTATTTTAGTTCTGAACCGGATTTCCTGACCAACCTTGCACTCTGATTTGGCTCTTACTTTACCTCTTGTAACTACCTGGCTTGTCTGACTATTCTTTCATCACCTATCTTACCAGTAACTGGCATTGAGGGCCGCGATGTGCATGTCCCTAGCAGCAAAGCCCATATCTCCTTGCCGGGGTTCATGGTGAATACCAGGGGCATGTTAGACTCAGTGCTCAGTAGCGCCAAATGCTGGTAGGCAGTTACCATCAATTATCCTAGTGTTTGTGACAAACATTTTGTGGTTCAAAAAGCCTAGTTCAAGTAAGGTGGATTTCCAAGCAATAGCCTCATCTGTGGACAACTAAATGATATAACTCATTTTATCTCCTTTTTTATCGGAATCATTAAGATTATAATTGGAAATGTAACCTACTCTGGTATAGGAATTCACAGCTCAGTCATTTGGTCCTCAATTGATCTTGGAGGGAGATATAAATAGGTTTCTGGAGGAGTTACAGGAGAGGCAGGTTGGACATAATTATTGAATCAGCTGTTGTAAATCAGTGATTTGATGTGTATAGTTGCGGACCTGGCTAGTAAGGTCCTAAACCTGATTCTAAACCTGTACAGTATAACATGGGCCTAAGAGTGCAAGATTTGAGTCAAAGACATAAGCGGTTGGTAAGAGCAACCACTTATGTGGAGCAGACTCCATTATTGCTGTTTTTTTAAATTGTTCTGGTATCTATGAAGTCCAGTTGACAAAGTGAAAAGAATCAGTAACAAGCCAAATCAGTACGATAGAAGTGGAGCATAATTAAACAAGGCAAAGTTAGTACATAGGTAATTAGTTAGAGACATGGTCAAGGACAAGCTGGCTTGGTGCACAGATAACCATAGCAGAATCAGCAAGTCAAGATCACAGGTATAAGCCACAATAAACAGGCAAGGGAAATTTGAAGATGCTGCATTTAAATAGCCCAGTGCATCCATTTTCCAATGATTAGGAACAGGTTAAACCCCATTGAATAATTAGCAGTCCCTGTTAACAGTCTCTCAGGAACGGCAATTCAGATAATAACCATCTCAGTGACAGACAAGCAAGGAATAACACAGAGGCTTTGGCAAGTTCCTTCCTGACAAGCCACTAGTAATTTTCTAGATGCTTAGTGAGCTAGGAAATTGGGTGCACATATAACTTCCAGGATAGTAACTCTTGAAAGAGATGATTTATTATGTTTCCTCAAGAGTCTCACAAAAAATTGGCTTTATTCTCAACTTGTATATTTTTATTTAGTAAACACTCCAGTGTTTTTTATAATACAACATAAGCCACAGAAAAGTTATTATCAGAATTATCTTCTTTCTCTTGCATGTTTGGCCATGCCTATTCTTGATATCTTTTCAGTACCATGAAGTTGCTTTTGTTTTCCAGGATAAATGTCTCTTTAGGGAAAAGTTTATGCTCCAGAATTTATTATAATGAAAAGTACATCAAATAAAGCTAACATGAGGTTTATTAGACTCCACATCTCTCAAACAGGTGGAGGACTCCTCTTGTATTTAAAAAAGAGAGGGTTAAGACCCTGCATTGCCTATACTCCATACCATTCATTTCTGTACTTTATAGTAAATTAGAGTTGTTCATTAAGTTAAACTTTAAATGGGCTTATGATTTAATTAGAATCAGGGAGTGAGAGGAATGTAAAAAAGTATTCAACACATCCGATGGGCATTAGTAATACCTGAGAATTCCCTTTGACTTATGTAATGTATCAGCAGTCTTCCGTGCCTTTGTCAAGAATATATTAAGAGATTATTAGACAAATTAGTGGTCATTTAGTTGGATGACCAGTTTATATTTTCCTCTTCTATTACATGTTTATTTAGTTCCAAATTAGAGAAGTACATTTTCAAGGTTGACAATGTTCTTTTTCTTGGTTAATATTAATCCAAAATAGAGGTTCTCTGTGTATTCACTCAAGGCTCAGGCTGTCTTAGAATGGGCTCAACCAATAAATGCTTAAGTGTTTTCAAGCATTTTGGGGGTTCTTCAATTTCTATTGTCAATTTGTTTCAAATATTTTTCTCCATAATACTTCCTATGAAAGCTCTTCTGAGAAAGGGCATAAAGATTTTTCCCCTGAAGCAGTTAAGGCCCTCCAAACATTTAAAGATGCTTTTTAGTCAGTCTCAATACTGATTTAGCCAGATCTCCAAAGACCTTTTATTGTAGAGGTTGATGTGCTTCAAATTAAATACATCCCTTTGCCTATTTTTTCCAAATGTTGTCCTTTACTGATACTAAATATGACATGGGGAATGGAGAACTGTTTGCCATAAAATTGGCTATAGAGCCATTAAGGTCCTTACAGATTACAAGAATTTATACTTAATTGAAAAAGCACATAGACTGATGAACTTTTTTCTTTACTCAATTCACAAGAACACTATAATCATAGAGATTCTATTCTGGTACTTCCCCCGAAAACCATGGTTGTTTTAAGCCTGGCCAGATCTTTCTGAAAAATGTATTTCTACTCAGGACAATGCTCCACCCAATGCTCTTTTCAAATGCCTGAATTTTTGTGCTAAGCAGTCACGTTTCAGGCCTACAATTCTAAATTGCCATAGCATCCATGTATTATAAAGGACATTTGACATCTTAGCAATTCAGATGACCTAGTTTTCAAATGAATGTTGCCAGATTAATGTTATAAAGAAAACTCCCTTTGGATCAAATGCTTTCTTCACTTATTCCAATCATGCCTTAGACTAATCTTTCCATGGATTTTATACAGATCTCCCTGTGTTACAAGGTAATTCTGTAAAATAGTTTATTTCACAGCGTAAGCTTCAAATACATTCTACTAAATTGGGTTTCAAATCCATTGAACCTTATACGGCTCATGAAATCATTAATCCAGTCATAATAGATTTGCACTTCCATCCTCATTGAGAAATCAAGATGTCTTTCATGCCTTTCTTCTAAATCCAACCAAAAATACTTACCTTTCAGGTAAAAACTCAAGGCCACCTCACATTCTAGTACAAGGATATCCAGCCTATGAAGTAAAGGAAATATTGGATTTCCATTTCATAGAGGGTTCTTTGTCCATTAGATGCAATATGGTCCAAACATATGTTCCTGGATACTCATTCAGAATTGTGTTCATTGCATTGTAACAATCCTAGCAAACTGGGTGGTTTTGGTCCTTGGGTCTATCCTAAAGAGGAGTATTTTCAGGCCAGACAACTTATTAGTATGTCCTACTGTACTGGGACATGACAACTTTATCGTGCTTCTGAGTAATAATAACCATTATATTATTATTACAATTCCAGAGCACACATTGTGCCTGCGATATCTGTTCCTGGGTGCACTGACACTGAGTTCTTCTATTGTTTTGACCTTGCCTGACCCACTCTTTGTGCCTGTTATCTGCTGCCCGGATCCTTCATTACTGTCTCTGCCTACTGTAACTCTGGCTGACCTGAGCTTGTCCTTGTCCTGGCTTTTGGATACAGCTTTGGTGATGCATCTGGCTGACTCTGTGGACCTGGCCTGACATTGAGCAAATTAAGTATGCCATGTATGTGATCAGGAAGCATTTGTTCCCCTGTGATGTTAAATTGAAATTTGATTTTACTTGCTCTGGATCAACACATCTAAAACTTGATGGTACTTCTACTCTCAACTTTTTACTGGCGCAGGTTAGTATGTAGACCACCTCCACAGGTACAAGTTACTAAGAAGATATCACAATCCACACACAAATAGATAAGTAGGAAAATCCCTTTAGAAACTATTTATTCCAGGATAGCACATTTTCAAACATGGTGTTTTAAGGCTTGTGGCCTCTCCACTGTTTGAAATGAGGAGGCCATGCCCCTTATTGAATGTAATAGGTGCTGACATCCCTGTGTATGCACTAAAAAACAAACAAAAAAAAAACACACAAGAGTTTGACTATTAAGGTTGCATGCAAACCTTAACTATACCAAGCCCAAAATAATTTTTGATGGCACAATTTATGAAATCACACAACAAAGTTTATCTTTAATGATGTCACATAAAATGATTGCATCAATATAATAAGTCTGTATTTATTAATACTTTAAAATGCACTGAATATAAAAAACTTTTTTTTGTAATTGTTGCTAACATTTAAGCGATAGAAGTAGAACATTCAAAATACAAAATGGACTATCTATTCTGTGTGCATCAATATGCACTCCCTCAGCTCAGTAGAGTAAAGAGATATTAGGACAGAAATGCCATGAAGTATTCATTTTTTTTTTTACTGAAATGAACAAATTTCAGCACAAAGGTTTTTGGGTTGGAAAAGTGTGTACAAATAGACTTGAGTGTGAAGTCATCAAGATACTCAGCTGCACACTGGACAACATGCTGATAACTCATTCCTGCTTACGGTCTTGGAATGTATGGGAGACTCCTGAATTTCATGTAGCTCCACTGGGAGAGCAGGTTTTTCTCATAGATCCCACCCACTTGCTAGTGACGCGTGTGACAATATTTGGTGTGTCACACTCCTCCCTTAAGCTTGCCACTTAACCTTCTGTACCGACTTCTTCCGGATGAGATACTACAAAAGTTAATAAGTATGTGATAATTATCCAGAGGACCACTGTATTTGGCATATCTGATTTTATGGTTAGATCGCCAGGATGTAGATTTGGAGAAGTTTGAGGGTAACATGTGCAGGAGGCAGCTAACCCATATTCTGTATACTTGTTAGTTTAAGAATACTCCCAGTAATTCTACAGGCCTGAAAAATATACTCTCTCCAAAGGAAACCTATGTATCCACTCTCCTCCTTTAGTCCAATTATTTGCAAATGTTAACCAGGAATTATGTTTACAAGAAATCTACATAATTTTTGGGATTTGTTAAAAATATTTACTTGGTATATTTGTTGATGGGTATTATTTAAACTCAATTAGTATCATTAAATATTTCTCTTGAATTGAATGACCAGAATTTAGAGGTCTGACTTAAATAAACCATCAACAAGTTGCTGCATCTCTAATGTCTAATGAGTCTTTATACATTAATTTGATTATGGAAATATTTAATGAAACAGTTCTGTCTCTATAGTGTACTGCCGTGTTGTTATCTGGCTTCAGTGACAGTTGACTCAAATCTGCAACCTGCCTGTATTCATTATCCTACTGCATGCTATTAATGTGGAATTAACTTTAATCCTCACATTGTACAGATTATTTTCATCCCTCTCCCTGCCAGTAAATCCACACCAGTTTTCAATATGAGAAAGATGTATTGGCTAAGCTTCTTAGGCTTGCAAACAACATTTAAATAATTTTCCATTTTGCAGCTACAAAAAAAAAAATATGTGCATATCAGTTCCCTAATTTAGTTGTCAATGAACTCAGAATAGCAACTTTTTTAATACTGTCACCGCATGGGCAATTTAGAAATAGACACTTGGAAGAGACAATCTAATGTAGTGTTAGCCGTCACAGCTATAGTATAGCTAACATAATCTCCGTTTAAAAATATGTTAGACCTGCATGCTAGTAAAGGTATATAAACTATATTTCAATTAAATGATTGCTAAGATTTGCCATTTTACAATAACAACCATTAAATCAAGTAGGCAATTTAAACATAAATAAAGTTTTATTGTTCAAACATCAAAGCAAATATCAGAGAAGAAATAAGCCTGCGCTCGGTATTTCGTATGTTATATATGGTACCAGCTGCATGGCAATATAATTGCCCATATGTGTATACAAAACAAAAAGACAATTGTTGTCAGCACTTAGCCATAACACTGCATATGTGTGTGTATCTAGCAAAATGAAAACATGAGGTATTAGTTCATATTTTGATCAAAATATTTAAGCCTGCATCACAAAATCAAGGGCACCTCATTTTATTCAAGTCCTACACTGATCTATATGCTTCAAACACCATTAAAATGATGCAGTTAAAATCAGATGCATTCTCCTCCCAGGTATAGGGACTTAGAGCAAATATATTAATATTGTGAGTTTCAATGTTTATATTTATTAAGATACAGAAACACACTCATTCAATTCTCAATATAACTTACTGTGCTCTATGAAAGCTGTACTGCATCTAAACACCATTGAGAAGTTTATTTAGTTTAATATTCATATTGATGATAATGGGGCGAAATGTATATTTATAATTTTCAAGATGCCTCTTGATGTTATTGACTGCTTTTCCACATTTTATGCACTAGAGATATTCATGAAAACTTGTGCATGAGAATGTAGAATTTACTAACACTAAAGACACTTGTCCTGTATAAATTGCTTTCATGTAATCGAAAACAATTTCTATTAGGGATCATAAAAAGTGTAGGATTTATTTACTGTTTTACTCCCTGCACTTTAATAGGGTAGTCACATTGCTACGTATATGGCTCTTTTCTAAGGAAAACCACCTGTAAGCACTTTGGGAAGGTGTTTCCTTTTCCCTTTGTTTCCACTGTATGATTTTTTCGCTCTACTGCGGATATTTCCATTCTCTGTAACATGTAATTTCGTAAAGTTCTACATATACAGGTGGTGATTATATAAAATTACATACACACAACCATGACACACTGTATGCCCGATGTACCTTTTTTAATACATTTTTTACATTCTCCAAATTTTCTGTCTGTCTTATACAATGTTATTTGAATAAATAAAATCTCTTTGGAAAATGTGTGCATTTCCCATGCATAAAGCACTGTGGTGCCCACCCCCCCCTGCATGAATGACAATAATACTCTAGTATATCCACACCACAATGATGTTAAATGATGATGTTAAATTTAAATGTAATGATGTTGAATTTAAATTTAAGAGCCTAATATAAGTTCCCGTAAATGGTTACATTGGTAACGGTAAGCCGCAATTAATCAACCACTTTAAACCATAGCTGTCTTTCATAGGGTTCCAAATCCTCATGTCCCTATTTATTTCCAAACTGTCCCTATTTTTGGTTGGATGTGTATTTCTTTCTGTATAAGCGTACGTCACTATGAAATGTTTTGGAGTGTGCATATTTTGGCGACTCACTTTGAATATGTAATTTCATGAAAATGTCACATATTTTAGTAGAAATTACATCATATATACAATATACTGAATTTGTACTATTGCATCATTCATAACAATTCAACAATTTCTAATCCATTTTGTTACTATCATCGTAATTGGATTTTTTAGTGAATAAAAACAGCATCTAATCAATAATAATAATAATAGCCTGCATTTATTTAAGATGAGGGTATTCCTGTTATTTTCTTTCATTTTATATGAAACAATAAAGGACATTTGAAAGCCTACTCTCAGCACAACAGATCTTCATGTGCCATAAAGAGTTCATGAAACAGATTTTATGGGTCCTGCACTCATATAAATAGCAATATGAATAACTTTTCACACCAATATGATGGCCTTTATGAAATATTCTTATTCACTGGGAGGATCTAGGTGGCAGAACCAGGTACAGAAAATTAAGATCTGACATTAAAAAACAAGGTATTTAAATTAATTATAATTGTATAAATAATATGGATAAATAGTATGTACAAGTACAGCAATACATTTAATTATATAGTGACTTAATTTTCTTTTTAAGCAGGGACGGTATTAAAGTGATAAGAGGCAATAATGTGTAATAATATTTTTACTGTGTCCGATGATGTGCTCCACAAAGGCAGTGCTTATTAATGTTCCTGAAGTGGATGATCCGACCACTTGCCAACACTTTATTGTTTATCATACAAAATTATGCCCAAAATAATGTTCCTGTCACACGGCGGTCCTTCGGCTTCTATAACCGAGGTCCAACACACTCACCTGCTTCACGCTGATTCCATGCTCCAACTGCTGGCGTCCTGTTTCCAGCTCTGCGCATGCGCGGAATCTATCTTTTATGTCCTCTGCATGCTCCCTATTGGATACCCATTCTGGCTCCAAACTTTAAAAGGCACTTTCCCCTTCTCCTAAGTGCCTGTTGATCGTGTTACCTGCCTGGTATTAGACATTCCGTCTTTCTCCCTACGTGTTCCATTTGGTCTTCAGAGCTCCATATCTCCGCTGTGTCACTGGCTTCAGAGTTCACGCTTCATATCTCCGCTGTGCCACTGGCTTCAGAGTTCACGCTTCATATCTCCGCTGTGCCGCTGGCTTCAGAGTTCACGCTTCATATCTCAGCTATACCGCTGGCCATAACAGCTTACGCTCCATCTCTCTCAGCTATACCGCTGGCGATAAGAGCTTACGCTCCATCTCTCTCTGCTGTGCCGTTGGTTCTAAGGGCTTACGCTCTATCACTCTCAGCTATACCGCTGGCCACAAGAGCTCATGCTCCATCTCTCTCAGCTATACTGCTGGTCACAAGAGCTTACGCTCCACCTCTCTCAACTATATCGCTGGCCATAAGAGCTCCCGCTCAATCTCATTACACGGTACTGCTGGCCTACAGAGCTTGCACTCGACCATTCCATGCACTAATTATCCACAAGAGCTTACGCTCCACCATTCAGCTACTTTATTGTCTACAGAGCTTGTGCTCCATCTTCTCTGCTGTACCCTGTTCATCTCATTCCGCTCATTCCCCTAAAGGGTCTTGCCTGACACTCCTGGTAAGAGCCGCAACCTGCGGGCGATCGCAGCTAAGACCAAACCACCTTGCGGCGGTCCCTGGT
Organism: Mixophyes fleayi; assembly: GCF_038048845.1. Classification (NCBI taxonomy): domain Eukaryota; kingdom Metazoa; phylum Chordata; class Amphibia; order Anura; family Limnodynastidae; genus Mixophyes; species Mixophyes fleayi. The sequence continues at coordinate 152,882,546 of NC_134404.1, forward strand.
GAACACCGTCCGTTCGTTAGATTCCGTGCCTTGCTAGGAGTAGCACCAAGTTGGGCAGATCAAAGAATCCAATCCACCAAACGTGACTGTATCAACAGACCATGACGGATTCTACTGGGGAACCATCTGCTAAAGATATGCTTCAGCACCTACTTAATCGGGTGGTAGAACAGGACGGCGTTCAGCGGCAACTTCTTCAATGTTTTCAAATGCTGGCTTCTAGAATGGATTCTATTCAGGTTGCTGCCTCTACCGCTCCTCCCGCCATCCCGGCGCCGAAACCTCCCGCTCTTGAGGTACCAGTCACCTCCGCCTCTACTCTTTGGATTCCTCCTCCTTCCAAGTTTGACAGGGACCCTAAGATTTGTAGGGGCTTCCTCAACCAGTGTTCGATTCAATTCAAATTACAACCACAGAATTTTCCTACTCAAAGAGCTAAGGTGACCTATTATCACGCGCCACGTGTGCGGGCAGCGCACCCGACACCCGGCAGACTTACCTGTCATCGGCGCTCCGCTTCCCGCTGGGCGCCGCCATCTTGGATCCGGGTCTGCGCATGCGCAGACCCAGCGGTTGCACTAATTCCTTTGCCTGCTGCTGATTGGTCCTTCTCCCTGGCGGCAAGTTTAAAAGGCACCTCCTCTCTATCTTCAGTGCCTGTTCTTTGAGTCACCTCCTGGTGATAGAAGTGGCTTCCAGTTGCCTTCCAGCCATTCTCCTCCTTGTGGACTGCAGAGCTGACGCTCACTCTCTGGAACTTTCATCCGTCACATAGTGACCTGCAGAGCTGACGCTCATCCTCCTGAACTTTACACCACATAGTGGTCTGCAGAGCTAATGCTCACACTCCTGGATTCTTCTCCACATAGTGGACTGCAGAGCTGACGCTCACTCTCCGGAACTTTCATCTGTCACATAGTGACCTGCAGAGCTGACGCTCATCCTCCTGAACTTTACACCACATAGTGGTCCGCAGAGCTAACGCTCACACTCCTGGATTCTTCTCCACATAGTGGACTGCAGAGCTGACGCTCACTCTCCGGAACTTTCATCTGTCACATAGTGACCTACAGAACTGACGCTCATCCTCCTAAACTTCACTTCATCTGCCACATAGTGGCCGACATCTTCATTACCAACACTTCTAGCATTGTCAGCATTTCCTACGATACTATTGCCTGTAGTCTTCCCAGGGACTTCCGTACAGTGCTCTAGTAGAGACCGCGACCTGCGAGGTAGACGCAGCTAAGCCCATACCGCTTTGCGGCGGTTCCTGGTGAACACCGTCTCCTCGTTAGACTCTGCGCCCTGCTGGAGTAGTGCCAAACTGTTCGAATCTCTTGGTTTCACTGCATCTACCGAGTCTCCTCGTTAAAACCTTGACACCTATTTACTCTCGTTACTTTTGGGTCAAGCCTTGGCCTGGGCTTCTCCCCTCTGGGAGCGTGATGATCCACCTCTATCTGACAGCACTGCCTTTATTGCGACCTTCCGAAAAATTTTCGATGAGCCCGGCCGAGTTACCTCTGCAGCATCCAGTATTCTCAGACTCCGCAGGGGTTCACGATCAGTGGCTCAGTATGTCGTCAGCTTCCGCACTCTATCATCTGAGTCGCGTTGGAACAACATCGCCTTGGTGGCTACATTTTGGCTGGGATTATCCGGTAAAATCAAGGATGCTCTGGCCTCTCAGGAACTACTACCTTGGATGCCCTTATCTCTCTCTGTAATCGTGTGGATCTTCATTTTAGCGAAAGGGCTGTTGAAAGGGATAATTCCTGATGTTCCATGCCTAGGCCAATGCCACGTTTCTTCTCCCCAACTTCTGAGGACGAACCAATGCAGATGGGACGGTCACGCTTGACTCCAGATGAGCGCGACCAAAGATTTAAGAATAAACTGTGTATCTACTGTGCCGACCCTGGTCACATGCTTAACAATTGTTCTAAGAAGTCAGGAAATGCCAAGCCCTAATCTGTTTCGGAGAGGTCAGATTGGGTAATGTTAAACCCTCTCCTCCGTCCAACCTACCTAAGATTTGTTCTTTTTCTATTACGTTGCATGGTCCATTAGGCCCTATCCATTCCCATGCCTTGTTGGGTTCTGAAGCAGCTGGGAATTTTATTTCACTCTCCCTCATGTCTCAAGGTTCTTTGCCTATGCATCCTTTGGAATCTCCTGTCTCCATCACTGCTATTGATGGTTTCCGCATCTCTAACGGGCTAATCAAGTGTTGCACTAAGCCTATTGTTCTTCATGTGGGAGCATTACACAGGGAGATAATCTCCTTCCATGTCTTACCATCCTCTACCAGCCTTGTCATCCTGGGGTTGCCATGGCTCCAATGGCATTCGCCTCAAATGGACTGGACCATCTCCCAAGTTTTATCCTGGATTCCAACTTGTTTTCGGGATTGTCTTTCTCAAGTTCGACCCCTTGCCTCTACTAGCATCTCTTATGAGACCAAGTGTAAACTCCTCCCGGAACAATACTCTTCATTTTTGGATGTCTTTGATAAATCGAGATCTGAACATCTCCCTCCTCAGGGACTGTCCCATTGACCTCCAACCGGGTCAGATTCCTTCTCGATGATGAGCATATCCTCTATCCCTGCCAGAGACCCTAGCCACGCCTAATTATGTACAAGAAAATCTTCAACGTGACTTCATTAGACCCTCCTCTTCTCCTGCCGGAGCTGGATTCTTTTTCGTTAAAAAGAACGGTTCGCTACGACCGTGTATTAACTACCGGAGTCTCAATGCAATAACAATTAAGAACAGATATCCCATCCCACTCATTACGGAACGTTTTGACCGGATCAAGGGAGCCAAAATATTTTCTAAATTAGATCTCAGTGGAGCCTATAATCTCATTAAAATCAGATCTGGCGACGAATGGAAGACGGTTTTTAACACCTGTGACGGCTACTATGAATACCAGGTGATGCCCTTTGTTCTGTGTAACACCCCGGAGGTCTTTCCGAGTTTTGTTAATGAGATTTTCAAGGACCTCCTCTATGAGTATGTTGTAGTCTATCTGGACGATATCTTAATTTTTTCCCAGAATATTCAGTCTCATCATGCCCATGTTGCAGAAGTCCTTTCACGACTTCGCAAGAACCAACTTTTTTGCAAACTTGAAAAGTGTTAATTTGAACAACCTCGGATGTCATTTCTAGGCTATATAGTCTCTGGTACGTTATTAGAGATGGACCCAGAAAAGGTGCAAGCAATAATTGAGTGGCCTCTTCCTCTTGGTTTGAAACCCGTGCAGCGTTTCCTGGGATTCTCAAATTACTATTGACACTTTATTAAGGGATAACCATTGTGGCACCCTTCGTGTCACGCGCTCGGAAGGACGCCAACCCTAAATCCTGGCCCCCGTAGGCCCTGGAGGCCTTTGAATTACTTAAGAAAACCTTTTCCTCTGTGCCCATTCTCCAGCAACCCAACACCTCACAGCCGTTTTTTCTTGAACTTGATGCCTCTAATGTGGGAGTTGGGGCTGTCCTTTCTCAGAAATCTCATCTCTTCTCCTCAGTGCCTGTTGATCGTGTTACCTGCCTGGTATTAGTCGTTCTGTCTTTCTCCCTACGTGTTCCATTTAGTCTTCAGAGCTCCATATCTCCGCTGTGCCGCTGGCTTCAGAATTCACGTTTCATATCTCCACTGTGCTACTGGCTTCAGAGTTCACGCTTCATATCTCAGCTATACTGCGACCACAGAAGCTCACGCTCCATCTCTCTCAGCTATACCGCTGACCACAAGAGCTTACGCTCCATCTCTCTCAGCTATACCGCCATAAGAGCTTATGCTCCATTTCTCTCCGCTGTGCCGCTGGTTCTAAGGGCTTATGCTCCATTCCTTCTCAGTTATACCGCTGGTCACAAGAGCTTATGCTCCATCTCTTTTGACTGAACTGCTGGCCACAAGAGCTCACGCTCCATCTCACTCAACTTCTCTGCTGTACCCTGTTCATCTCATTCCGCTCATTCCCCTAAAGGGTCTCGTCTGACACTCCTGGAATGGGCCGCGACCTGTGGGCGGACGCAGCTAAGACCAAACCACCTTGCGGTAGTCCCTGGTGAACACCGTCCGTTCGTTATATTCTGCACCTTGCTAGGAGTAGGGCCAAGTTGGGCAGATCTAAGAATCCAATCCACCAAACCGTGACAGTTCCTCATCAACTGGGCTTAGTAACCTTTAAGTTTCTCCTGCTCACCTGGGGCCTGATTCATTAAGGATCTTAAATGAAGAGGTATCTTATTTCAGTCTCCTGGACAAAATCATGTTACAATGTAAGGGGTGCAAACTAGTTTTCTGTTTTGCATATAAGTTAAATACTGACTGTTTTTTTTTTCATGTACCACACAAGTACTTGATATCTTATTTGTACACTGAAATTTAAAGTTGATATTTGTGTGCTACATCAAAAAACAGACAGTATTTAACTTATTTGCAAAACAGAAAACTAGTTTGCACCCCTTGCATTGTAACATGGTTTTGTCCAGGAGACTGAAATAAGATACCTCTTCATTTAAGATCCTTAATGAGTCAGGCCCCTGGTTACTAACTAGACTAGCTGTCTGGATTTTATTGTTTTGTGACCATCTGCTAAACAGATGATCAGTAAAGTTATTCATATTGCTGTTTATCTATGTGCAGTAAGCTCCACACTGAGCTGCATGTGGACATGGTCCTGTTGTATGGCCCTGATATGGGATGCAAGAACTTTGAAAGAATGTTCTACGCTGCTTTGGACTAGCCACTCACAGAGAGGGGTTGAGTTTTTTATTCTACTTTGCAACACTGCAAATGTAATTTAAGAAATAATTACTGTACATTAACATACATGTGAATATTAGGGACCTGAATGTGAGATAGATGCATGTTGGGCATAATTTACTCTTAAAAAAGGCGCATGTTAAAATACCATATTTACGCCCATATATGGAGTTGGATGCATGTCCAGCTCTGTACCAGTAGCATACACGCCAGGTTTAGGTCAGTGTCACGAACAGCACTCACCTGAGTCTGCGTGACGCTTACGTGACACAGGGTTAACCACACAACAACCACTTGGTATGTCTAAAATGATTAAATACTTCCCTATCTATGACACACACTAGCTTTGCGATACTAATTACCACCACCAAGGTTTTTTCGGATAAGAGCTGACACTCTTATTTAGGAAGCCTTCGGTTCTCCCTAGCATTAATCCAACACAATTTACTTTAATCAGAGTTCACTTAAACCACAAGGTTTGCACAGTTTCAATTAGGTAGCGTCTGGACCAAACTGTCGCGTGAATTCATAAGAACACAGAGACTAGAACTTATTAAGTGTAATTTAATATGGAAGACACATCCACAATGCTTAAGATAAAAAGATAATAAAATGACATACAAATATAGTGCAATTGTTTCTTATAAAATAAAAAGGATAAAACACAGAATTAATACCTCACTTAGAATCAAGTTTGTGGTGCCGGGAGGAGCAGGAAAAAATGGAACCTCTTCAATTACTCCCTCAGAAGAAGAACCCAGAGTTACATTTTCAATACAGTTTTAAAGTCAAGCTACAGGGCCCCCCAGCCCCCTTCCCTGTGAGGTCAGAACCAACAGGAGTGGAGAATGCCAATTAGGGTCTTATGACTTTGCTGTTTGAATACCTCTAAGTCAAGTTTTCTTTACACCGTCCTAACTTTTCAACAGTATGGTTTACGAACATGATTTTACCTTCCCACAACAGGTCCTAAGTTTCCCTTCATCTGCATACCACACATGCCTCTGGTATGTATGATATTGGAGAAAATGATATGATCTTTTCCTGTGCCCTTATTCAGCTTGAATCTGTCATTAACATACAACCCAGTCTCTGCAGTCGGCATGTCTGGGGCCTCCCAAACATGTGTGAGATTTCATTGTCTTGCAAGAGATCTTCTCAAAGGCATTCACATTTGCCATCCTGCCATAAATGGTATAAGGTGCTATCATTATCTACCAGCCCCCCTGGGTGGTTTAACATCCACAAAACCCATTGATCTAACAGCTTCTAAGAGAACCAGGTCACACTATTTCTAGGAAGTAATACACAAACATATATTTGCAGATTTATGCCTAAACATTAGCTTGCACATGACAGTCAGGTTTATGTAAAGCACAGATTCACCTAAATACACAAACACACAATCAGGTCATAAGCGCAAGAAAAGTTTATTAACATTTGTTTTGGCTTCTTATAATACTCCTTTTCCCATAAGAATGAATGTAGCGAGCTAGTGCTGACGGCCGCCATCATCATCAGTATGTTTTTCCACCTGCCCTCTAAATGATGCAGGAGATACGGCTCCTGACAGGCGTGTACGCTTCTCAGCGCTGATCTGCATCATCCGCATTCGCTGTATATGGCCTTACTGTACTCTGCTTATGTTAGACTAGCTCTTCCCTCCCCCATTCATAAGGTGCAAGTGTCAGATGTGCACAAATCTGCATATACACAAATTTGTGCACTCTCTTTGTGTGCGTGTGCAGTGCAAAATTTCATAAGTTACGTCCCGCAAGTGGGCGTACGCTGAATTCGGCATTAGGCCCAAGATGCTTGCCAATGATTTTCAATGAAAGCCCTTTGAGTTATGATAAATAAATAGTAATATATATAATGAAAATATTGGCATTTGCAACGCTAATGGTTAAAGGATGTACATGTACAAAATGTGTAGCACAGGTATGAAGATGACTATGTACTTCACAGTATATATAATGCATTAGAAAATTTACCAAGCAAAGCAGAAATATGTTCTGGTTGACTGGAGGAAGAAAGGATGTTTGGTGGGATATTCAATGTTTTATCCTGAACTTTCTGGGTCACAAATCCTCAAGGAATAGAAAGTAATTCCATGGCAAGAATAGGTTTTAGTAGTTACCTACAACACAAAAAAATGACTTGATAAATTATACATATTTGAGTGTAGTGCTGTTTTGCTTTGCTTGCACTTTCTGAGTCACTGCATCTTGAGTTTCTTAGTGATGTTTTGTCATGGAATATATGCATCCTTTGATGTTGTAGTGCTCCCCCGTTGAGAGAATTTGAAAGGTTTAGATTTCTTTATGAGCTTCCAGGTGGTACGTATTTTGCATTTGAATGTAAATCAGCCAGCGTTTTGGGCAGAGAGGTAATGGGGGATGAAATTGCACAGTTAAACCCATTTGCTTTTTTCCGAGATAAACCTTGAGACATTTGATTCTTTGTGAATGTGTTTACTTACATTTTTAACATTGTAAGCGCTGTGCTGTCTGGTGTCTGTACATTAATGCAATTACTCTTTAAAATAAAAAGGAACTTTTGCAAAGGTTTTTTCATTAGTCTCCAAGAAGCTATCTTGGCAGTAACCATTTTCCTAAAGCGCTAGAATAGAAGCTGTATCTGTGGTTTCCCCTCTTGTTTTCTCCTTTTCATGCAAAAGAAAGAATAAAAAGAATAAAGTAGTATGTGAAATATTGTTGCATGACAACATGTTTATTTAGTTGTAAATAACCTTCAGTCTGAGAAGTGCTGTGCCATGGACTGCATTTGTAAAGCAGGAGAAGAAAAATAGTTTTGCAACTGGAAAGTGCTGGAGTGGAAGTTGTCCAGTGGTTCATAGGGGTAGTGGCTATTGTCAATGGGAGTTATCTAATAGAATACAAACATACTGAGCAAATAGCTTTGATTGGTCTAGTGCAAGATAGTAAAGTATTGAACGTGCTAGAGACCATAACAGGTAGGTGACTGATTATGCTCGTAGGGACTATTTAGTATGATTAGGATAATGCACGGTCATAAATTTGTGGTTGTAAGCAAGTTATAATGATAGGTACACTTTCTCTTTATATATATATTATTATTTTTAATTGTTATTAGCAATAAGATGGGTTCTACAAGGAAATCTAGTCCTAGTGGTCCACTGCACATTGAAATATAAAACATTGTTTAGACCTTGTATCATCATCATCATCATTTATTTATATAGCGCCACTAATTCCGCAGTGCTGTACAGAGAACTCACTCACATCAGTCCCTGCCCCATTGGAGCTTACAATCTAAATTCCCTAATATAGACACACACTCAAACACAGACACAGACAGACAGAGAGACAGACAGACAGACAGAGAGTAGGGTAAAAAAAAAAATTGATAGCAGCCAATTAACCTACCAGTATGTTTTTGGAGTGTGGGAGGAAACCGGAGCACCCGGAGGAAAGCCACACAAACACAGGGAGAACATACAAACTCCACACAGATAAGACCATGGTCGGGAATCGAACTCATGACCCCAGTGCTGTGAGGCAGAAGTGCTAACCACTAGACCACTGTGTATGATAACATTCATTGTACAGAGTGCATGCACAATTTTATATGGTATATGTATGTTAACTGTTTGTTTATTTATAAAATAAACTTTGTGGGTGGGTATAATAAATTCAACAGGCTGTATCTCTGTTAGCCGAGGACCCACTGGAGGCACACTGATTGATCCTTTGGTAACTTTAATGGCCTGTACAAGTATGACAAAACAAATTATCTTCGAAACAATGAAACGATAGAAACAATAATTTTTTTCTGCAGAGATTTGAGATAATGATCGGCAAAGTGATATACAAATTGTGAAAACATGGATAAACTGTCATAAGGAAATATTAAACGAATGTGAGGTGATGGAAAAGAAGAACCAATACCATTGCAATCTTATATTTCATGTGGAGTAGTATACTATAAATAGTTGTTAGAGATGTTAGAAAGTAACTGTAGACTTTATTGTGACAGTTTAAATGGGGATGAGTTGAAAGAACAGAAAAGGTGAGCACTGCTATAGTATAATGTAATGCAGAGTGGGCTTATTTGGTGTCAGGAGCCCTGGATGTGGTAAGCATGGAAGCTAATGGACATCATAAAATGTTGTGCCTGATGAAAAATAGTATTAGGTTCATTTCATTCCTATATGAGCTACTTTCTTTTAATTTAACACATTTTTATGTATGTCACCTATTGTTTACATACAAAAGATGACATTTACAAGTTAGCTCAAACAGCCACATTGCCAGTCATTTACCAACATTGCTCAAAGTTGCTAATCTGCCCAACAACCAGCAAATAGCTTTTGCCTGTCTATTGCAAGTTAATAACTCTCACTGATTCTACAAATGTAATTATAAAAAGAGGCAGTAGTGATATTGACCATTTGAGGTGAAAAGTTTGCTGGTAATGTGAAAAACTTTATCATGATGAGATTAAATAAATATAATACAATAAGTGTGAATACTGCAGTATGCCGAGGTATGACCTTTGGGTCATTAGACCACTGTAGCCAATAAAGCAGCATTTAGCAATGGTTCCTAGTGCCAGCACTGCCTAGTGTATTATATAAACTGTACATCACAGTTTACTGAGTATCATAGGACAAATATCACATTAGAAGATTGCCAGGTGACCTGAGGGTCTGCCTAAGTATAACCTTATACATTCTGTAGCATAAGGATGGGTCTAATGTAGCCCTTTGGGTGTCATTCTGAGCTGGACTTACTGAGTTTGTTTTGGGCAAAGCACACCCATGAAAATCTGCCATACCATACATCTTTTCATGACCTACTGTACATTTTGCAAGTTTTACTTATAGGGCCTGATTCATTAAGGATCTTAAATTAAGAAGTTTCTTATTTAAGTCTCCTGGACAAAACCATGTTACAATGCAAGGGGTGCAAACAAGTTTTCTGTTTTGCACACAAGTTAAATACTGACTGTTTTTTTTTCATGTAGCACACAAATACTTGATAGCTTATTTGTACACTGAAATATAAAGTTGATATTTGTGTGCTACATGAAAAAACAGTCAGTATTTAACTTATGTGCAAAACAGAATACTAATTTGCACCCCTTGCATTGTAATATGGTTTTGTCCAGGAGACTGAAATAAGAAACTTCTTAATTTAAGATCCTTAATGAATCAGGCCCATAGTATTTTACCAAAAGTGTCTACAATTTATATTCCTACAAATTCAGATGATTCCTTTGTATTCGTAGTAACTGCTTGTCTTCCTCTTGCATACAATGACCACTTGATTGATTTAATCTTCCGCTGTATACGGCGCCCTCTATGAAGAGAGACATTGGTAGATTACTGATAAAACAGCAGAGCTCCATCTCAGCATGGTGTGCTGCATAATACCAGAGCGTTCTTTTCATTTTAATGGCATGCACAAGTAAGTGATAACGCTAGGAGCATCACTGAACATATGTAATTTGTCTCAAATTTGTCCCTTTCCTGTCACTGAACTGATTTCTCTAGTGCTACTGGAAAGCAGTTTGCATCTAACAAAGGGTGGATGCTCTATCTGCAGGAAGATACTTTTGATGCTCAGTGTGAAGATAATAGCTTCTTTCTGAAATAATGCAGTGGAGTTCTTACTTCTTAAAAGTTAGAACATGACTGCAAATTGGAAGAAGTCAGCTACTAGGTAAAGATCTATTATATTTCAAATTATTTCGGACACATTTCTTCTGCTAAACCAAATTGTAAAAAAAAATGATAATGGGAATCATACAGCACTTTATATTTGTTATTAATAAACAAATTGATAATGTAGTTTACATTAAATATTTTTAAATTATATAACCTTGAAATTCATTTTAATACCAAGATTAAGTCAAATAAACTCAGTAACACTATCCTAATAAGTCACATGGAAGCCGTTCTAGGTTTCAGCTAACAAGCCCACATATGTGTTATACAGATAATTGGTTGTGTGTGTTTTTTACAGATAACTCATAAAATTCTAGAATATGCTCTGCGAAATATGTTCTATTTTAGGGCAGATGTATGAAATAATTATTATGCTGAGAAAAGCAAAAATCAGATTACAGCTATATAATGAAACTTAATGAACCTTTGCATTAATAATGTTTGCAAATTGCGTGTATTATAATAAATGACATATCGCTTGCTATGTATTATAGGAATATTTGACATCACTTCATAATTCTATGATAGGCTTGACTTGTGCATAAATTGCTTTAATGGTGACCCCTTACCATTGATGCCTGTGTGTCATCCACCACATGAAATTAGATAGTGTTAGATACACTATACCAAAAAGTATGCCTATCTCACAATTATAGATCAATAAGAAGTTTTATTTGTAAAACATTTGAGGGGTAAATGTATCAAGCTGCGAGTTTCCAGCCGGTTTGAAAAGTGGAGTTGTTGCCTATAGCAACCAATCAGATTCTAGTTATCATTTTTGTAGAATGTACTAAATATATAACTAGAATCTGATTGGTTGCTATAGGCAACATCTCCACATTTCAAACCCGCCGGAAACTCGCAGGTTGATATATTAAAAACACATCACTTTATATTAATTTTTAGTTAATTTATCCAACTTGAACAACATAACTAATATATTATCTTGACTTAATATATCAGGTATTGTGAAAATGCAATCTAATATCTAGTATATTAATATAATATCCTGTGCTTTTTAGATTAGAAGAATATTAGAAGGAACAAGAATGTCCTGTGACCTGTCTTTATCCACTGTATAATTTACACTGTAGCTGCATTATTCCATGAACACAGTGAATTTGATGCAGTTGTTTCCTTCTTTAGGTTATTTCTAGTGGGACAGGAAGCTTCCTCACAGTGATGATATGATCGTGTATGTTCGTGAAGGTGTTGGGTTTCGCTATAATGCTATGCCCAGTGTCAGAATGGGGCATGAAGGACCCACCGGGGAAAAAAGCATTGTTAGTGGCCCTTGAAATATTGTGTGTGTGCTGCTCTCAAAGAGAGACACGACCATCCACTAGAGGGGATGTATCCAGCCACCAGGTAGTCGAGGCCAGCCACTAGGGGGGCACATGGTCCGCCCACAAAATATATATATTTTTTTGGTACTTGTTAATTATACGTACGCCATTGTTGCTCCACTTGAATGGCTTTTTTCAAATCCCCATCTGTCAGCCTCAAGTCATTGAATTAGTCATTATGTCAGCCAGGCAGTGGAAGGTTTGAAAGCATCAGCTTAAGTGTAAGTAGCAACACAGCGCTTGTGAGCTATAATGGCATTTGTATCATTAACAAGTATCAAAAGAAGAAACTTCAACATTATTCAATTAAATAAGTTAAAAACATTTTATATAAGTTATATATTATCTATATTTTAAATATTTTCCACCTGAAAGGCATTTTCAATTCTAAAATAGTTATATATTTATAATGATAGTAATATATAAAAATACTGTACATGCACTTACCTATAAAACTTCCTTCTGCGAGTGAGGTTACAGCAGCAGGGGATGTCTTGCAGAAGGGAGGAACAATGGTTTGGTAGGGCCAGTGGCAGTATGGTGGTAGTAGGGGTGTCTGGTAGCAGGAAGGGGGAGTTTGGCAGCTGGGGTGTTAGTAGCAGGTAGTGTGGTAATTGGAGGGTTGATGGGGTGTCTGACAGCATGGTAGCAGACCGAGGGAGTGTGGTAGAGGGGGTGTCTGGCAGCAGGGAGGCAGAAGAGTTGCATATGGGGTGCCTGGCAGCAGGGAATGTGGAAGATGGGGTGTATAAAAGCAGGGGGGGAGGCAGATGAAATTCCTGGAAGCAGGAGGGGAGAGTATGGCAGAGGGGGTATCTGGAACCAGGGAGGTGGTGTCATAGATGAGGGTGCCTTTTATGCAAAGATTGGCTCACATACACATATTTCTCATACACGCTCATACTCCCTCTCTCATACATACAAACACATTTCTCATACACACTGACTCACATTCTCTCTCATGTGCACACACACTGTTACACAAATTCCTCTGCACTGACCTCTTCCTGCTGTACTGCCTCAAGCTTCCTCATGACTCTGGTAGTGAGTAGAGGGGAACCTATGCTGACACTGATGTCACTCAGCCCATCAGAGCACAGCAAAGTCTGCTGAGTAGTACCTGCCTGAGCAGTAAACTCCTCATTATTACAGAGCATAATAAGCTGCTTCACTTCCTCTGCCTGAGCTCTAAGTGCCCAGTAAGGAGTCCTGTCCCCAAGAGAAAGGGGCTGGGGCAGTGAGGATGTAGCCCCACCAGGGATTTCATCTGTACCAGGGTGGGCTAGTCCAACACTGACTAGGTCTTTTACTGCTCTGTCAGGAGATAAGAAGCATTAAACAACAGAATATGTTGCGACTATAAAATGGTATTTAAACTAATAGTCCTCTACCCTTCTATTGTCAGCAAGGTGATAAATTCACCTCCAAAAATTGCTGTATTACACTAACCTAGTTGGAGCTGACTGCTCAGAACTAATACCCTGCTAAGGAGTGCTATAACCCCTCACGGCTGAGAATTTTTGTTTTTACGCCCTTGCGTACACTATATATTTGCCACTTTTTGATGAGGTGGTCACATTCCAACATTAATGCAAGTCATTTCTTGTGCAGTACCCGCACAAATCGTACTTTTGCTTTATCATAAGACTTTGTTGTACAAATATACCATTTATAACCCAAGACTGGAATTCACAATATTTTCCAGGAGGTGGCAAAATAGCGTAAAAAACACATTTTGTCATGAATTGCGATACCTTGAGGAATAGCTAAAGGTCTTCTGAAAAACAGTAACATTTTATCTTTATCTTTATTTTTTGTATGCAGATGTGTATGTATACTGGGTCTTTTTATTTTCTATAATGTAGTGAGTATATTATAGATAACTTATTCTATATCTACATAGGGTCTACACTCTTTCAAAAAATGGTAGCCTTATGCCATTAGCCTGTTGGCAGACATAATGGGGTAGATCGAGTCTCTCTCTATCCCTGTGCTCTTTATTATTTTCTGTAGTGTAGTGCTTTTATTGTCTGGTCACAAGTGATAAACAGATAATATTAGGTAAGAACTAACTTACAATGAAAGATGAGACTCAGGATGGGTGAGGTTGGGGATCTTTCAGAGTCTGTCCCATCGCTGAGCTCTTTCTCCTTAGTGCTAGGAGCATCCTAGATGCTCTGTGATGTTATCACATGTCCATAAAATTATGTCATTGGCTCCGCTTCCTATTTCCAATGGTGGAGAAAGGAAATGCTCACCAAGTCTATGCTTTTGATCAATTAATATTTATTTTCTCCCTCTTGCAATGCAGTACTTTGCTGAGGGTGAGTGGAACATGCTCTTTGCAGCCATGGGGGATATCAGGAGGGCAAACCTCAATCCCCCTTAGTGGTGAAGTGGTTAAATTGGAGAAATGGAGGTGAAGGTACCAATGAAGCAAAATGTTGTAATCTTGTGCCAAATATAAAAAAATATATCTGCAACAGCTGCAGTAACAAGTGCGTGCCATCATCACATACTGACCACACGATACCAGAAACACAATAACAGCACTTAGCAGCAATTATGCAACTGTGGCAGGGGAGGGGTCCATGTTAAAGCACATTGGATACTCCGGTCTGGTAAGTCAGATATTATTACATCATTAGATAAACCTGTTTATTATATAGCATAATGTACCCATTATTACAGAAATTTAGAAGTCACTTTGAACTTTAGTCACCTGTATAAAAGCACTTTGCTCTTTATGGTTACAGAACTCTTCTATGACTTTTAATATCCATATAAGTTGCAACAGGAAGTTAATTATCCCATATATTACATTATATCATAAAAGAGTTATGGGCAACAGGCAACCCTATGGCAACTGGGAGCCGTCTGAGCCTTCTCCTGAGGCCCCAACTACTTCCGGCTTTGTGCCCCATCAGCCTCAGCTCATATTGTCTGCTCTATGCACCATGGAGCTTCACCCGTAGGCCCAGCTATTACTAGATTAGGGCTGCGGCCACTATTGAAGCTCAGCGTGTCCTAAAGCAGAGAATAAGACAACTTAACCTTACCCTTTGCCCAGAGCAGCTGACTTCCACATAACATGGCCTCCACATTGCATGCAGTGCCAGCCGCACATCTGAGATCAGAGGAGTATGAATGAACAGTCTGCATCACATGGTCTCCCTCCTTCCTCTATGGGGAATAGCTGTATGATTCTTGCTTACTTTTTAATGCAAGGTAAATCATTTCAGGTGTCATGCTTTAACTGCATATGTTTTTTCCTTAAGTCAACAGAAATCCTAGAGCCAAAACATAACAACTATACAGTAGAGGTGAAAGTAAGAAGCATTATGGTGGCCATTTTGTTCAAGCCAAAGTCCATTAAAATATAGACCATTCCCCACAAATATGGGTCTTAAACTGCGGACTGTGTTTCAGTTATTTTTAACAGGAGGAGGTCCCGAGAAGCTGTTTCCTTCTTGTCAATCACAGCATTGTTATGATTGGAGTGTTGGAGAGTTGCTGGGCAACTGGAACCCCCCTCCCCCCCTTACGGGTGCACCTGACCTCCAACATGTGTTTTCTACATATGACCAGTGTTATATGGCTTATTAGGTAACACAATACACAGGCTCTGTTGAAAAGATAAATTGTAAAATCACAATGAAACTACTGCATGATATTCACCGTTGCATCAAAACTCTTGATTTATCCATCTTATTAAATCCACTCTAAATTAATAAATAGTTTCCTAGGACAGAGTTACAATAATAGCAGGCAAGTATAAAATTAAACATAATAAACTTTTATTGATATGTGCAGTCACCACTCACTATGCATAATGCATTAAAACAATCACATTATGTCATTTAATTTGGAGACCTGTTATTATCCCTTTTTCGCTAAAATACTTAATGGAACAATAGTACTAAAGCTTATCATAACATTTTCTAGAAAGTTTTCAAATAGAGTACCTTTAATTAAGAAACAACATTTTAAAAATAATTGAGAATTTTCTCGGCTCAGGTTTGCTAGACATTGATGAATTCACACATGCCACAGCTTACTAAAAATGTAGCCACATGTCTCTGACAAGTTACCAGAACACATCAGCTGTACGGTTTCCTCTCTGATCAAAGATCCCTACTGAGCTCTATATCTAGGTGCGTGTGAATCTGAACGAGTGACAGATGACTGTGGTTAAGCAATGCTACCTTAATAGCCAAGAAGTATTTATTTCAGTTTAATAGCGTCACAGAAAATTAGTTCTGTTTAATCGAGGTTGAATGTGTGTTAAATCAGATCTCTGCCTTTTAAATTGGCGTGATTTAATATTATCAAATGAACTATTATTTTCGACACTGGCTATGCAGTTTTGATCATGGTTAGCTAAAGGTTTGTTTATTTGAACATTGTCAATATGCTGATCTTATTATATTGAAGATAATACATCAATACAGATGTGTTGTGTTTGTAAAAATAATAATCTAAAAAAAAACATTAAGTCAATAAACCTTTCCTCGATGCATATGCATTGGTAAGTACAGTTATCAAGTGCTGCCTAGGAGCTATTATATCTGATTAACCACTTTTAATATTAATGCCCAAGATGGATTTTTTAAAAATCTTTTTCTAAGGCAGCAGTACAATAAAATTTTATTTGTTTTTATATTACAGGGAAGACGAGGTAAACCAGGACCTCCTGGCAAATCTGGCCCACCTGGACTTCCTGTAAGTACATCATTTTACTTGATCATTGTGCTATTAACCACTTCTACAAAGGTCTGATTTATTCATTTCATTTCCATTAAGAGGTGTAGACAGTGGCGTTTTTTTCTGTAATGACTTTATGCACTCTGTTCAAATATATAGATAATACTGGTAACTTTCCTTATTTAAAATCCAAATGTTATTAATGTAAGCACTGTAGGCTACACATAGATGGAGTACATTTATTTCAAACAAACTGTCGCTCAGCACATCAGGTTCGTCACTTTCCTTTAACCTTGCCACACGGCCCTTGTTAAACAAAGGAACAGGTAAGATTAACAATAGTAGGAGCACCGCAGACAGCACAGTCTGGAAGGCAGTGCGATCTTGCCGTATGTCTGAAACAAACATGTCCAACTGTCTTACAGGACAAGGCAAAATTGTGACCGGTTTCTATAGAAATTATAATTTAGAGTGGCAATCTGTGAGGTTTGTTGTCCTTAAAGCAATATACTATTCACCCTGCCAATAAAATATTGCTTTAAGTAAAATCATATTTGACCATATTCCTATACATACTTTAAGATATGCATTACTTTTGTCTTCAAATGTAAAAGACAAGTCACAGATTTTCTCAGATCCCTGAAGACTACAGGCTGTAAATCAAACAGAAAATATGTGCCTTAGCATTGAGTAAGGAAATATATTCGATAAGGAAACACTAAAGCCATCATGGAATTGATCACTTTAGCACCTGGAGGCTTTGCAGCATATTTGGTCAATGAATTATAGCACTGAACATGACAAAGTAAGACTACTTTTAGCACATGAGACTAATAAAAAGGTAGATTGTGTGTGAATTTGAAAATATATCTTAAGTAATTTTCAGTAGTAACAGCAAAATATTCGCTATTTAATATATGTGAAACTTGGGCGTTTTTTCTTGCTTACTTATCTTATACTATATATTTTAAGTAGTAAAACAGAATCTATCTACAGCATGAATAAACTTATTTACCTGCTTATAAGACTAAAGCTGTATTCAGTCTGTTCTCTGATGACCTGAAGCTCAAAATGAAGATATATAACCCTGGTAGGTATGTACTGCAACTAACGAAAATTAAATTAAAGAAAAAAACCAAATCTACTTCTTAAATAAATACACTGACAAGATTTTGGAATATGAATGAATAATAGTGATGTTTGAAAATCTCGAACCCATTTAAAATTCGATTGAATTTCACTAGCTCAAAGGCCCCGAACATGTGGTACAATCAACAATATACTATTATTTGAACTGTGATCTCAGAATTTGTGACTATTCCCCTTGAGGTTTTCACATTTGAGGTTCTCCACCTGAGCTTTGCGTTCACGTTTTTGCAATTCACGCTAAAATGAAACAGTGCAAACACTTTGAATCATTGCAGCCGAGCAGGGAGAAAGATTGCACATCGCTATCCCCTGCTCGCCAGATTTAAGCCACAACAGGAGAGTAGCTGGGACAACAAGTGTACACTGCTGGAGACGCCACGTCCACATCCTCCATGGCTCAGCTACATGCCGCCACCCGTACATCAGGGGAGGTAAGGATGAAGACTCAAATTAAGGCTCCCACAAACATTTCAATGAAAGAATAAGTCACTTACCACTTTCTCTTGGAACTTTGCTACCCCAATCTCGTTTTGGATTTGACTTTTCTAACACCATATTAGAAATTTTGTTCATATATCGTCATCCCAGACCTTTTATCTGTTCTACAAGCGGGCTTGGACTAAAGCTTCTGTGTTCGATTGGAGCCATAAGCTCAGGATTTGTTTTCTGTCCTTTTGACTTTTATGTCTACCTTTGGACTGATACTACTCTAATCAGTTTGTGTGTCATCCACGCGCCTAATTGTCAGCCTAGCCTAATTACACACCAGTGCAATTTTGAATCTACTCTGGCCAGAATTGCTTTTTTTAACATGGTTGAACTGGTTCAAACATGGTCAAATCTGTTCAACTTTTTGAGTTGTCCTAAAATTTAAAACTTTTTAGCATATTTTTGAAATTTTAGAACCGGTTATTCACATCGATTTTTAAATTCAAACAAGGCTGATTTGAGCATCTCTAGTAAATTATTATTATTATTATTATTATTATTATTAATTTTTATTTATAGGGTGCCACTAGGTGTCCGCGGCGCCGTACAGGGACAAACGAGATTACAATACGAGGTGAGACAGCACAGTACAGTAAACAATAATCACAGTAACTCAGTGAGCTCAAGGCACTGCTAGAGGGGAGGGGAGAGGGGAAGGTCAGCCAGCAACGGCACATAGGAGGGAGGGCACAGATGAGAGGGAGACCCCCAGGGGGAAGAGAAGGGAGCAAGAGGGGACGGGGAAGAGGGTCCTCGAGGACGAAGGCAGGGTAGCTGGCGAGCAGAGTTAAAAGTGGTGAAGACAGGAGGAGAGAAAGCCCTGCTCAAAGGAGCGTACAATCTAAGGGGAGGGGTGGACTGACAGAGAAACACAGGGGAGAGAGGGAGAGACGGAGGATAGGGATAGGGGAAGGGGAATGGAGGGGAAGAGTCAGAAGAAAAGGTAGGAAGTTAAGTGGGAGACTGGAAGGCTTTAAGAAAAAGGTGGGATTTTAAACACCATTTGAAACTGGACAGATTAGGGGAAGTTCTGATGGAGGGAGGGAGTTTGTTCCAGTGGAGGGGGGCAGCCCGGGCGAAGTCTTGGATACGTGCGTGGGAGGAGGTGATCAGGGGGGAAGAGAGGCGACGGTCATTGGCCGATCGGAGAGGGCGGGATTGAGCATGAATAGAGAGGAGGGAGGAGATGTAGGGTGCAGTGGAGTTGGCGAGGGCCTTGTATGTGAGAGTAAGGAGCTTGAACAGGATTCTGTAGGATAGGGGGAGCCAGTGAAGGGTTTGGTAGAGGGGGGAGACAGAAGAGGAGCGGCGAGAGAGGAAGATAAGCCTAACGGCGGCGTTAAGTACAGATCGAAGGGGAGCGAGGTGAGAGTGGGGGAGACCAGTAAGGAGGAGATTGCAGTAGTCCAAGCAGGAGATGATCAGAGAGTGAATAAGACATTCAGTGGCATCTTGGGAGAGGAAGGGCCGGATGCGTGCGATGTTACGCAGCTGGAAGCGGCAGGATTTAGCAAGAGAGAGAATGTGGGGGCCAAAGGAGAGAGTGGAGTCGAGGATGACCCTGAGGCAGCGAAGTTGGGGGACAGGGGAGATAGAGGTGTTGTCGACAGTGATGGAGAGGTCAGAAGGGGGCGAGGGGGAGGAAAAACTATGAATTCAGTTTTGGCGAGGTTAAGCTTAAGGAATCGAGAGGACATCCAGGAGGAGATGGCAGAGAGGCAGGCGGACACCCTAGAGAGGAGGGAGGGAGAGAGATCAGGAGAGGAGAGGTAAAGTTGGGTGTCGTCAGCGTAGAGATGATAGTTGAGGCCATAGGAGCTGATGAGTTCACCTAGGGAAGAGGTGTATAGCGAGAAGAGTAAGGGTCCCAAAACAGAGCCCTGAGGGACCCCAACTGGAAGGGTGGACGGGGGGGAGAGAGACCCAGAGGTGGTGACAGAGAAGGAACGGTCAGCAAGGTAAGAGGTGAACCAGGACAGGACTGGGCCGGAGAGGCCAAAGGACTGGAGGGTGTGGAGGAGGAGGGGGTGGTCGACGGTGTCAAGGAGGATGAGAAGGGAGAAGTGGCCCCTGGCTTTAGCCGAGAGCAGATCATTGGTGACTTTAGCCAGCGCAGTTTCAGTGGAGTGAAGGGGGCGGAAACCAGACTGGAGAGGATCAAGGAGGGAGTGATCAGAAAAGTAGGAGGAGAGTCGGCTACAGACGAGTCTCTCGAGAATTTTGGAGGCAAAGGGGAGAAGAGATATGGGCCAATATTTAGAGGGAAAAGTGGGGTCAAGGGAAACGAGAGCATGTTTGAAGGAGGAGGGGAAGATGCCGGAGGAGAGGGAGAGATTAAAGAGGTGAGCGAGGTGATAGCAGGTAGTGGGGGAAAGGGAGCGAAAAAAGTGGGAGGGGATGGGTCTCATAGATTTCTTTTTGCGAAGACCATAATGTGGAAATTTTTTCCTGCATATCAGGTGGGGAAGGAGATAATTAATAAAGATTAGGCTCAGGTGGACAAGTGTTTCTCTAATTGAAGAGGTTGGAATCTATGTATCCATTCAGGGATGAGGAGGCTTAGTGGAAAATAGTCCTACACCTGGGGCTAGTATGTCATCCAAAAATACTATTCCTATTGAAGATGGAGAGTAGTTGTATGAAATTTCATAATTTATATGGAACTACATGACATCTGGTGCCGTTATGACTTTAGTGCCAGAGCACATAGATTATGGGAAGAAACATTTTATACAGGTTGGAAACTATTGTAGTTATGTATTAAAGCATATAGCTTTGTGTGAAGCATCTTTAGATACCATTGTTTTTTCAGCAAGGATTATGGCCTCAGCAGACATAACTAGATGAGCCCTCTGGTTGTGCCCTCTGGCTGCAAACACTCAGTAAAAAGGAAGGCCACTTGTGAGGGTTAGTTCCTTTCCTGGTAAGAGCAGTTTGGGAGGTAACAAAGACCCATTCTCGATGAATTGGCAATAATAAATGGCAAAGGCAAGATATTTTTGGGTGGTTTGGAAACCTGAGGCTAATTCTCGTTAGTATAAACCTTAAAAAAAAAAAATAATATATATATATATATATATATATATATATATATATATACAGTATATGTACTGTATTTGGACTTAGACATGAATCATGCCAATAATCTGCTTCCTGTCTTTAAACCTTATGGAAATTCCAGGTAGCCTTTCAGAGTCTGCATGCTAGCGGAGAACATTAACTAGTACTAAGCTGCCTAATGGTATTACATATATCATGGCTGTAACAAGAACATAGTGACCCATAGTAACATTCTGAAGGGACCCTGAAGGTTTCTAGGAAGAAACAGCGTCTTCTGCCCTGCCTTCCCCTCACCTCACTTATATGGGTTGTCTACAAGCTGCTGCAAGAAATATCTCTCCACCACCTGCAAGTAAGAATGGGCATATATAGTTTAATCAATGTCCCAAAGGGTACACTACATGTTCAGTGCAGATCTTTGTCAACCAAGATATAATTAGTAGCCTTGAAAAGTAATTTGCAATCATCAATATCTCTAGTTCCTGCAAGTTAAGAAGGTATAGACTTATATTCTAGACTCTTCCTTCTTTTACCCATAGGTCTAGAGTTGAAGAGACTAAACAGGTTTTTGGTACCAGACATTTTCATATTGAGTCTGTGAATTCGATGCTCACAGCTCTCGAAAAAAGGAGATTTTCTCCCATCCATAGACTTTTAGGATGCCTATGTTTCATATCCCTGTTGCAGGTCATCAAAGGAAAATTCCTGAGATTTTGGATCCTGGGCCATCACATTACTTCATCTGCCTGGTCTTTTGGCTGTCGATGTCTTTGACAACCTTTTTAACAAAGTGCTGGTCGTGAATTTTAGGGAACAATGAGTCAAGATAGGGCCACAACAATAGATGCAGTGTGGTAAAAAAGTTATCTCATCCCATTAGAACAGATACACTCCCCTGGGGATCCCCACAGACACTATACAGGACAGTGTCATTGTTCCTGGAAAGGTGTATCAAGATCCAGCTCTCAACATGTATACTGCAGACTCGCCATCAAGCATCAATAAGGAAGGGGCTTCTGTTGTTGGGCAAGATGGCGCATGTAAGATCTCCAAAGAAAGTTATAAGAAAATAGTCACAGAGAGATGTCTTTGAATCATGTCATTACCTTGTGAAAGGCCACCAGACAGCCTCTCAGGTGGTGTCTAAGCCCAAAGAACAAAAGGAGCGTCGCTTTTGGAGTCGACGTGGAAAACACTCTCAGCAGATGCTAGTACCACAAAATATGGAACTCGCCTTTAGGGATAAGTAGCACAAGCAATTGGTAGCAGAATGAGAAAATCCATCACGTAAATGTATTGGGAATAAGAACAGTGTGGAAAGCAATTAAACATTTCTATCTTAATTTAGGTGGAAAATAGAATCTCAGAATATTCTCAGACAGTATAAAGAATGGTCAGACATGCCGGGTAGGAATCTGGAGGGCAAACAGGAGCAGAATCAGAATCCAGACAGGTAGTCAGGAACATCAGGGTCAGAGTCAGGTAATCAAATGGAGCCAAATTGTATACCAGCAGGATAGTCAGGAGTAGGGAAGGTCAGACCAGGTAATCAGAAAAGCCAAGATCAGAATCCAAAAGAGTAGTCAGCAGCAGAAGTTCAAACCAGGAGAAAAAAAGATTTGTACATAGTGTTGCTAAAAATATTTATTAAAAAAATGAATGAATTGCATTAATTACACTTAGAAAAGAATATTTTCATTGTTCTTTTTCAGTTAATCTTTAAAACTAAGTCAATTTGTTTAACAAACTGTGATCAACAGCAAAATGACCGTTGTGTTGAGCCTCCTAAGTAACCCAACTACAGTGGCCTTGGATATGCATATATATATATATATATAGATATATATATATATCTATATAGATATAATTTTGTAACAAAGGGAGGCATTTATCTGACAAGATGCAGAGAAAACATACTAGCAGAATAAGACATTGGCACAGTGTATGCACCTAGATTCAGGTTAAACCAAGTAAAGACTTATGTATAGTTTAAAGTTTGTTAACTTACATGATTTCCTCTCAGCAAACAGACAGGGTGTGTCTGTTAGTGCAAACCAGAGCCAGTGATGGGCGTTTTCTCTTAAATAGAAGGTGGGTGTGTCACCTGTCCATCAAGCTAAGGCTGGGGGAGGAGTATCATGCATAAAAGCTTGTTTGTATCATTTGTGCACTGAGACCAATGCTGGGGAAGCTGGCTGGTCTTAAGAGAGCTGAGCTATGTCTAGCTAGCGATTAGGGTCTCCAAGAATGCTGTGAAATCTGTACGTTGTCAAAACATTTTACCATCCTGACAATAAAACTACATAAAAAGGAAGAAGTTGTTTGCGTGTGCTTCTGCATTAGCGGGCTTTTGCCACAATATATATATATATATATATATATATATATATATATATATATATATATTAGAGATGAGCGCACTCGGATTTCGTGAATCTGAGCCCACCCGAACGTTTCCGATCCGAGCCGGATCCGAGACAGATCCGGGTATTGGCGCCAAATGAAAACCTGAAACCGAGGCTCGGAGTCATAATCCCGCTGTCGGATCTCGCGATACTCGGATCCTATAAATTCCCCGCTAGTCGCCGCCATCTTCACTCGGGCATTGATCAGGGTAGAGGGAGGGTGTGTTAGGTGGTCCTCTGTCCTGGTAGATCTCGTGCTGTGCTGTTTAGTTCTGTGCTGTGCTGTGCTGTGCTGTGTTCTGCAGTATCAGTCCAGTGGTGCTGTGTGCTGTGCTCTGTCAATTTTGAGTTCAGTGGTGCTGCTGGGTCCTGTGCTGTGTCCTGTTCAGTCCAGTGGTGCTGTGTCCTGTGCTCTGTCCTTCTAAGGGCATAGTTATTTCCCCATTATTCCCAATTTTCAAAAAAATGTAAAAAAAGTTATAAAAAAAAATACCAAAAAATAATTTTAAAAAAAATTAATTACAACAAAATTTGCAAAACCAATCCTGCAATGTAAGTCCATTGGTACTGCAATATTACCAAGTTCAGACATTCAGCAGTAAAAGTTCAGTGGTACTGCAATATTACAAAGTTCACACAATATGCAGTATCAGTCCAGTGGTGCTGTGTCCTGTGCTCTGTCCTTCTGAGTTCAATGGTGCTGCTGGGTCCTGTGCTGTGTCCTGTTCAGTCCAATGGTGCGGTGTCCTGTGCTCTGTGCTTCTAAGGGCATAGTTATTTCCCCATTATTCCCAAGTTTTTTTTTAAAAAAAAAAGAAACTTATAAAAAAAATACAAATTTTTTTTTTTTAAAAAAAAAGTAATTATAACAAAATTTGCAAAACCAATCCAGCAGTATAAGTCCATTGGTACTGCAATATTACCAAGTTCACACATTCTGCAGTATCTTGTGCTACATATAATGGAGACCAAAAATTTGGAGGATAAAGTAGGGAAAGATCAAGACCCACTTCCTCCTAATGCTGAAGCTGCTGCCACTAGTCATGACATAGACGATGAAATGCCATCAACGTCGTCTTCCAAGCCCGATGCCCAATCTCCTAGTACAGGGCATGTAAAATCAAAATAGCCCAAGTTAAGTAAAAGTAGCAAAAAAAGAAACTTAAAATCATCTGCGGAGAAACGTAAAGTTGCCAATATGCCATTTAAGTCACGCAGTGGCAAGGAACGGATTAGCCCCTGGCCCATGTTCATGACTAGTTGTTCAGCTTCACCCAAGGAACTAAGCCCTCCTCCTCCCCCCCCTACAAAAAATTTAAGAGTTATGCTGTCAGCAACAAAACAGCAAACAACTCTGCCTTCTAAAGAGACATTATCACAAATCCCCAAGGCGAGTCCAAGGGTGTTGGTGGTTGTCAAGCCTGACCTTCCCATCACTGTACGGGAAGAGGTGGCTCGGGAGGAGGCTATTGATGTAGCTGGCGGTGTGGAGGAACTTGATGATGATGATGCTGATGTGGTTATTGTAAATGAGGCAGCAGTGGGGGAAACAGCTGATGTCCATGGGATTAAAAAGCCCATTGTCATGCCAGGTCAGAAGACCAAAAAATGCACCTCTTCGGTCTGGAGTTATTTCTATCCCAATCTGGACAACAATTGTATTGCCATATGTAGCTTATGTAAAGCTCAAATAAGCAGGGGTAAGGATCTTGCCCACCTAGGGACATCCTCCCTTATACGTCACCTGAATAACCTTCATAGTTCAGTGGTTAGTTCAGGAACTTGGGCTAGGACCGTCATCGGTACAGGGACACCTAAATCCCGTGGTCCAGTTGGATACACACCAGCAACACCCTCCTCGTCAACTTCCTCCACGATCTCCATCAGATTCAGTCCTGCAGCCCAAGTCAGCAGCCAGACTGAGTCCTCTTCAATACGGGATTCATCCGAGGAATCCTGCAGCGGTACGCCTACTACTGCCACTGCTGCTGTTGCTGCTGCTAGTCGGTCATCTTCCCAGAGGGGAAGTCGTAAGACCGCTAAGTCTTTCACAAAACAATTGACCGTCCAACAGTCGTTTGCCATGTTCAAAAAGTAAAACAAAATGTCAACAAATTTAAAAAATTAAACCAAAAGTAAAATGCCCTGTCATAATTTAAAACAAGAGGTATTGACGTGCTAGAACTACTGTAGTGTTTATATGTTATAAACACTACACTTGGAAGTTGGAGGAGGTATTGTGGTCCCGGTACCAAATTTAGTACCGGGGCCACTCCACTATGCAGTCCAGATAGAGGTGTATCAGATATTAAACAACGTTGACTGTTGCTGCAAAATTTTTAAATAATATTGTGGGGAACACTACACTATGCAGTCCATAAACTTTTTTGGTAGAATTCAGACCCGTGGAGGGTTTTTTAATTATATTGTGGCCCCGATAAAAAATTGTGTACCGGGGCCACCCCACTACGCAGTCAAGAAACTTTTTTTTTGGAATTCAGACCCTTTGAGGGTTTTTTAATTATATTGTAGAGACCACTCCTCTACGCAGTCCAGATACAATTTTTGGTGTAATTAAGACCAGTTGATGGTTTTCTTATTATATTGTAGGGACCACTCCTCTACGCAGTCCAGATACAATTTTTGGTGTAATTAAGACCAGTTGATGCCGGTTTTCTTATTATATTGTGGGGACCACTCCTCTACACAGTCCAGGTACAATTTTTGGTGGGATTCAGACCATTTGAGGGTTTTTAAATTATATTGTGGTGACCACTCCTCTACGCAGTCCAGGTACAATTTTTGGTGTTATTAAGACCAGTTGATGGTTTTCTTATTATATTGTAGGGCCACTCCTCTACGCAGTCCAGATACAATTTTTGGTGTAATTAAGACCAGTTGATGCCGGTTTTCTTATTATATTGTGGGGACCACTCCTCTACGCAGTCCAGATACAATTTTTGGTGTAATTAAGACCAGTTGATGCCGGTTTTCTTATTATATTGTGGGGACCACTTTTCTACGCAGTCCAGGTACAATTTTTGGTGGGATTCAGACCATTTGAGGGTTTTTAAATTATATTGTGGTGACCACTCCTCTATGCAGTCCAGGTACAATTTTTGGTGTAATTAAGACCAGTTGATGGTTTTCTTATTATATTGTAGGGACCACTCCTCTACGCAGTCCAGATACAATTTTTGGTGTAATTAAGACCAGTTGATGCCGGTTTTCTTATTATATTGGGGGGACCACTCCTCTACGCAGTCCAGATACAATTTTTGGTGTAATTAAGACCAGTTGATGCCGGTTTTCTTATTATATTGTGGGGACCATTCCTCTTCGCAGTCCAGATACAATTTTTGGTGTAATTAAGACCAGTTGATGCCGGTTTTCTTATTATATTGTGGGGACCACTCCTCTACGCAGTCCAGATACAATTTTTGGTGTAATTAAGACCAGTTGATGCCGGTTTTCTTATTATATTGAGGGGACCACTCCTCTACGCAGTCCAGATACAATTTTTGGTGTAATTAAGACCAGTTGATGCCGGTTTTCTTATTATATTGCGGGGACCACTCCTCTACGCAGTCCAGATACAATTTTTGGTGTAATTAAGACCAGTTGATGCCGGTTTTCATATTATATTGTGGGGACCACTCCTCTACGCAGTCCAGATACAATTTTTGGTGTAATTAAGACCAGTTGATGGTTTTCTTATTATATTGTGCGGACCACTCCTCTACGCAGTCCAGGTACAATTTTTGGTGTAATTAAGACCAGTTGATGCTTTTCTTATTATATTGTGGGGACCACTCCACTACGCAGTCCAGAAAGATACCTCGTTGCAACGTTTTGGACTAATAACAATATTGTGAGGTGTTCAGAATACACTGTAAATTAGTGGAAATGATTGTTATTGAATGTTATTGAGGATAATAATAGCGTAGGAGTGAAAATAAGCCCAAAAACTTGATTTTTGAACTTTTTATGCTTTTTTAAAAAAAAATCCGAATCCAAAACCTTAAATCCGAGCCAAAACCTTTCGGCAGGTGTTTTGCGAAACAAATCCGAACCCAAAACCTCAATCAAATCTGAATCCAAAACACAAAACACGAGACACCAAAAGTCGCCGGTGCACATCCCTAATATATATATATATGAATAGATAAACAAGTAGGGCGCCCCAATGTGTAATATCGAATATAATTTGGGAATATGTATTAAAATGCATACCGTAAGGATATGGTCAAAAGGTCATGTGGTAGAATAGAAGTTCCTCTTCAGAGGTAATACCTCCCACTCTCCAACGAATGGCGACAATGTAGATCAAAAAATAGAAAGAGCAAATATAGTGTAATATTGTTGTATGATGTATTACACCTATTGTGATAAAAATCCTCCACCAGGATCAAATGTTGTAGCCCAAAACCGGGTATATTAACATGACACCAGACATGCAATGTGCACCTCCAGATAAAAGCAATAATAACTGCGTACCAGATAATCAAACTTGTAGCAAACACTAAATAGTGTGCTCATAACAGAACCAGCGATTCCTCAGTCCTCCCATCCAAGTGGCAGTGTTGCATGAGATAAACAAAGAGGAGTGCAGTATAAAAGTATGAATCCACAATTTATTAAAAAAATAGTAATAACTCACATGAGGTAGAAATGATGATGCTGATAGAAACCACGGCTCAACGCGTTTCGTCCCGATGCAACGGGACTTCCTCAGGAGCAAACAGATATATTTAACCTTGTCTGCACAATACATAGTATACATTATTACTTCTAAGCTGTATTACATTCATGACCTGACTCTTCTCTGTATCATTTATTGACTTACTAACTAGTGTACAATATTGTATATAATACTGCAAATAAATTGTCTCCTGTAGAATATATATCATTTTGTGCTGTATTCTATATATTATTCCCGCTATACTGTATTACATGTCTCCAATATACGTGTTCTGCAACCTCTGATGCTTTATATGAATGTGTCATATATAAAGGCTATCCTTAAATTCCGATCCCTCTGTTTGTGAGGCAGATCTATATGGCTAAGTAAACACTAGAGCGTTTCCGTCCAATAATTGGGCAAATTAAGGAAAGCACAGCAAACAAAATGAGTAACTTTGCACCTTGGCAAATCCATGTTACATTGGAGGGCAAGGCAAATTTAAAATGTGATGGCAGATTTATAGTTGGAGTAGGACATGTCCTAGATCAACTTTAAATTTCAATGTAAAAATAAGCTATCAAGTATTTGTGTCCTACATGAATAAACAGACACTGTTTATCTTATATTCAAGATAATAAACTAATTTGCACCCCTTGCATTGTAACATGGTTTTGCCCAGGAGAAAACTTATTTTTTTTTGCTTTCCTTAATGAATCAGGCGCTATGTTCCTTTCTTACATTGCATTACACGTGTTTTCTGATATAAAGAAATAACTTCTAGTCACAATCTATGGGGAAAGTGCTTACAATTACAATACATGAATATAATTTATAGCAATTGATGGCTTAATTTGGCCTTAAATTACAATATTACTTGATGATCATATAACATTATCGGATACTTTATATTTGACCAACTAATTTTATTTTTATTATTTTTAACTTGTTTATTTTGTACTTTGTCACCTAATGGTATTACTTATTTTAAATAATTTATTAAGAACTAAAATTTAATTTGGGTTTATAGGCGGTATAAATACATTTTTAATAAATAAATACAATTTTGCTTGCATGATTAAAACTGGACTCGAGTATCTCTATTCAGAATATTTTTTTCTCTTTCTGTCATGTTTAATATGTATTGATTATTCTGGGGTACGCCATCTATAATTATAACAGAAGACAATCTAGTCTAACATAATTATTTGAGAGAGTCCTAATGTGAATCCTCAACTCCCCTTTTCAAGACTGAAGATAATGTAATGGCTTTAAAATATTGCCAATGTGTGCTTTTTAATAAAGAATTTGTTGCGACACATCTAAAACATAATCTCTGGCACCTTTTACCGTCAGTATCCAAAAACAGTTACAAAGGGGCAAAATGTGCATTTTTATTCTGCTTCTCAAATGTCTGAGTCAATTTACTGAGATGCTTTATAATAGGAAATCATGGTTTAGATAAGAGGAAGCCAGCAGCTCAAGAAGCAAATTAAATTTAAAAAATCTGTTGTGACATCTTTTTCCTACATAAGTGTGATAAAAGCTTGTTGTTGAATTGCAAGTTATGTTTAGTTACTCTGTATATTTACTTTATGAACACAGCAAAAAGGCACTGTAGAATGATCAGACTTAAAAAGCATGCTTGTGAAACAACACTTGTTGAGAATTGAAGGGGAGTGTTTAATCCATGTACACTCCGAGTTTTTACAAACGTTGAAATTTAAAATGTGCGGACCAGGGGCAGACCTAGATTTTTTTCTCTTTAGGAAGGTGCAAATTCATCCCCTGGTCCCCTTTTCACTGCTAGCAGGAGTGGGCTGCCTGCAAAAGCATACTCTCTACATGTGATTGTTGGCAAAGACTGCACATGTATACAGTGGGGGGGATTGCCCCTATCGACCCCCTTCCCCCCCTGGATCCGCCAATGATGCTAACAGATTTACAGTTAGGAGGGGGATGTCCTTGTTCAACTCTAAATTGCATTATAATAGTAAAGCTGTATATTTAGTATAATACAGTTAGAATTTTTCCTGCATACTGTCACGCTTCAAAGTAAGTCACAGCTATAGAGCCTGAGATGTGATAAAGAATAAAGGTGTTTATTGATCAAAATACACATAAATAGTATGATCCAAATAATGCTGAAACTGCACAGGAATATCTGAGATGACCGGATACTGGTTTCAAAGAATACTGCAGATGCAGGTGGAATGGTTAGATGAAGAGAGATCCAGATGTGATGTGAAGTCTGAGACCACAGGAGAACCAGGAGACAAATCAAAGGGAAAGGCAACAAAACAACAATGACCAGCACAGGAGAGGCAGAGAGACAGGTATAAGTAGGGAACACCCAGGTGCAGGAAATAATTAGTGACACAGATTAACCCCTAGCAATAACAAAGGAAAATGGCACAATAGCAGCACCTCTGGTGAACATAGGTACTGCCAGATAAACATAATAAAACAAGTCCAAGGTCCAGAAGGCAGGAGCTGCCAATGCAAAGCAGCATGCAATGCAGAGGGCTGCAGGCAGATCCTGACACATACAAAAAATAAATGCATATGCACCCCTTCCATTGCAACATGGTTTCTCCAGGTGCAAATATGCTCAATTTTTGTCTTTGCTCCTAATCCTTTAATTGGCTAGCTCACCAGCTTTGTTATGTCTTTTCATCACACATGACAAAGAGAGCAAAGTAGTCTTGAAAGCTTGCAATTGAAGTCTGCTGTATTAGCTCATAAAGATCTATTAGTAATATTTTTTCTGCATTCATCAATGGCTAACATGGTACACCCTCTTTCTGCTATGTACGGAATAAAAGCATCCCTAAAGTACCGAATAACTGAGAAAAAAATCATTGGAGGTTTTCATTAAATGAAAAGAGACTAATGAGTGTCAACTATTTTTCATCCACCTTCAGTCTGTAATTTTTTAGACACTACAGTTTTAATACCATACAAATAAAGGTGTTGAGAATAGCTAGCATAACTCCCATAGCATGGATAACATGATTTAAATAAAAAGAGAAAATCAGAATCACCATAAAGCCCATTAGCGTCAGGCAATATTGCACAGCTCTTTAAACAAGGACAGACTGCAAAGGTTGACATAGGCTAAATGAGCCAGTATTTAAGATAGGATAACTTTTTTTATCTAATTAATTTGAAAGATAAAGGACTGCCTGAGTTGAACAGAAAAAAGGATTATGCCCAAGCTTAGACTATGAAATAACAAGAAGAGCCACTCAGCTGTAAATGAGATTAATTTATTAAAGAATTATGAGCAGAAATATGCAAATACTAGATGTAATTGTTGGAACATGAAGAATTAGAAGCACTATCTACATTTAAAAGCTGTTGAGTAAAACAGGCAGACTTCTGTTATCCTGCTGAAATGTAGTACATTT
This sequence comes from Mixophyes fleayi, assembly GCF_038048845.1. Lineage (NCBI taxonomy): Eukaryota > Metazoa > Chordata > Amphibia > Anura > Limnodynastidae > Mixophyes > Mixophyes fleayi. The sequence goes on from NC_134404.1 coordinate 152,914,287, forward strand.
ACTTTGCTTGATTTCAATCACGACCCATTGGGTCTATGCACTGTGAGCAGATGTGATACAGAAATGCTCATTAAGGCCAGGGTGCAGAGGCCGAAGCTGGAGTTCTGGGAAGGCTTACCAACTAATTGTGCTATATACTATTTATTACACATATTATTACACACACACACACAGCAGCACTGTAGAATGCAGACACTGGTAATTCTCATTACACGGAAAAAGCAATGCTGGTGTGTGCGACCTCACAGTTCTCATCATTAGATTTGCAAATTGTGGACTAACGAATTACCCATAATTCCAATGGTCAGTTTCAATGGTCTCTGGTATAATTTATTAAAGTACTCTGTGCACCACTCTAAACAAACCTCTTCTTTTCTTTCCCTTCTACTTATTAATATTATTAGGTTAGTGGTTACACTTCATGGTTAATAAATTAGACATATCTCACAAAAACACCTTCTTTTTCTGTAGCCTTAAGTCGTCAGATCAAATTCAAATTAAGCATTTATGGGATGAGATGAAAAGCTATTACAAATCCACAATACAGATCCACAGTCAGTCAACTGGACAAGCACGGACAGATCTCTAATTGCTTTTAACAATGTCCCCACTGCAAACTAGTACTGAGCTCACTCTCTTCATCCATGATACCTGACACATTGGTTCCCTGACATAGGTGATCACATAGGGTAGAGTTAGTCGAGTGGTCCAGCACTTTCGGATTCTATCTATTACATCATACAGAAGTGACTTGCGTTTGATTGGAGCACTAAGGACACATAGACTAACAACTGATTTGTTAATTTGTCCCTCTTAACCAGTAAAAACCTCTCAGTTGAAAGGCATGATGGAACGTTAACAGTAATAAGCTTCTGTATATAAAATATGCTATTTAATGCAGTTATCCAAAGCCATGTGTGAGTATGCAATGTCTTCTGATTTTTCAGCTGGATCTATTCTTCCAATGACTACTATGGTTCTAACTGAACTTACACGCTAAGTGACCTATTATTAAAAATATTAATAGTCGAATAAGGTCTTTCAATTGATAAGCTCAGTCCTTGGTCACTCGGTTCTCCCCACGCCAGAATTGGCTTTATTGCAACACTATCCCCCTACTCTCCATCGTTGGGATAGATATGCGACAGGTCAGGTATTGAGAGCAACCAGAGCAGCTATTGCTCAGGCGTGGAGGCAACCTCTCCTCCCACCCCTGGCCAAAGTGATCTCTAAAATCAACTTCAATTTTGAAATGGAAACCTTAGGTGTCCCATACTCTACGTCAACATTGTCCCCGCTGATTAAGTGGAGAGCTTGGCACAACTATGTTACCGATGGGGAGGGAGTCCCATCACGTTCCCTACCCCCGCCCTCTAATGACGTTGGTGAATGATCTTTTGGTTGTTTGTATGTAGTATATTAGTTAAGTCTAATGTATACAGCAAATAATCAGATGCATTCGGTTTTGATTCTGTATGCTTTCAGGAGCAATGTGTTCTATCCCCTTTTATGTACCCTTCCCCTTTTTTTTCTTCTGTACCCCTTTTGAAAAACTCTAAAAATCAATAAAAAAAATTATTTGTTAAAAAAAAAAAAAGAATATTAGTAGTCATTCCTATAACGGCATCACAATATGTCATATCAGTGTCAATATAAGCTCCCAAAATTGTTTGACACTCTTCCATGCAGCCAACTTTGTCCATAGCAGAGGCCAAAGGCAAGAGCTGTACTCATCCATTATGCATAATAGATAATAATAGCATCATAACATTATTATTTAAGTGTACAAAATAGTGGTTATGATAACGTAACAGAGATTTTAAACAATGGGTTAGCCTTACTAAAACAATTCTAAAAGCTAGTGAGATTACAAAACTACACTCCAAATAGGCAATATAAAACTAAGTACCAAAAGAAGAGCAGACATCTAGATACTGCAAATTACATGGCAGCCAATTCATTTTTTGCCCTACCCATAAGATTAGTGAAACAGGTATTCTGAGGTTGTTTATTCAGTGCCATAATTTGAAAACCCAGTGGATGCGACATGTACACAAGAGCTGCAGCCTTAGCCTGGGCAGTAACTCATTTCACTATTTATTTATTATTCTGTTACTTTTCATTATTTTTTTTTGTACTAAAATGTTCAGCTTGCGGCCGTCCTTATGGGTTCTTGTCATTATGATCTAGGAGGAGGTGGTGTGGCCCTGAGGACCCCCCTACTTTAATCTTCCTATGGGGGAGATTCCCAGGAATTAGGGACCTGCCCTAGCATTAGGGCGAAAGGGGTCTAAAAACCCTTGCCCTACAGGAGCCTTAGAGCTTCAGCGGTCAGGGATAAAGGGGCCATTCCTCTTTTGAGGAAGGCCTGATGCAATTGCTCTCCAGAGCACCTTATTTCTATTTCTATAATTTTAAGGGGAAATATGTAAATTACATTACCCAAGTGATTTTCTCCTTTTGCAGTGTTTCATTTTCAGACAAGGATTAAAATGCACTTTTTTATAAAAAAAAACAAAAAAAACTTCTTTCCTCCAACTGAACGCTAACCAGACTCACATTATTTTATTTTATGAGGCCTTCCCCATTTCAAGATATGCCACGGCTGAGCCAATTCTTTCTGCATTCAGAATGCTATCTTACATGCCACTCTCTGCAAAGAGTCACTGCATCTATTTCGCTATCGGATGCAATTTTATATTTAACACTTAAATATTATGTAGGTATTGTGATGAAAACTGAATCTTTTGTCAATTTTTATTTAATGGAATAAACTGAAATATATCAATATTACCGCATAGGCTATATATTCGCCAAATACTCGCAATACCTACAACTGTCATGCCAACTGCCTAAATTAAAAATGACTGTGGTATGGGATGCTGTGAATGTTTTATACGTAAAGAGTGTTTTTTTGAATTGCATCATGGCAGTGGTTGGGGTTTAATGCTTAAGTGTTTCAGTAATGTCTCTGAACTCAATAGAGTCATACTATGCTCCTTCTCTCCCTCAATTTCTCTCTCTTCTTACTGGGATCTTGAACTGGCATGAGCTTGACAGGTTGATAGTTCTCAAGGAAATGTGCTATACAATATGTCATTTCCTTGATTTCAAGTTAAATACTAAACGCTACAGACAGCTAACATTTCCCCATTATAAAACAATGTTTTTTTTATGTAATTTGCATAATCATTTTGTGTTAAACATACTTCTCTATTTACGTAGGACTGACATTTATACTAAGCAGGCACCATTTTGTTCCGTTTTCAATCATTTTTTTTTAATTAGTTCATATTGGTTCCTGCGTTCACTACCATTGCCTGACTACTCACACTTGACACACTTTAATGCAATTTGAGCAGAGAACAATAAACCTAGTTGACTGGTTATTATTATGCAGTCAGCAGCTCCCTCTAGCGGTTTTTCAAATGCTTTAAGTCTGTGCAAACAGAATTACAGACAGTGAAGAAGGCATTTATGTGTGCTGCATCCACACTCACCATGCATGCTTTCATGGTTCTTCATTGAAGCTTTAAAGAGTCCAGTCATTAATTTACAAGATAATATGAATATGGTATCTGGTCATATGGAGGTTAGAACTTGGCTATAGCACTAAAGTACTATAATGTTTCTGTTTTCTTACAGATGTTCCAACACAGTTCTGTTGTATTACATACTTTCACATCTAACACTGATGCTTTGTAATTGCTTTTACATCCTCTAATATTTTTAATGACTAAGTACACTTTTAACAGATAATCACTTTGTTCAGTTTTGAAACTTTTAAAAAATAGATCAGATTATTATTAGAAGTTTATTGCATGGGAAGAAACAATCATTAGCTTTGTCTCTTATATTTAAGCACTATTCTAGATAGTCCATCTCTAGGCCACATTTTTCACGTCACTACAGCATCTCCAGCTTCTCCAAATTGTCCTTTCTTCTCTCTATCTCATCTTGCTCCAGCATTCCACCTCCACCAAAACACATACTTGCTGAATCTAGCTGACCTTTTCAACTAGTCTCCACTTCTGTACTATACAATATATTTGGACTGGCTAAGTCAAAGGTTCACTTATTCCTACTCATAACTTTTATAAATGCACCTTCCGTGTCAGTCCTGGTTTCTGTGGACTTGGTGCAGTACCAGACTCTCACCGGGTATTTCATGCTGTTTCAGCAATGCAACAGTTAAGCCATTCCACTGAATACCTTAGCAGCTGATGATCTGTACCTGGGTCTTAAAATCTTAGTTCCCCTAATAGACTGAGGCAGATCATTGAACCAGTGAAGGAGTTGAGGATGTCACTCTGCTACAATCCCTGAGATCGTTTTACTTGCTAACCATGGAACCTTGATTTTGACCTGCCAATGCTGTGCATTTGCAAACCTTGATCTTGACCTGGCTATCCTGGGTATCTGCAAACATTGAATCCTGATACTGGTTACTTGTGTGTTATCTGTATTTGCTTCTCTAGCAATAAAGGACTCCATCCTGTGCATGCAACCTTGTATCTAGTGGACTTAGGGTCTGACTAAGGGTTCATGCCGCCCTAGGCTAATATACTTGTAACGCCCCTCACCTTTCATGTCAGGCTAATAGGAAGGAAGCTTACACCGAACTCGAAATCTGGCTTCCTTCACAAACTCCCCTCCCACTAATGTTTATGTTCCTGTGTTTTTGAAGCTTAGTTCAACTTGGATTTTTAAAAGAGTCACAACAATATATGTCAATCATATAATTTCATTAAAATCATAACTGTATAGCAGAACAGAGGCATGAACGAGCGCCACTGAGGGTGAGGACGTGAAGAGGGGCCATTACACATGCACCTGTCACCATTGTCACAATATTTCACCCACAAATTCTTGCACCCCCCCACAAAAAGTCTTGCACCCTTGGCTGCAGCCTAGTCAGCCTATTGGACAGGACTGTATTATCTATTGCATTGCTATCCGTGGGAATCTAGACACTATCCTATTTATGTGTAATCCTGATACCTGTTACTTGTGTGCTAACTGTATTTGGTGCTCAAATAAAAATAAATCCATCCTGTGCATGCAAACTTGTAACCAGTGGACTGTCCTGTGTTATCAATTAACTTGCAATACATGTGTATCTAGCCACTATGTTATTTCTTCTGCTGTTATCTGATCTACCTGTTTGTGAAATACTTCATGATGCTCCTGCTTCATTAAGCTGTGTCTCTATTTTTGGCACATTCACCTCTCCACTTCCTCATACGTACCAAAAGCTCCTACAGTCTTAGCGGTGCCTTCTGGACTTTACGCTGTCACAAGCAGGGCCACCTCTATCCTCTCACGTTTGCATCTTCTTTGTCAACCTCATAAATACTTATTTTTTATTTAAATACCTTTTTTTATTTATATGTGATTTGTTACCGCAAGGCCTGGTGATGTGCAGTTTTGAGGCACCTTAAAATTATGGTGCTATTAAGTAATTAGTTCATTAATTTGATTAGTGTGCATGAATTTACTCGTAAGACAAACAATAGTGCAGTTGCCTTAACTATACTATCTTGCACTCAAAGGCGGAACTAGCAAGCTGTGGGTCCTGGTGCGGGGAGGCCCCCAACCTTCTGCATCTGCCATGCAGCGGGCTCATTATCTCCATGGGCCTTGGTACACGGCGCCTGCTGCACCAATGGTAGTTCCGTCACTGCCTGTACTGTCACTTGTGGTTTAGATAAGGCCACACACATTTGTATGATTGATTTATTGATTGATTTATGCTTCAATAGACTAGTGAAGGTGATAGACGGCAGAGTAGAAGTTGCAAACATTTCTTGGTTTTACCAGGATTGTTTGCCTATTATTTGTATCTGTTGGTGTATACTCTGTTGATAGCTCGGTCTGCCTTTAATGTTATTATTGACTATTGTGGGGATATTGAGTCGACTATGTGAATTCTACGGAATAGTATTTACTGAACTGTGGATATTGTATATATTTCGCTTGTTATAATCTGTGGTACATACGATATGGATCATGAATGTTTTTCACGAACAGAGACCTTATGTATATTTGTTTATGTATCGATGCCCTCACGTATTTCTGAATCACCATAAACATGCTTAATGAATTAAATCTGTAAGGTCAGATGACCACTTTAGAAGCAAGCTGCTAATTGGATGATTTACGGTTCTATGGGTTAAATACTGAAGCGTGAGGACACTAGGAACATGCTTCTGATGAAACGGCATCCGCCGAGAAACGCATCAAGCAGTTCTTATTCCATATTTTTTGGAGATTTTATGCTTTTCAACTTTGGCACAGGATAACCCCGGGGTTCTATCATTCATAGCGCATATGTGGAGAAAGATTTAGCAGACCTATCTGCGAGTACAAGGACTACCAGCTACATGCTGACTACAAAGGTTGGAAATTAATCTAATCCAGAATCAACCGCAAGGTACCTCTACTCACGGAGAAACATTGTTACAAGGTACTGTGCATATTTTACGCGGTGTCCATAGGATGTTAGATTGTTATTTCCAACCCGTACAGCACATGTAGCTGTGCTCAACATTGGATAGGATCTGACTTTATGCGGACTGTTTCCTACAGTACAGCTTCCAATTGCACACTTAGTTGTGCTTGTTTATACTCATCAAAGCTGATTACACCTATACACTATACCATAAGAGGAATTCCATTTGCATGAAACTCTGACAACCTTTAGCTGCACATTTGGTTGTATTTACCGATACATCCTAATTGGGTTCACTGCAGCTGATACAACACATGAGGAATCATGCCTCTCTGATGAGGTTGTTGCTACCTCGACATAGACGCGGTTTAGTGCATCTGTAGTAACATTCTGTACCATTTAAGCACTATATCACGATAATATCGTAGAGGAGATACAATTGCTTTGAGATTGTTATTTATCTCCAGCGCTTTAATTTCAACTGACCTATCCTGCACAAGGAATATTTGTTGTTTTTTATATATACTTAAACTGAATAGTTTATATTTTGTATTTCTATGCCCTGTGGGGGTGTTTATGGCTATAACCACTGTGTATGTTATTGTGCATATTTTTGTGATTAAATACTAACTGAGTGTTTTACCTAGCGCTTTATTATTCTTTAAGTTTATGTAATTCTACCTTTATGGAGCCCATATAGAGCTGCTGGTATACATTCTTTAGGTCTAATTAGCGGCCGGTTGTGCTTGTTATATTGGTGTATAATTGCCTACTAACTGATCACTTCATGTTCCACATTCTAGTGATTGTTTAATTTTTCTCTGCAGTGTGATTGGCTCATGTTTATACAATATATGAAATGTCCAATATAGTTGCCTTCTCATTATAGTACAGTGCAGAATAAATTATGGCTTAACTACTGCTCTTTTAATATAATTCCTGGTCCTCATAATATTTCTAAATTGCACAAGAATCCTGGTACATTATCCGCCTCATGGATTACTTTTAACCCTTTCCAGTGAGGATATATGCAGACTAATTACCCAAGTGTTATAGTGATTAGCTCTACATCACTCAGCATTTCTCATAGGAAAACCAGTGCAAATGTCAGCTCACATCTTATACAACTGGGAGTTCATCTAATTCCCTTGTATATACAAATTGAGTCAATACACACCTACCGTCTGATTTTCCACACTCTGATATTTTTTTTTTACCCATTGTGAAGAGATTGCTCTATTCCATCTGTGTTACTGCAACAAATTATTTGCCATCTACCAATTAATTAGCTTTATCGTCACAATTACACTTTCATTAATGTAGATTTTGAAATATTATATTGTGGACAGCAAGAAATTGATGACCATTTTCCAATGTTAAGTTGTGCATATTGTTACATAAAATAAACTTTTTATTTTGATATTTGTAAATCAACTCAATGTATGGTTGGGTGTGCATATCTGCTATAGTATGCATTATTCCATATGTTGAAATTTTGAAAGACAAATACAAGCTCACAATGTACATACAGAGGGCCTGATCCATCAAGGAACATAAGTCCCATTGCGTGCCGTATCTTGCATGAAATTCCTCTGCACATGCTCAGACTTTACTCCACTGAACACAAGTGCATGTAATTCATCTTCGAACGCAAATGACACATCTGACAGCCTACGAATTATAGGGTGGAACGGAGGAGGGAAGTAGTGTATATACGTAGTCAATGTACAGTAAGGTCGTGCCAAGGTGCAGCACACGCACATGCATTCGATTCAAGCTTTGGTTATCTCTAAGGTTCATCATTTTTAGCCGTATCACTTGTATCAGCTACAGGGCGGGTGTAAGTACTGATTGATAGTGATGATGTCTGTGTATGCATGCCAGAACATGTGTTTGCAATTAGGAGCAACTGCAAAAATGCATTTTAGGTACAGTGGGCATTAAGAACAACCTGCTATGTGTATTTCATGTTTGCAATTTACGTCCATTTTTATAATACAGAAATCAATCTATAAATAGCAGCTTACCAATTTTACAGGATGTCTGAGATCAGGCATCCCAGTGAACCATAGATCCTACATATTTCTTCCTCAGCTCAATGTTAAGTGAAGACAGATCAGGTGCTTTAAATGGTCTGTGCACAGTCTATTGTCCAACCCTCTGTTTTATGGTGATGCCCTAGTTGGGGTTTTTTTACAGCACGTTCACAACATAAATGCATTAAGATTATAATGCAATATAATACAAACCTAGAAAATTTAATATTTTGGAAACGTATGATGAGTAAAAGTAACAAAGAGAATTGCACAAAAAGAGGGAAAATAAATGAGAATATTTGAGAATTTATAGTCCGTGTAGCTCATTAAATACTGTTCACTTATTTAAGCCTTGTGCATTCTTCCATCCTATTTTTGTTCTGTTTAAAACGTCCTTTATGGATTGCATGTAAGCGACTATCTCCTGGTTTGGAGTGCACTGTAACCTTCTCTATACTGAGAATTTATACCTGTATGTCTCATGTTTCAGGAAATGCTAGTTCTGACCTGTTAGTGAAACGGTATATTGTCTCATATAGAATGTTTCTGTACTGCAATATGAGCAGCTAGGAAGGGGACTATTTGAGTGACTTGTCTAATGGCTCACAAAAGTGAGGCTCTATAATTGGATAATTTCAAAATGACATATAGAATAAATGGACCTTGAAGAATTGAATTTTAATCAGCACAACCATGTAGTATGTTTTAATAATGTGTATAATTGCAGTTCATAGGAGTTCTATGCATGTCTTAAATTGTCCACTACATAGTATTGTTTAAATGTCATATTAATAATACATATATGTAGAACAACAATGTTTTAAGGGCTGAGTAATATATTTGGAGATCATTTGAGTAATAAAACTATAAATATATAGTGATGAGCTTCAGTAGTGGAGCCATTTCCTAAGGTAGACAGAAGAACCTTTCAATAAAGTAACCAGTAATAGAGACAGAGTAATTGGGGTGGCACTAGTCTGTAACTTAATTTAATTGTGCCAAATAACAACAAAATTAAATTGCAATCGCTAGCCTGTTCGGCTCTAACTAGATATTCAAAATGGACTGGACAATAGATTTCTACTTATGGGGAAAGCTAATGTCCATACCACAAAAAAACAATAGTGAAAAGAAGCCTCCCTCTCAGCTGTAACTTTCCTGATTTCCCCCAGTCAGTGATACCCTGCTAGATGGCTTCCCACACGTTGATTTCTGCACCACAGCTGCAGCCCAATAATCTGCAACCTGACCGGTTGGCCAGTAGATCAGAAATGGCTTAAAGGAATGGAGGCCCAACCACTCTCCTCCATTCACTCCATAAACTCTGAACAACAGCCATTATTGGAGCTGAATAAAGTTTCAAGATTCATTTCCCATAACTTACTAAAATTCTCTGGAGTTTTAAAACACAAAAGACAGAAATCTAAGACAGAGATATATGCGCCAACTAGTTCTCAGTGCTTCTCTCGCATGA